>NC_134825.1:177662446-178004795 GCF_004210375.1 Tachypleus tridentatus
AGCTACCACTTCATCATAGTGTAGTATTAAACTAGTTACTTTGTCTACCACTTCATCATAGTATAGTATTAAACTAGATAATTACTTTGTGGAGCTACCACTTCATCATAGTGTAGTATTAAACTAGTTACTTTGTCTATCACTTCATCATAGTGTATAGTATTAACCAGCTACCACTTCATCATAGTGTAGTATTAAACTAGTTACTTTGTCTACCACTTCATCATAGTGTAGTATTAAACTAGATAATATAACATTATGGAGCTACCACTTCATCATAGTATAGTATTAAACTAGTTACTTTGTCTATCACTTCATCATAGTGTAGTATTAAACTAGATAATATAACATTATGGAGCTACCACTTCATCATAGTATAGTATTAAACTAGTTACTTTGTCTACCACTTCATCATAGTGTAGTATTAATCTAGATAATATAACATTATGGAGCTACCACTTCATCATAGTGTAGTATTAAACTAGTTACTTTGTCTATCACTTCATCACAGTATAGTATTAAACTAGATAATATACATTATGGACTACCACTTCATCATAGTATAGTATTAAACTAGTTACTTTGTCTATCACTTCATGATAGTGTAGTATTAAACCAGTTACTTTGTCTACCACTTCATCATAGCGTAGTATTAATCTAGATAATATAACATTATGGAGTTACCACTTCATCATAGTATAGTATTAAACTAGATAGTTACTTTGTCTACCACTTCATCATAGTATAGTATTAAACTAGTTACTTTGTCTATCACTTCATCATAGTGTAGTATTAATCTAGATAATATAACATTATGGAGCTACCACTTCATCATAGTGTAGTATTAAACTAGTTACTTTGTCTATCACTTCATCACAGTATAGTATTAAACTAGATAATATAACATTATGGAGCTACCACTTCATCATAGTATAGTATTAAACCAGTTACTTTGTCTATTCACTTCATCATAGTATAGTATTAAACTAGATTACTTTGAGCTACCACTTCATCATAGTATAGTATTAAACTAGTTACTTTGTCTATCACTTCATCATAGTAGTATTAAACTAGATAATATAACATTATGGAGTATAACATTATGGACTACCACTTCATCATAGTGTAGTATTAAACCAGTTACTTTGTCTACCACTTCATCATAGTGTAGTATTAAATCACTAGTATTAAACAATATACTATGACATTATTACTACATTTGTCTACCACTTCATCATAGTGTAGTATTAAACTAGTTAGTCATACTCATCATAGTGTAGTATTAAACAAATTTACTTTTGTACCACTTCATCATAGTGTAGTATTAAACTAGTTACTTTGTCTACCACTTCATCATAGTATAGTATTAAACTAGTTCATCATAGTGTAGTATACTTTGTCTATCACTTCATATAGTATAGTATTAAACTAGAGCTACCACTTCATCATAGTGTAGTATTAAACTAGTTACTTTGTCTACCACTTCATCATAGTATAGTATTAAACTAGTTACTTTGTCTATCACTTCATCATAGTGTAGTATTAATCTAGATAATATAACATTATGGAGCTACCACTTCATCATAGTATAGTATTAAACTAGTTACTTTGTCTATCACTTCATCACAGTGTAGTATTAATCTAGATAATATAACATTATGGAGCTACCACTTCATCATAGTGTAGTATTAAACCAGTTATTTTGTCTAACACTTCATCATAGTGTAGTATTAAAGAAATTACTTTGTCTACTGCTTCATCATAGTGTAGTATTAAACTAGTTACTTTGTCTACCACTTCATCATAGTGTAGTATTAAACCAGTTACTTTGTCTACCACTTCATCACAGTGTAGTATTAAACTAGATAATATAACATTATGGAGCTACCACTTCATCATAGTGTAGTATTAAACTACTTTGTCTATCACTTCATCACAGTACATTAATAGATAATATAATATTATGGACCACTTCATCATAGTGTAGTAGTATTACCCCTTCATCACAGTGTAAGTATTAAAGTTACTTTGTCTACCACTTCATCATAGTATAGTATT
The DNA here is from genome assembly GCF_004210375.1 of Tachypleus tridentatus. Taxonomy (NCBI): domain Eukaryota; kingdom Metazoa; phylum Arthropoda; class Merostomata; order Xiphosura; family Limulidae; genus Tachypleus; species Tachypleus tridentatus. The sequence continues at coordinate 177,664,505 of NC_134825.1, forward strand.
AAACCAGTTACTTTGTCTACCACTTCATCATCATATAGGTAAGTAGTATATAATATAAAATTACTTTGTCTACCACTTCATCATAGTATAGTATTAAACTAGTTACTTTGTCTACCACTTCATCATAGTGTAGTATTAATCTAGATAATATAACATTATGGAGCTACCACTTCATCATAGTGTAGTATTAAACTAGTTACTTTGTCTACCACTTCATCTTCATCATAGTATAGTATTAAACCAGTTACTTTGTCTACCACTTCATCATAGTGTAGTATTAATCTAGATAATATAACATTATGGAGCTACCACTTCATCATAGTATAGTATTAAACTAGTTACTTTGTCTACCACTTCATCATAGTGTAGTATTAAACTAGATAATATAACATTATGGAGCTACCACTTCATCATAGTGTAGTATTAAACCAGTTACTTTGTCTATCACTTCATCATAGTGTAGTATTAAACTAGTTACTTTGTCTACCACTTCATCATAGTGTAGTATTAATCTAGATAATATAACATTATGGAGCTACCACTTCATCATAGTGTAGTATTAAACTAGATAATATAACATTATGGAGCTACCACTTCATCATAGTGTAGTATTAAACTAGTTACTTTGTCTATCACTTCATCATAGTGTAGTATTAATCTAGATAATATAACATTATGGAGCTACCACTTCATCATAGTATAGTATTAAACCAGTTACTTTGTCTACCACTTCATCATAGTGTAGTATTAAACTAGATAATATAACATTATGGAGCTACCACTTCATCATAGTATAGTATTAAACCAGTTACTTTGTCTACCACTTCATCACAGTGTAGTATTAAACTAGATAATATAACATTATGGAGCTACCACTTCATCACAGTGTAGTATTAAACTATATAATATAACATTATGGAGCTACCACTTCATCATAGTGTAGTATTAAACCATTTACTTTGTCTATCACTTCATCATAGTGTAGTATTAAACTAGATAATATACCACTTCATTAGTGTAGTATTAAACCAGTTAGCTACCACTTCATCATAGTGTAGTATTAAACTAGTTAACTTATGAATTACCACTTCATCATAGTATAGTATTAAACTAGATAATATAACATTATGGAGCTACCACTTCATCATAGTGTAGTATTAAACTAGTTACTTTGTCTATCACTTCATCATAGCGTAGTATTAATCTAGATAATATAACATTATGGAGCTCCCCCTTCATCATAGTATAGTATTAAACTAGTTACTTTGTCTATCACTTTATCATAGTGTAGTATTAAACTAGATAATATAACATTCATATGGAGCTACCACTTCATCATAGTATTATAGTCTACCACTTCATCATAGTATAGTATTAAACTAGTTACTTTGTCTGTCACTTCATCACAGTGTAGTATTAAACTAGATAATATAACATTATGGAGCTACCACTTCATCATAGTATAGTATTAAACTAGTTACTTTGTCTATCACTTCATCATAGTGTAGTATTAATCTAGATAATATAACATTATGGAGCTACCACTTCATCATAGTGTAGTATTAAACTAGTTACTTTGTCTGTCACTTCATCACAGTATAGTATTAAACTAGATAATATAACATTATGGAGCTACCACTTCAACATAGTATAGTATTAAACTAGTTACTTTGTCTACCACTTCATCATAGTATAGTATTAAACTAGTTACTTTGTCTATCACTTCATCATAGTGTAGTATTAAACTAGATAATATAACATTATGGAGCTACCACTTCATCATAGTATAGTATTAAACTAGTTACTTTGTCTACCACTTCATCACAGTGTAGTATTAAACTAGATAATAGTTATTATGGTCTACCACTTCATCATAGTATAGTATTAAACCAGTTACTTTGTCTAACACTTCATCATAGTGTAGTATTAAACTAGTTACTTTGTCTACCACTTCATCATAGTGTAGTATTAAACCTAGTTACTTTGTCTACCAGTTCATCACAGTGTAGTATTAAACTAGATAATATAACATTATGGAGCTACCACTTCATCATAGTATAGTATTAAACCAGTTACTTTGTCTACCACTTCATCATAGTATAGTATTAAACTAGTTACTTTGTCTACCACTTCATCATAGTATAGTATTAAACTAGTTACTTTGTCTAACTCTTCATCATAGTATAGTATCAAACTAGATAATATAACATTATGGAGATACCAGTTCATCATAGTGTAGTGTGAAACCAGTTATTTTGTCTAACACTTCATCATAGTGTAGTATTAAAGAAATTACTTTGTCTACTGCTTCATCATAGTGTAGCATTAAAGTAGTTACTTTGTCTACCACTTCATCATAGTGTAGTATTAAACCAGTTAAACCAGTGTAGTATTAAACAATATAATATGACATTATGGAGCTACCACTTCATCACAGTGTAGTATTAAACTAGATAATATAACATTATGGAGCTACCACTTCATCATAGTGTAGTATTAAACTAGTTACTTTGTCTACCACTTCATCATAGTGTAGTATTAATCTAGATAATATTAAACATTATGGAGCTACCACTTCATCATAGTATAGTATTAAACTAGTTACTTTGTCTAGCACTTCATCATAGTGTAGTATTAATCTAGATAATATAACATTATGGAGCTACCACTTCATCATAGTGTAGTATTAAACCAGTTACTTTGTCTATCACTTCATCATAGTATAGTATTAAACTAGTTACTTTGTCTACCACTTCATCATAGTATAGTATTATACTAGTTACTTTGTCTACCACTTCATCATAGTGTAGTATTAAACTAGATAATATAACATTATGGAGCTACCACTTCATCATAGTATAGTATTAAACTAGTTACTTTGTCTATCACTTCATCATAGTGTAGTATTAATCTAGATAATATAACATTATGGAGCTACCACTTCATCATAGTATAGTATTAAACCAGTTACTTTGTCTACCACTTCATCACAGTGTAGTATTAAACTAGATAATATAACATTATGGAGCTACCACTTCATCATAGTGTAGTATTAAACTAGATAATATAACATTATGGAGCTACCACTTCATCATAGTATAGTATTAAACTAGTTACTTTGTCTATCACTTCATCATAGTGTAGTATTAAACTAGATAATATAACATTATGGAGCTACCACTTCATCATAGTGTAGTATTAAACTAGTTACTTTGTCTGTCACTTCATCACAGTATAGTATTAAACTAGATAATATAACATTATGGAGCTACCACTTCATCATAGTAAACTAGTATACCAAAATAGTATAGTTAAACTTTGTCTGTCACTTCATCACAGTATAGTATTAAACTAGTTACTTTGTCTACCACTTCATCATAGTATAGTATTAAACTAGTTACTTTATCTATCACTTCATCACAGTGTAGTATTAATCTAGATAATATAACATTATGGAGCTACCACTTCATCATAGTGTAGTATTAAACTAGTTACTTTGTCTGTCACTTCATCACAGTATAGTATTAAACTAGATAATATAGCATTATGGAGCTACCACTTCATCATAGTGTAGTATTAAACTAGTTACTTTGTCTACCACTTCATCATAGTATAGTATTAAACTAGTTACTTTGTCTATCACTTCATCATAGTGTAGTATTAATCTAGATAATATAACATTATGGAGCTACCACTTCATCATAGTATAGTATTAAACTAGTTACTTTGTCTATCACTTCATCACAGTGTAGTATTAATCTAGATAATATAACATTATGGAGCTACCACTTCATCATAGTATAGTATTAAACCAGTTACTTTGTCTAACACTTCATCACAGTGTAGTATTAAACTAGATAATATAACATTATGGAGCTACCACTTCATCATAGTATAGTATTAAACTAGTTACTTTGTCTGTCACTTCATCACAGTAGAGTATTAAACTAGATAATATAACATTATGGAGCTACCACTTCATCATAGTGTAGTATTAAACCAGTTACTTTGTCTACCACTTCATCATAGTATAGTATTAAACTAGTTACTTTATCTATCACTTCATCACAGTGTAGTATTAATCTAGATAATATAACATTATGGAGCTACCACTTCATCATAGTGTAGTATTAAACTAGTTACTTTGTCTACCACTTCATCATAGTGTAGTATTAATCTAGATAATATAACATTATGGAGCTACCACTTCATCATAGTGTAGTATTAAACCAGTTACTTTGTCTAACACTTCATCATAGTATAGTATTAAACCAGTTACTTTGTCTACCACTTCATCACAGTGTAGTATTAAACTAGATAATATAACATTATGGAGCTACCACTTCATCATAGTATAGTATTAAACTAGTTACTTTGTCTATCACTTCATCATAGTGTATTAATCTAGATAATATAACATTATGGAGCTACCACTTCATCATAGTGTAGTATTAAACTAGTTACTTTGTCTACCACTTCATCACAGTGTAGTATTAAACTAGATAATATAACATTATGGAGCTACCACTTCATCATAGTATAGTATTAAACTAGTTACTTTGTCTACCACTTCATCATAGTATAGTATTAAACTAGTTACTTTGTCTACCACTTCATCACAGTATAGTATTAAACTAGTTACTTTGTCTACCACTTCATCATAGTATAGTATTAAACTAGTTACTTTGATCTATCACTTCATCACAGTGTAGTATTAATCTAGATAATATAACATTATGGAGCTACCACTTCATCATAGTGTAGTATTAAACTAGTTACTTTGTCTGTCACTTCATCACAGTATAGTATTAAACTAGATAATATAGCATTATGGAGCTACCACTTTCATCATAGTGTAGTATTAAACTAGTTACTTTGTCTACCACTTCATCATAGTATAGTATTAAACTAGTTACTTTGTCTATCACTTCATCATAGTGTAGTATTAATCTAGATAATATAACATTATGGAGCTACCACTTCATCATAGTGTAGTATTAAACTAGTTACTTTGTCTATCACTTCATCACAGTGTAGTATTAATCTAGATAATATAACATTATGGAGCTACCACTTCATCATAGTATAGTATTAAACCAGTTACTTTGTCTAACACTTCATCACAGTGTAGTATTAAACTAGATAATATAACATTATGGAGCTACCACTTCATCATAGTATAGTATTAAACTAGTTACTTTGTCTGTCACTTCATCACAGTAGAGTATTAAACTAGATAATATAACATTATGGAGCTACCACTTCATCATAGTATAGTATTAAACTAGTTACTTTGTCTACCACTTCATCATAGTATAGTATTATACTAGTTACTTTGTCTACCACTTTATCATAGTTTAGTATTAAACTAGATAATATAACATTATGGAGCTACCACTTCATCATAGTGTAGTATTAAACCAGTTACTTTGTCTATCACTTCATCATAGTGTAGTATTAATCTAGATAATATAACATTATGGAGCTACCACTTCATCATAGTATAGTATTAAACTAGTTACTTTGTCTACCACTTCATCATAGTGTAGTATTAAACTAGATAATATAACATTATGGAGCTACCACTTCATCATAGTGTAGTATTAAACCAGTTACTTTGTCTACCACTTCATCATAGTATAGTATTAAACCAGTTACTTTGTCTACCACTTCATCACAGTGTAGTATTAAACTAGATAATATAACATTATGGAGCTACCACTTCATCATAGTGTAGTATTAAACTAGTTACTTTGTCTATCACTTCATCATAGTGTAGTATTAATCTAGATAATATAACATTATGGAGCTACCACTTCATCATAGTATAGTATTAAACTAGTTACTTTGTCTATCACTTCATCATAGTGTAGTATTAATCTAGATAATATAACATTATGGAGCTACCACTTCATCATAGTATAGTATTAAACTAGTTACTTTGTCTACCACTTCATAATAGTATAGTATTAAACTAGTTACTTTGTCTACCACTTCTATTCACATTTATCATCACTTCATCATAGTGTAGCATTAATCAAGATAATATAACATTATGGAGCTACCACTTCATCATAGTGTAGTACTAAACCAGTTACATTGTCTACCACTTCATATTGGTGTAGTATTAAACAAATTACTTTGTCTACCACTTCATCATAGTGTAGTATTAAAGTAGTTACTTTGTCTACCACTTCATCATAGTGTAGTATTAAACCAGTTACTTTGTCTACCACTTCATCACAGTGTAGTATTAAACTAGATAATATAACATTATGGAGCTACCATTTCATCATAGTGTAGTATTAAACCAGTCACTTTGTCTAACACTTCATCATAGTATAGTATTAAACAAGATACTTTGTCTATCACTTCATGATAGTGTAGTATTAAACCAGTTACTTTGTCTACCACTTCATCATAGTGTAGTATTAAACAAGTTACTTTGTCTACCACTTCATTATAGTGTAGTATTAAACTAGTTACTTTGTCTACCACTTCATCATAGTATAGTATTAATCTAGATAATATAACATTATGGAGCTACCACTTCATCATAGTGTAGTATTAAACCAGTTACTTTGTCTACCACTTCATCACAGTGTAGTATTAAACTAGATAATATAACATTATGGAGCTACCACTTCATCATAGTATAGTATTAAACTAGTTACTTTGTCTATCACTTCATCATAGTATAGTATTAAACTAGTTACTTTATCTATCTCACTATCACAGTGTAGTATTAATCTAGATAATATAACATTATGGAGCTACCACTTCATCATAGTATAGTATTAAACTAGTTACTTTGTCTAACACTTCATCATAGTGTAGTATTAAACTAGATAATATACTTCATTATGGTGCTACCACTTCATCATAGTATAGTATTAAAACAGTTACTTTGTCTACCACTTCATCATAGTATAGTATTAAACTAGTTACTTTGTCTACCACTTCATCATAGTATAGTATTAAACTAGTTACTTTGTCTACCACTTCATCATAGTATAGTATTAAACCAGTTACTTTGTCTACCACTTCATCATAGTATAGTATTAAACTAGTTACTTATGTCTACCACTTCATCATAGTATAGTATTAAACTAGTTAGATTGTCTACCACTTCATCATAGTATAGTATTAAACTAGTTACTTTGTCTACCACTTCATCATAGTATAGTATTAAACTAGTTACTTTGTCTAACACTTCATCATAGTATAGTATTAAACTAGTTACTTTGTCTAACACTTCATCATAGTATAGTATTAAACTAGTTACTTTGTCTATCACTTCATCACAGTATAGTATTAATCTAGATAATATAACATTATGGAGCTACCACTTCATCATAGTGTAGTATTAAACCAGTTACTTTGTCTAACACTTCATCATAGTGTAGTATTAAACCAGTTACTTTGTCTACCACTTCATCATAGTGTAGTATTAAACCAGTTACTATGTCTACCACTTCATCATAGTGTAGTATTAAACCAGTTACTTTGTCTAACACTTCATCATAGTATAGTATTAATCTAGATAATATAACATTATGGAGCTACCACTTCATCATAATATAGTATTAAACTAGTTACTTTGTCTAACACTTTATTATAGTATAGTATTATACTAGTTACTTTGTCTAACACTTCATCATAGTATAGTATTAAACTAGTTACTTTGTCTACCACTTCATCATAGTATAGCATTAATCTAGATAATATAATATTATGGAGCTACCACTTCATCATAATATAGTATTAATCTAGATAATATAACATTATGGATCTACCACTTCATCATAGTATAGTATTAAACTAGTTACTTTGTCTATCACTTAATGACAGTGTAGTATTAAACTAGATAATATAACATTATGAAGCTACCACTTCATCATAGTATAGTATTAAACTAGATAATATAACATTATGGAGCTACCACTTCATCATAGTGTAGTATTAAACCAGTTACTTTGTCTAACACTTCATCATAGTGTAGTATTAATCTAGATAATATAACATTATGGAGCTACCACTTCATCATAGTATAGTATTAAACCAGTTACTTTGTCTAACACTTCATCACAGTGTAGTATTAAACTAGATAATATAACATTATGGAGCTACCACTTCATCATAGTGTAGTATTAAACTGGATAATATAACATTATGTAGCTACCACTTCATCATAGTGTAGTATTAAACTAGATAATATAACATTATGGAGCTACCACTTCATCATAGTGTAGTATTAAACTAGTTACTTTGTCTAACCACTTCATCATAGTGTAGTATTAAACCAGTTACTTTGTCTACCACTTCATCATAGCGTAGTATTAATCTAGATAATATAACATTATGGAGCTACCACTTCATCATAGTGTAGTATTAAACTAGATAATATAACATTATGTAGCTACCACTTCATCATAGTGTAGTATTAAACTAGATAATATAACATTATGGAGCTACCACTTCATCATAGTGTAGTATTAAACCAGTTACTTTGTCTACCACTTCATCATAGTGTAGTATTAAACTAGTTACTTTGTCTACCACTTCATCATAATGTAGTATTAAACCAGTTACTTTGTCTACCACTTCATCACAGTGTAGTATTAAACTAGATAATATGATATTATGGAGCTACCCTTCATCATAGTGTAGTATTAAACCAGTTACTTTGTCTACCACTTCATCATAGTATAGTATTAAACCAGTTACTTTGTCTACCACTTCATTATAGTGTAGTATTAAACCATTTACTATGTCTACCACTTCATCATAGTGTAGTATTAAACCAGTTACTTTGTCTACCACTTCATCACAGTGTAGTATTAAACTAGATAATATAACATTATGGAGCTACCACTTCATCATAGTATAGTATTAAACTAGTTACTTTGTCTAACACTTCATTATAGTATAGTATTATACTAGTTACTTTGTCTAACACTTCATCATAGTATAGTATTAAACTAGTTACTTTGTCTACCACTTCATCATAGTGTAGTATTAAACCAGTTACTTTGTCTAACACTTCATCACAGTAGTATTAAACTAGATAATATAACATTATGGAGCTACCACTTCATCATAGTATAGTATTAAACTAGTTACTTTGTCTGTCACTTCATCATAGCATAGTATTAATCTAGATAATATAACATTATGGAGCTACCACTTCATCATAGTATAGTATTAAACTAGTTACTTTGTCTACCACTTCATCATAGTGTAGTATTAAACCAGTTACTTTGTCTATCACTTCATCATAGTGTAGTATTAAACTAGATACTTTGTCTATCACTTCATGATAGTGTAGTATTAAACCAGTTACTTTGTCTACCACTTCATCACACTGTAGTATTAAACTAGATAATATAACATTATGGAGCTACCACTTCATCATAGTATAGTATTAAACTAGTTACTTTGTCTAACACTTCATCATAGCATAGTATTAATCTAGATAATATAACATTATGGAGCTACCACTTCATCATAGTATAGTATTAAACTAGTTACTTTGTCTAACACTTCATCATAGTATTGTATTAAACTAGATAATATAACATTATGGAGCTACCATTTCATCATAGTATAGTATTAAACCAGTTACTTTGTCTATCACTTCATCATAGTGTAGTATTAATCTAGATAATATAACATTATGGAGCTACCACTTCATCATAGTATAGTATTAAACCAGTTACTTTGTCTACCACTTCATCACAGTGTAGTATTAAACTAGATAATATAACATTATGGAGCTACCACTTCATCATAGTATAGTATTAAACTAGTTACTTTGTCTATCACTTCATCATAGCGTAGCATTAATCAAGATAATATAACATTATGGAGCTCACCCTTCATCATAGTATAGTATTAAACTAGTTACTTTGTCTATCACTTTATCATAGTGTAGTATTAATCTAAATAATATAACATTATGGAGCTACCACTTCATCATAGTATAGTATTAAACCAGTTACTTTGTCTACCACTTCATCACAGTGTAGTATTAAACTAGATAATATGACATTATGGAGCTACCGCTTCATCATAGTATAGTATTAAACTAGTTACTTTGTCTATCACTTCATCATAGTGTAGTATTAATCTAGATAATATAACATTATGGAGCTACCACTTCATCATAGTGTAGTATTAAACTAGTTACTTTGTCTGTCACTTCATCACAGTATAGTATTAAACTAGATAATATAACATTATGGAGCTACCACTTCACCATAGTATAATATTAAACTAGTTACTTTGTCTACCACTTCATAATAGTATAGTATTAAACTAGTTACTTTGTCTGTCACTTCATCACAGTATAGTATTAAACTAGATAATATAACATTATGGAGCTACCACTTCACCATACTATAGTATTAAACTAGTTAATTTGTCTACCACTTAATAATAGTATAGTATTAAACTAGTTACTTTATCTATCACTTCATTACAGTGTAGTATTAATCTAGATAATATAACATTATGGAGCTACCACTTCATCATAGTGTAGTATTAAACTAGTTACTTTGTCTGTCACTTCATCACAGTATAGTATTAAACTAGATAATATAACATTATGGAGCTACCACTTCAACATAGTATAGTATTAAACCAGTTACTTTGTCTACCACTTCATCATAGTACAGAACTAAACCAATTACTTTGTCTACCACTTCATTATAGTGTAGTATGAAACCAGTTACTTTGTCTATCACTTCATGATAGTGTAGTATTAAACCAGTTACTTTGTCTACCAGTTCATCACACTGTAGTATTAAACTAGATAATATAACATTATGGAGATACCAGTTCATCATAGTATAGTGTGAAACCAGTTATTTTGTCTAACACTTCATCATAGTGTAGTATTAAAGAAATTACTTTGTCTATTGCTTCATCATAGTGTAGCATCAAAGTAGTTACTTTGTCTACCACTTCATCATAGTATAGTATTATACTAGTTACTTTGTCTATCACTTAATCATAGCGTAGCATTAATCAAGATAATATAACATTATGGAGCTACCACTTCATCATAGTGTAGTATTAAACTAGTTACTTTGTCTAACACTTCATCATAGTGTAGTATTCATCTAGATAATATAATATTATGGAGCTACCACTTCATCATAGTGTAGTATTAAACCAGTTACTTTGTTTATCACTTCATCATAGTATAGTATTAAACTAGTTACTTTGTCTACCACTTCATCATAGCATAGTATTAAACTAGTTACTTTGTCTATCACTTAATCATAGCGTAGCATTAATCAAGATAATATAACATTATTGAGCTACCACTTCATCATAGTGTAGTATTAAACTAGTTACTTTGTCTATCACTTAATCATAGCGTAGCATTAATCAAGATAATATAACATTATGGAGCTACCACTTCATCATAGTATAGTATTAAACTAGTTACTTTGTCTAACACTTCATCACAGTGTAGTATTAAACTAGATAATATAACATTATGCAGCTACCACTTCATCACAGTGTAGTATTAAACTATATAATATAACATTATGCAGCTACCACTTCATCATAGTGTAGTATTAAACCAGTTACTTTGTCTACCACTTCATCACAGTGTAGTATTAAACTAGATAATATAACATTATGGAGCTACCACTTCATCATAGTATAGTATTAAACTAGTTACTTTGTCTATCACTTCATCATAGTGTAGTATTAATCTAGATAATATAACATTATGGAGCTACCACTTCATCATAGTGTAGTATTAAACTAGTTACTTTGTCTGTCACTTCATCACAGTATAGTATTAAACTAGATAATATAACATTATGGAGCTACCACTTCACTATAGTATAGTATTAAACTAGTTACTTTGTCTACCACTTCAAAATAGTATAGTATTAAACTAGTTACTTTGTCTGTCACTTCATCACAGTATAGTATTAAACTAGTTACTTTGTCTACCACTTCATAATAGTATAGTATTAAACTAGTTACTTTATCTATCACTTCATCACAGTGTAGTATTAATCTAGATAATATAACATTATGGAGCTACCACTTCATCATAGTGTAGTATTAAACTAGTTACTTTGTCTGTCACTTCATCACAGTATAGTATTAAACTAGATAATATAGCATTATGGAGCTACCGCTTTATCATAGTGTAGTATTAAACTAGTTACTTTGTCTACCACTTCATCATAATATAGTATTAAACTAGTTACTTTGTCTATCACTTCATCATAGTGTAGTATTAATCTAAATAATATAACATTATGGAGCTACCACTTCATCATAGTATAGTATTAAACTAGTTACTTTATCTATCACTTCATCACAGTGTAGTATTAATCTAGATAATATAACATTATGGAGCTACCACTCATCATAGTATAGTATTAAACCAGTTACTTTGTCTAACACTTCATCACAGTGTAGTATTAAACTGGATAATATAACATTATGGAGCTACCACTTCATCATAGTATAGTATTAAACTAGTTACTTTGTCTGTCACTTCATCACAGTAGAGTATTAAACTAGATAATATAACATTATGGAGCTACCACTTCACCATAGTATAGTATTAAACTAGTTACTTTGTCTACCACTTCATAATAGTATAGTATTAAACCAGTTACTTTGTCTACCACTTCATCACAGTGTAGTATTAAACTAGATAATATAACATTATGGAGCTACCACTTCATCATAGTGTAGTATTAAACTAGTTACTTTGTCTATCACTTCATCATAGCGTAGCATTAATCAAGATAATATAACATTATGGAGCTACCACTTCATCATAGTATAGTATTAAACAAGTTACTTTGTCTAACACTTCATCATAGTGTAGTATTAATCTAGATAATATAACATTATGGAGCTACCACTTCATCATAGTGAAGTATTAAACCAGTTACTTTGTCTAACACTTCATCATAGTATAGTATTAAACCAGTTACTTTGTCAACCACTTAATCACAGTGTAGTATTAAACTAGATAATATAACATTATGGAGCTACCACTTCATCATAGTGTAGTATTAAACTAGGTACTTTGTCTATCACTTCATCATAGTGTATTATTAATCTAAATAATATAACATTATGCAGCTACCACTTGATCATAGTGTAGTATTAAACTAGTTACTTTGTCTACCACTTCATCATAATATAGTATTAAACTAGTTACTTTGTCTATCATTTCATCATAGTGTACTATTAATCTAAATAATATAACATTATGGAGCTACCACTTCATCATAGTATAGTAATAAACTAGTTACTTTATCTATCACTTCATCACAGTGTAGTATTAATCTAGATAATATAACATTATGGAGCTACCACTCATCATAGTATAGTATTAAACCAGTTACTTTGTCTAACACTTCATCACAGTGTAGTATTAAACTGGATAATATAACATTATGGAGCTACCACTTCATCATAGTATAGTATTAAACTAGTTACTTTGTCTGTCACTTCATCACAGTAGAGTATTAAACTAGATAATATAACATTATGGAGCTACCACTTCACCATAGTATAGTATTAAACTAGTTACGTTGTCTACCACTTCATCATAGTATAGTATTAAACCAGTTACTTTGTCTACCACTTCATCACAGTGTAGTATTAAACTAGATGATATAACATTATGGAGCTACCACTTCATCATAGTGTAGTATTAAACAAGTTACTTTGTCTATCACTTCATCATAGCGTAGCATTAATCAAGATAATATAACATTATGGAGCTACCACTTCATCATAGTATAGTATTAAACAAGTTACTTTGTCTAACACTTCATCATAGTGTAGTATTAATCTAGATAATATAACATTATGGAGCTACCACTTCATCATAGTGAAGTATTAAACCAGTTACTTTGTCTAACACTTCATCATAGTATAGTATTAAACCAGTTACTTTGTCAACCACGTAATCACAGTGTAGCATTAATCAAGATAATATAACATTATGGAGCTACCACTTCATCATAGTATAGTATTAAACAAGTTACTTTGTCTAACACTTCATCATAGTGTAGTATTAATCTAGATAATATAACATTATAGAGCTACCACTTCATCATAGTGAAGTATTAAACCAGTTACTTTGTCTAACACTTCATCATAGTATAGTATTAAACCAGTTACTTTGTCAACCACTTCATCACAGTGTAGTATTAATCAAGATAATATAACATTATGGAGATACCAGTTCATCATAGTGTAGTGTGAAACCAGTTATTTTGTCTAACACTTCATCATAATGTAGTATTAAAGAAATTACTTTGTCTACTGCTTGATCATAGTGTAGCATTAAAGTAGTTACTTTGTCTACCACTTCATGATAGTGTAGTATTAAACCCGTAACTTTGTCTACCACTTCATCACAGTGTAGTATTAAACTATATACTATGACATTATGGAGCTACCGCTTCATCATAGTGTAGTATTAAACCAGTTACTTTGTCTACCACTTCATCATAGTACAGTACTAAACCAGTTACTTTGTCTACCACTTCATCATAGTACAGTACTAAACCAGTTACATTGTCTACCACTTCATATTGGTGTAGTATTAAACAAATTACTTTGTCTACCCTTTCATTATAGTGTAGTATTAAACTAGTTAGTTTGTCTACCACTTCATCATAGCATAGTATTAATCTAGATAATATAACATTATGGAGCTACCTCTTCATCATAGTGTAGTATTAAACCAGTTACTTTGTCTACCACTTCATCATAGTATAGTATTAAACTAGTTACTTTATCTATCACTTCATCACAGTGTAGTATTAATCTAGATAATATAACATAATGGAGCTACCACTTCATCATAGCATAGTATTAAACTAATTACTTTGTCTAACTCTTCATCATAGTGTAGTATTAAACCAGTTAGTTTGTCTAACACTTCATCATAGTGTAGTATTAATCTAGATAATATAACATTATGAAGCTACCACTTCATCATAGTATAGTATTAAACTAGTTACTTCGTCTAACACTTCATTATAGTATGGTATTAAACTAGTTACTTTGTCTACCACTTCATTATAGTATAGTATTAAACTAGTTACTTTGCCTACCCCTTCATCATGGTATAGTATTAAACTAGTTACTTTGTCTAACACTTCATCATAGTATAGTATTAAACTAGTTACTTTGTCTGCCACTTCATCATAGTATAGTATTAAACTAGTTACTTTGTCTACCACTTCATTATAGTATAGTATTATACTAGTTACTTTGTCTAACACTTCATCATAGTATAGTATTAAACTAGTTACTTTGTCTAACACTTCATCATAGTATAGTATTAAACTAGTTACTTTCTCTATCCCTTCATCATAGTATAGTATTAATCTAGATAATATAACATTATGGAGCTACCACTTCATGATAATGTAGTTTTAAACCAGTTACATTGTCTACCACTTGATCATAGTACAGTACCAAACCAGTTACTTTGTCTACCACTTCATTATAGTGTAGTATTAAACCACTTACTATGTCTAACACTTCATCATAGTGTAGTATTAAACCAGTTACTTTGTCTAACATTTCATCATAATATAGTATTAATCTAGATAATATAACATTATGGATCTACCACTTCATCATAGTATAGTATTAAACTAGTTACTTTGTCTATCATTTAATGACAGTGTAGTATTAAACTAGATAATACAACATTATGAAGCTACCACTTCATCATAGTATAGTATTAAACTAGATAATATAACATTATGGAGCTACCACTTCATCATAGTGTAGTATTAAACTAGTTACTTTGTCTATCACTTCATCATAGCGTAGCATTAATCTAGATAATATAACATTATGGAGCTACCACTTCATCATAGTATAGTATTAAACCAGTTACTTTGTCTAACACTTCATCACAATGTAGTATTAAACTGGATAATATAACATTATGTAGCTACCACTTCATCATAGTGTAGTATTAAACTGGATAATATAACATTATGCAGCTACCACTTCATCATAGTGTTGTATTCAACTAGTTACTTTGTCTAACACTTCATCATAGTGTAGTATTAAACCAGTTACTTTGTCTACCACTTCATTACAGTGTAGTATTCATCTAGATAATATAACATTATGGAGCTACCACTTCATTACAGTGTAGTATTAATCTAGATAATATAACATTATGGAGCTACCACTTCATCATAGTGTAGTATTAAACTAGATAATATAACATTATGTAGCTACCACTTCATTATAGTGTAGTATTAAACTAGATAATATAACATTATGGAGCTACCGCTTCATCATAGTGTAGTATTAAACCAGTTACTTTGTCTACTGCTTCATCATAGTGTAGTATTAAAGTAGTTACTTTGTCTACCACTTCATGATAATGTAGTTTTAAACCAGTTACTTTGTCTCCCACTTCATCACAGTGTAGTATTAAACTAGATAATATGATATTATGGAGCTACTCCTTCATCATAGTGTAGTATTAAACCAGTTACATTGTCTACCACTTGATCATAGTACAGTACTAAACCAGTTACTTTGTCTACCACTTCATTATAGTGTAGTATTAAACCATTTACTATGTCTAACACTTCATCATAGTGTAGTATTAAACCAGTTACTTTGTCTAACACTTCATCACAGTGTAGTATTAAACTAGATAATATAACATTATGGAGCTACCACTTCATCATAGTATAGTATTAAACTAGTTACTTTGTCTAACACTTTATTATAGTATAGTGTTATACTAGTTACTTTGTCTAACACTTCATCATAGTATAGTATTAAACTAGTTACTTTGTCTACCACTTCATCATAGTGTAGTATTAAACCAGTTACTTTGTCTAACACTTCATCACAGTGTAGTATTAAACTAGATAATATAACATTATGGAGCTACCACTTCATCATAGTATAGTATTAAACTAGTTACTTTGTCTGTCACTTCATCATAGCATAGCATTAATCTAGATAATATAACATTATGGAGCTACCACTTCATCATAGTATATTATTAAACTAGTTACTTTGTCTACCACTTCATCATAGTGTAGTATTAAACCAGTTACTTTGTCTACCACTTCATTATAGTGTAGTATTAAACTAGTTACTTTGTCTATCACTTCATGATAGTGCAGTATTAAACCAGTTACTTTGTCTACCACTTCATCACACTGTAGTATTAAACTAGATAATATGACATTATGGAGCTACCGCTTCATCATAGTGTAGTATTAAACTAGTTACTTTGTCTAACACTTCATCATAGCATAGCATTAATCTAGATAATATAGCATTATGGAGCTACCACTTCATCATAGTATAGTATTAAACTAGTTACTTTGTCTAACTCTTCATCATAGTATAGTATTAAACTAGATAATATAACATTATGGAGCTACCATTTCATCATAGTATAGTATTAAACTAGTTACTTTGTCTATCACTTCATCATAGTGTAGTATTAATCTAAATAATATAACATTATGGAGCTACCACTTCATCATAGCATAGTATTAAACTAGTTACTTTATCTATCATTTCATCACAGTGTAGTATTAATCTAGATAATATAACATTATGGAGCTACCACTTCATCACAGTGTAGTATTAAAGTAGTTACTTTGTCTGTCACTTCATCACAGTATAGTATTAAACTAGATAATATAACATTATGAAGCTACCACTTCATCATAGTATAGTAATAAACTAGTT
Source organism: Tachypleus tridentatus (assembly GCF_004210375.1). Lineage (NCBI taxonomy): Eukaryota > Metazoa > Arthropoda > Merostomata > Xiphosura > Limulidae > Tachypleus > Tachypleus tridentatus. The sequence continues at coordinate 177,682,262 of NC_134825.1, forward strand.
ACTTTGTCTATCACTTTATCACAGTGTAGTATTAATCTAGATAATATAACATCATGGAGCTACCACTTCATCATAGTATAGTATTAAACCAGTTATTTTGTCTAACACTTCATCATAGTGTAGTATTAAAGTAGTTAATTTGTCGACTGCTTCATCATAGTGTAGTATTAAAGTAGTTACTTTGTCTACCACTTCATGATAGTGTTGTATTAAACCAGTTACTTTGTCTACCACTTCATCACAGTGTAGTATTAAACCAGTTACTTTGTCTACCACTTCATCATAGTACAGTACTAAACCAGTTACTTTGTCTACCACTTCATTTTTGTGTAGTATTAAACCAATTACTTTGTATACCAGTTCATTATAGTGTAGTATTAAACTAGTTACTTTGTCTGTCACTTCATGGTAGTGTAGTATTAAACCAGATACTTTGTCTACCACTTCATCATAGCGTAGTATTAATCTAGATAATATAACATTATGGAGCTACCACTTCATCATAGTGTGGTATTAAACTTGATAATATAACATCATGGAGCTACCACTTCATCATAGTATAGTATTAATCTAGTTACTTTGTCTATCACTTAATGACAGTGTAGTATTTATCTGGATAATACAACATTATGGAGATACCACTACATCATAGTATAGTATTAAACTAGATAATATAACATTATGGAGCTACCACTTCATCATAGTGTAGTATTAAACCAGTTACTTTGCTTAACACTTCATCATAGTGTAGTATTAATCTAGATAATATAACATTATGGAGGTACAACTTCATCATAGTATAGTATTAAACCAGTTACTTTGTCTAACACTTCATCACAATGTAGTATTAAACTGGATAATATAACATTATGTAGCTACCACTTCATCATAGTGTAGAATTAAACTGGATAATATAACATTATGCAGCTACCACTTCATCATAGTGTTGTATTCAACTAGTTACTTTGTCTAACACTTCATCATAGTGTAGTATTAAACCAGTTACTTTGTCTACCACTTCATTACAGTGTAGTATTAATCTAGATAATATAACATTATGGAGCTACCACTTCATCATAGTGTAGTATTAAACTAGATAATATAACATTATGTAGCTACCACTTCAATATAGTGTAGTATTAAACTAGATAATATAACATTATGGAGCTACCACTTGATCATAGTATAGTATTAAACTAGTTACTTTGTCTATCACTTCATCATAGCGCAGCATTAATCTAGATAATATAGCATTATGGAGCTACCACTTCATCATTGTGTAGTATTAAACTAGTTACTTTGTCTAACACTTCATTATAGTATAGTATTAAACTACTTACTTTGTCTACCACTTCATCATAGTATAGTATTAAACTAGTTACTTTGTCTAACACTTCATTATAGTATATTATTAAACTAGTTACTTTGTCTAACACTTGATTATAGTATGGTATTAAACTAGATAATATAACATTATGGAGCTACCACTTCATCATAGTATAGTATTAAACTACTTGCTTTGTCTAAGACTTCATTATAGTATAGTATTAAACTAGTTACTTTGTCTACCACTTCATCATAGTATAGTATTAAACTAGTTGCTTTGTCTAACACTTCTTTATAGTATCGTATTAAACTAATTAATTTTCATATTCTATTTATAATTCTATACCTATTGCTATTCTTTATTTCAGGTTATGGAAGTGACTGGGGAAGTAGGACCCACATTGTGGTGGGAATACACTGTCTATCGGTGTTAAGCTCCAATTTTCTAGCTCAACTTAAGAAAATTGGATATTTAGAGAGTGAAATGTGGGTGGTTAAAACCACAACATCTTCACTGTTTGCTGACAGATGGGGGAAGGTGACTGCTGTCCCAAGTTAAAATAAGAATATGAAAAAGAAACATAAAAAGATGAAAAATAATAAATAAACAAATAGAAAATGAAAATAAGGTACTACCATTATATACATACGTACTTGTAAGAAAACAATAACATTTAATGCATATTTGAAGTTGTGTTTACCTTTTCTTCAAGATCAGCCCTTGTAATCAGAATTTCTTGACTGTACGCTGTTTTCCTGTCTCGTTTCATGGTTCTTCCTTCTTTATCTGCAAGTTTCCACACACAGAGAAGACTGTCTTCTCCTGAGGTGACCACATACTGGTCATTATAAGTCACTTTCATCTTGAAGACAAAACGAATATCATTTAGGTCTGGTCTAGTGCATTAAATGTTGATAGGATTTAACTCCCTAAGAATGAAATTCTATGTCTGCCTCATACATTTCTACTACAATTAAGTTAGGATTAGACCAAACACATAAACACTTAGGACCTAGTAGGGAGTGAGACAAATATCTTCAGTAAACACACTTTAGGAGCACTACACAGCAGACTAATGAACAAAGACAAAATTCATATAGCAAGTTTTGGCTCTTTAAAAGTTGAGGTAAAATATACTCTGCTCAGAGATTGGAAAACCAAACACTCAGAAAATCTGATCATAAGAATCTGGAAATGTCTCAGTTCTATATGACAGTCGTAGAGTATACACAAAGCAAAGTATGACACAACAGAACTATCCAATGAAACTATTACTTGACTGGACCTGCTATAAAAGTAACACTTTAGGTTAACTTCACTCATGATTTCAATTGTAGTTGGAATGGTAAAGATCAGAGCTAAGGAACATTTTGGATGTGAAACATATACTATAGCAGAGCAAGTTCTTTCCCCACTATATAAAGCTGTACTTTTCTTAAATTTTCAAATTAACATAAGTATGTGTAACAATGAATATAAAATATAATCCAAATATGTTTAATTCTGTAAAATAATTCCATATGGTTTAAAATGTTAACTATTAAATGAAGATTTGTAATTATTATACTAGATGTTAGATAGGTACAGTGATATAATACTTGAAAAAAACAGTTCCTTTTTTCACTGATAAGTTATATATATGTATATATCTTATTTCTGATGTAAAGTAACTGTAATTTATAATCTTCCAATCTTTAAAATATATTTCCAACAGCTATATATACCTCAGCTCATATGTATAGCTATTTGTAGTCAGTGCTGCTCTCTATACGCCCAAATCTTTTGCATGCCACAAGCCTTGAACTTCAACACATGCCAAAATCAATGTGGTTCACTACTTCTCTACCAAACTATAACTCCTAGATTAAGCAGAAAGGAAGCACAAGTTTTAAGAAGAGAAAAGGGTGGAAAGTGTTAGAAGAGGTAAAAACCTATCAGAAATGGGAAATTAATAACTTCTGGTAATGTACCTTATCTCCACAATCACATGTACAGCAATAATTCCACACCTCAAAAAGTATCCTTCAAAAGTGAACAGCCATCAAGTGTGATTGCTTTTAAGAAAGAAACATATTTGGAAAGCTGCACCACTTCTGTAACAGATATACACAGCACCCAGAAACAGGAGTTGCATACACAGGCAGAAAATGGGAGGAATACAATAAAAAAAGGAGACAATAATAAGGTAAAGGAGAATCTGGACCACAATACACCTAACTCTAGATAGAGGTAAATTTGGACCACAATATATTTAACTCTAGGTAAAAGTAAATTTGGACCACAATATATCTAACTCCAGGTAAAGGTAAATTTGGACCACAATATATCTAACTCCAGGTAAAGGTGAATTTGGACCACACTATAACTAACTCTAGGTAGAGGTAAATTTGGAGCACAATATATCTAACTCCAGGTAGAGGTGAATTTGGACAACAATATACCTAACTCTAGGTAGAGGTAAATTTGGACCACAATATATCTAACTCCAGGTAGAGGTAAATTTGGACAACAATATATCTAACTCTAGGTAAAAGTAAATTTGGACCACAATATATCTAACTCCAGGTAAAGGTAAATTTGGACCACAATATATCTAACTCCAGGTAAAGGTAAATTTGGACCACAATATATCTAACTCCAGGTAAAGGTGAATTTGGACCACACTATACCTAACTCTAGGTAGAGGTAAATTTGGACCACAATATATCTAACTCCAGGTAAAGGTGAATTTGGACAACAATATACCTAACTCTAGGTAGAGGTAAATTTGGACCACAATATACCTAACTGTAGGTAGAGGTAAATTTGGACCACAATATACCTAACTCTAGGTAGAGGTAAATTTGGACCACAATATACCTAACTCTAGGTAGAGGTAAATTTGGACCACAATATACCTAACTCTAGGTAGAGGTAAATTTGGACCACAATATACTGAACTCTAGGTAGAGGTAAATTTGGACTACAATATATCTAACTCAGGTAGAGGTAAATTTGGACAACACTATACCTAACTCTTGGTAGAGGTAAATTTGGACCACAATATATCTAACTCCAGGTAAAGGTAAATTTGGACCACAATATATCTAACTCCAGGTAAAGGTGAATTTGGACCACACTATAACTAACTCTAGGTAGAGGTAAATTTGGAGCACAATATATCTAACTCCAGGTAGAGGTGAATTTGGACAACAATATACCTAACTCTAGGTAGAGGTAAATTTGGACCACAATATATCTAACTCCAGGTAGAGGTAAATTTGGACAACAATATATCTAACTCTAGGTAAAAGTAAATTTGGACCACAATATATCTAACTCCAGGTAAAGGTAAATTTGGACCACAATATATCTAACTCCAGGTAAAGGTAAATTTGGACCACAATATATCTAACTCCAGGTAAAGGTGAATTTGGACCACACTATACCTAACTCTAGGTAGAGGTAAATTTGGACCACAATATATCTAACTCCAGGTAAAGGTGAATTTGGACAACAATATACCTAACTCTAGGTAGAGGTAAATTTGGACCACAATATACCTAACTGTAGGTAGAGGTAAATTTGGACCACAATATACCTAACTCTAGGTAGAGGTAAATTTGGACCACAATATACCTAACTCTAGGTAGAGGTAAATTTGGACCACAATATACCTAACTCTAGGTAGAGGTAAATTTGGACCACAATATACTGAACTCTAGGTAGAGGTAAATTTGGACTACAATATATCTAACTCCAGGTAGAGGTAAATTTGGACAACACTATACCTAACTCTTGGTAGAGGTAAATTTGGACCACAATATATCTAACTCCAGGTAAAGGTGAATTTGGACAACAATATACCTAACTCTAGGTAGAGGTAAATTTGGACCACAATATATCTAACTCCAGGTAGAGGTAAATTTGGACAACACTATACCTAACTCTTGGTAGAGGTAAATTTGAACCACAATATATCTAACTCCAGGTAAAGGTGAATTTGGACAACAATATACCTAACTCTAGGTAGAGGTAAATTTGGACCACAATATACCTAACTCTAGGTAGAGGTAAATTTGGACCACAATATATCTAACTCCAGGTAGAGGTAAATTTGGACAACACTATACCTAACTCTAGGTAGAGGTAAATTTGGACCACAATATACCTAACTCTAGGTAGAAGTAAATTTGGACAACACTATACCTAACTCTAGGTAGAGGTAAATTTGGACAACAATATATCTAACTCTAGGTAAAAGTAAATTTGGACCACAATATATCTAACTCCAGGTAAAGGTAAATTTGGACCACAATATATCTAACTCCAGGTAAAGGTAAATTTGGACCACAATATATCTAACTCCAGGTAAAGGTGAATTTGGACCACACTATACCTAACTCTAGGTAGAGGTAAATTTGGACCACAATATATCTAACTCCAGGTAAAGGTGAATTTGGACAACAATATACCTAACTCTAGGTAGAGGTAAATTTGGACCACAATATACCTAACTGTAGGTAGAGGTAAATTTGGACCACAATATACCTAACTCTAGGTAGAGGTAAATTTGGACCACAATATACCTAACTCTAGGTAGAGGTAAATTTGGACCACAATATACCTAACTCTAGGTAGAGGTAAATTTGGACCACAATATACTGAACTCTAGGTAGAGGTAAATTTGGACTACAATATATCTAACTCCAGGTAGAGGTAAATTTGGACAACACTATACCTAACTCTTGGTAGAGGTAAATTTGGACCACAATATATCTAACTCCAGGTAAAGGTAAATTTGGACCACAATATATCTAACTCCAGGTAAAGGTGAATTTGGACCACACTATAACTAACTCTAGGTAGAGGTAAATTTGGAGCACAATATATCTAACTCCAGGTAGAGGTGAATTTGGACAACAATATACCTAACTCTAGGTAGAGGTAAATTTGGACCACAATATATCTAACTCCAGGTAGAGGTAAATTTGGACAACAATATATCTAACTCTAGGTAAAAGTAAATTTGGACCACAATATATCTAACTCCAGGTAAAGGTAAATTTGGACCACAATATATCTAACTCCAGGTAAAGGTAAATTTGGACCACAATATATCTAACTCCAGGTAAAGGTGAATTTGGACCACACTATACCTAACTCTAGGTAGAGGTAAATTTGGACCACAATATATCTAACTCCAGGTAAAGGTGAATTTGGACAACAATATACCTAACTCTAGGTAGAGGTAAATTTGGACCACAATATACCTAACTGTAGGTAGAGGTAAATTTGGACCACAATATACCTAACTCTAGGTAGAGGTAAATTTGGACCACAATATACCTAACTCTAGGTAGAGGTAAATTTGGACCACAATATACCTAACTCTAGGTAGAGGTAAATTTGGACCACAATATACTGAACTCTAGGTAGAGGTAAATTTGGACTACAATATATCTAACTCCAGGTAGAGGTAAATTTGGACAACACTATACCTAACTCTTGGTAGAGGTAAATTTGGACCACAATATATCTAACTCCAGGTAAAGGTGAATTTGGACAACAATATACCTAACTCTAGGTAGAGGTAAATTTGGACCACAATATATCTAACTCCAGGTAGAGGTAAATTTGGACAACACTATACCTAACTCTTGGTAGAGGTAAATTTGAACCACAATATATCTAACTCCAGGTAAAGGTGAATTTGGACAACAATATACCTAACTCTAGGTAGAGGTAAATTTGGACCACAATATACCTAACTCTAGGTAGAGGTAAATTTGGACCACAATATATCTAACTCCAGGTAGAGGTAAATTTGGACAACACTATACCTAACTCTAGGTAGAGGTAAATTTGGACCACAATATACCTAACTCTAGGTAGAAGTAAATTTGGACAACACTATACCTAACTCTAGGTAGAGGTAAATTTGGACAACACTATACCTAACTCTAGGTAGAGGTAAATTTGGACCACAATATATCTAACTCCAGGTAAAGGTAAATTTGGACCACAATATATCTAACTCCAGGTAAAGGTGAATTTGGACAACAATATACCTAACTCTAGGTAGAGGTAAATTTGAACCACAATATATCTAACTCTAGGTAGAGGTAAATTTGGACCACAATACACCTAACTCTAGGTAGAGGTAAATTTGGACCACAATATATCTAACTCCAGGTAAAGGTGAATTTGGACAACAATACACCTAACTCTAGGTAAAGGTAAATTTGGACCACAATATATCTAACTCCAGGTAAAGGTGAATTTGGACAACAATATACCTAACTCTAGGTAGAGGTAAATTTGGACCACAATATATCTAACTCCAGGTAAAGGTGAATTTGGACAACAATATACCTAACTCTAGGTAGAGGTAAATTTGGACCACAATATATCTAACTCCAGGTAAAGGTGAATTTGGACAACAATATACCTAACTCTAGGTAGAGGTAAATTTGGACCACAATATACCTAACTCTAGGTAAAAGTAAATTTGAACCACAATATACCTAACTCTAGGTACAGGTAAATTTGGACCACAATATACCTAACTCTAGGTAAAGGTAAATTTGGACCACAATATACCTAACTCTAGGTAAAGGTAAATTTGGACCACAATATACCTAACTCTAGGTAAAGGTAAATTTGGACCACAATATACCTAACTCTAGGTAAAGGTAAATTTGGACCACAATATACCTAACTCTAGGTAGAGGTAAATTTGGACCACAATATACCTAACTCTAGGTAGACGTAAATTTGGACCACAATATACCTAACTCTAGGTAGAGGTAAATTTGGACCACAATATACCTAACTCTAGGTAAAGGTAAATTTGGACCACAATATACCTAACTCTAGGTAAAGGTAAATTTGGACCACAATATACCTAATTCTAGGTAGAGGTGAATTTGGACCACAATATACCTAATTCTAGGTAGAGGTGAATTTGGACAACAATACTTAACTCGCAATCAAGATGAAGAAGAACCATCAAAAGAATATTGGAAAAATAAAAATGTTGAGTTGGTAGGGCCCAATGGACCATATGTGGCCATTCAACTCCACTCCAACTGACATTGGGAATAACAGTTGCAATCCATTCAAACCCATCTGGTGATTCAATTCCACTCCAAAATCTAAGTGGTACTGGGAATAACACTTCTGATCTGTGGTTGACACAGGGTCCACACCATCTTCTTACCACTTTCTCCAGCTTTCTGATCTTAACTTGGGAACTAATTTCTTACCACTTACTCTAGCTATCTGATCTTAACTTGGGAACTAATTTCTTACCACTTACTCTAGCCATCTGATCTTAACTTGGGAACTAATTTCTTACCACTTACTCTAGCTATCTGATCTTAACTTGGGAACTAATTTCTTACCACTTAGTCCAGCTGTCTGATCTTAACTTGGAAACTAATTTCTTACCATTTACTCCAGCTATCTGGTCTTAACTTGGGAACTAATTTCTTGCCACTTACTCTAGCTATCTGATCTTAACTTGGGAACTAATTTCTTACCACTTACTCCAGCTGTCTGATCTTAACCAAAGAACTAATTTCTTGCCACTTACTCTAGCTATCTGATCTTAACCAAGGAACTAATTTCTTACCACTTACTCTAGCTATCTGATCTTAACTTGGGAACTAATTTCTTGCCACTTACTCTAGCTATCTGATCTTAACTTGGGAACTAATTTCTTACCACTTACTCTGGCTATCTGATCTTAACTTGGGAACTTATTTCTTACCACTTATTTCAGCTAACTGATCTTAACCAAGGAACTAATTTCTTGCCACTTACTCCAGCTATCTTATCTTAAGTTGGGAACTAATTTCTTACCACTTATTTCAGCTATCTGATCTTAACCAAGGAACTAATTTCTTACTACTTACTCTAGCTATCTGATCTTAAGTTGGGAACTAATTTCTTACCACTTATTTCAGCTATCTGATCTTAACCAAGAAACTAATTTCTTGCCACTTACTCCAGCTATCTGATCTTAACCAAGGAACTAATTTCTTACCACTTACTCTAGCTATGTGCTCTTAACTTGGGAACTAATTTCTTACCACTTATTTCAGCTATCTGATCTTAACCAAGGAACTAATTTCTTACCACTTATTTCAGCTATCTGATCTTAACCAAGGAACTAATTTCTTACCACTTACTCAAGCTATCTGATCTTAACCAAGGAACTAATTTCTTACCACTTACTCCAGCTATCTGATCTTAAACCAACTTACTCGAATTATCTGATGCCTGTGAGCAGTGTAATCCTGCCAGTCAGCTGGTACTGTTAGTGGAAAGTAAAATGCACGAAGTAAGCCATTGTTTGTTCCACCAAATAACATACGACCTGAATGACTCAAAGCAACAGTTGTCAAGACAACATTTCCCATTTCTGCTTCTCGTATAATCTAGAAAATTACATGAGAAACAAAAGTTGGACTTTTTGAAGACATTTAGTAATTTTGAAAATAATTTTACTTTAAATATGTATATAGAATTAATAACATTGGGAAGTTGCTACACATTCGAAATAAGTTAAGTTAGTGTATGTTAATTATTGTAAGAAACTACTAGATGAATAAACTTAGGGTTATTCAATTCTCTTACTTCCCAGACAGATGTTTCCCATCTTCAAGACTAAAACTGTAAAATAGAAGAACTAAATTTCGAAACTACTTAAGTTCATAACTGTTTAATCTCATATCTAATCATTTAATGGCGCTCTGAAACTTCAAGACAGTAATTACCACATTATGATGAGCTACACCAAGTCAGAAACCATATAACAAACCTGAGAATCTGAAATCTCTTTGATTGTTCTATCAGTACCAACAGCAAACGTTGTTTTACCATCTGAGCTGGTGCTCACACCCGTGTAACTGCAAGTTTTCAGAACACTTTCACCAGATCTAGTGCCTGATAAAACATCCCACTCGTACACAGCTCCATCCATTCCGCAAGAAACTAGTTGATGATCATTGGTACTCCATACTAAAGTTCTTATCTATGTGATAAAAACCTGTTAATTGGTATTATCCTACCACCCAATAATTTACCTTGATCATAACAGATGATTCATAAGATTTACTTGCTGCAGTGAATTGTGAGAGTGAATACTATTTTTAGTTAAAAAGCATGCTTTATGAAACATTATTTTCTAAATCCAAATTTAAAAGAAAGTGACTAAAAGGCTTACCAATCCATTGTGACCTTTGAAATTTGCAAAGTTTTCATAAGTGATGCTTGAAAACAACTGAATCACATTCCCATGAACAGCAGCAAATATGTGACCTCCATTACTAAAGGAACACTGAGGATAAAAACTATACATAGAAACACATAAACCAATAGCAGTCAAGAAACCCTTAAAACTACCAACTTCTTTATATACTGTTCACTGGTTGTGAGTGATAATATATTCTGTAATATAGGGTAATTATAAAGATTTGTCAGTTACGGCACTCATGTAGAGAGCTGAGAAAAAAAAAACCTTTTTTTTTCCTGCACAAATATATAGAAAAGAAGAACAGTAATACAATACTAAATGGAATTTTGTTTACACACCTTGTGTGATTCGTATGCTATTAGAGAAAGCTTTATAAACAACATAATACTGAGCTCACAAGCAGTTTCATGAACCACTTAGATCACTATACACCTATTGTAAATACTATACTAAATCCATAGAGTGTGTAATTAAACTTTGGGTGGGTTCTCAGAGTGTCAAATATCCATTAAAAAAGAAAGTTAAAATTTGACAGTTTTTAATACTTTTTCAATATCACAATTCACTAGTTTTACTCAGTGATGTGGACACATGAGGTATATTCAAAAACGTGTGAGCATCCTGACTGTCAAACTGTGAGGAAACCTTTGTGTGACACCATGGGATAAATCTGCTTGTTGCATCAAACAGATATAAATCCAATTATAGCATCCAAATGGTTAAAGTAAATACTAAATATATAAACTGTGAAACAAACTGTGATGGATTACAGGTTAAAACTTATATTCTCCTACAATTGTTCCTTAATTATTGTTTTTTTATCTGTATATAAAACCAAAAATATAACTGAAATAATAAAATATCCATGAAACTATCATAACTGAGTTATACATACTACTTACAAACATGCAAGTATTGTTTCCAGCATAACTGAGTTATAAATACTACCTACAAATACATGAGTATTGTTTCTATCATAACTGAGTTATAAATATTACCTACAAATACATGAGTATTGTTTCTCTCATAACTGAGTTATAAATATTACCTACAAATACATGAGTATTGTTTTTATCATAACTGAGTAATAATTACTACCTACAAATACATGAGTATTGTTTCTCTCATAACTGAGTTATAATTACTACCTACAAATACATGAGTATTGTTTCTATACTTTATATTCTGCAAGAATCATTTAACAATATTGTACAATAAATATTAGAAGAATTATTTAAAACATATTAAAGGATTTAATTGTCATCTGTACATCCATTCTATAACTTGTATATAAAAAAAAACCTTACCTTCTTACAACTCCATACTGGAACATTCATTCTACAACTTATATAAGAATACCTTACCTTTTTACAACTCCTTACTGGGTTGGTTGGTTGGTTGATTTAGTGTTTTATGGCACAAAGCAGCTAGGCTATCTGTGCCAAACGTCCAGTAAAAAGGTAAAAATAAAGTAAATGTAGTAAAATTCATAAAAGGAAATGAAGGTAAAACAAAACAGCATTGAAAAACATAAATAGCATGAAACCAATGTTGACATCTAGTCTACAATGTTAAAAGAGAAACCATAGTAAGGAAAGTTGCAAAAGACTTTCTGTAGCATAATGGTAATTATCATAACCAGCCAGGAAGACTAACAGGTAAGTACAATAACCACCATCAGTCACCTAAAGTTGGTCTTTCCAGTATTAGTTCTAGGTTATGTGTCATTATGGCCATTTTCAAAAAGTAAAGTAATAAAAATTTTAGAAGACATGCAGCAAAATTGTAATAAGAGCTTGCCAAACGTCCAGTAAAAATGCAAAAATAAAGTAAATGTAGTAAAATTCATAAAAGGAAATGAAGGTAAAACAAAACAGCATTTAGAAACATAAATAGCATAAAACCAATGTTGACATCCAGTTGACAATGTTAAGAGAGAAATTACAGTAAGAGAAGTTGTAAAGGACTTTCTGTAGCATAATGGTAACTATCACAATCCATCAGGAAGACTAATAGGAAAGTACAATAACCACCGTCAGTCACCTGAAGTTGGCCTTTCCAGTCCTGGTTCTGGGCTATGTGTCATTATGGCCATTTTCAAAAAGTAAAGTAATAAAAATTTTAAAAGACATGCAGCAAAATTGTAATAATAACTCGCTAGGATGACTAAAGGGTAGTTCAAACAGCAGCGTTAGTCACCTAAAGATGGCCTTTCCAGTTCTGGTGTCAAGTTATTTAATGTTACGGCCATTTCCTGCTTTTCAAATTGAACTAGAGATTGTTCTTAAAAGGGAACCACATTAAAAAAGGTTTAATGTATAAATTTAAAACATTTAAATGACATTAAAAAGATTAATGGCCTTTAAAAACTAAAACTTTATCAAGATGGACAGTGTCACCATCACCAATGACACTATCTAATGTTATGGACAAACCTTGGCACAGAACATGTTTAAAATGGTGTGGTCATTGAGAGTCGTAACAATGGCAAGAAAGTAAAAGGTGGCTTATAGTGATCTAAGTGTTACACAAACTACACACTGGTGCATCAGTTCTAGATAAAGGAAAACGATGAGTTAAAAACTGTGACCAATGCATAGTCTAATTAGAACAATTTCCTCCTTCCGATCCTTACGGAAGCAAGATGGCCAAAGTGCAATATGTGGTTTTATTTGGAAAAGCTTGTTTTCGCGCTGCTCACTCCAAGTCAACTGACAGCTGGCATGGAGCCAAGCCTTGAATACTGGACCATAGTCCATGTATGGAATAGGCACAGTAATGATTGTGCCAGAGCAGATAGATTTAGCTGACGTGTCTGCAAACTCGTTCCTGCGAATACCAACATGGCCTGGTATCCAGTAAAACTGGATAGAAGTAGATATCAATGAGGAATGGGCCAGTTGGTTTTGAATATCAGCAAGAACAGGGTGTGAACCAACGTGAAGCGATTCCAGAACCAGTAGCAAACTAAGTGAGTCAGTATAAATAGTGCAGTTGGAGTACTGCTTAGCTTCAATATGATCCAGGGCAAGAGAAATAGCGTACAGTTCAGCAGTGAACACAGAAGCTGTAGAGGGGATTCTGCATGCAACCACCAAACTGCAACAAACCATGGCAGAGCCCACAGAGTCATCTGATTTGGAACCATACGTATAAATTGGAATGGAAAGATTGTTTAAAAGATGTCCAGTAAAAAGAAGACAGTACTTCCAATCGGGAGTATTTGTTTTTCTCAGATTACGTATAGAAAGGTCACATTTGGGGACTGTAACAAGCCATTGTGGGCTGAGCTGACCAGTGGATTTTGCAATGTTATCCAAGGACAGACCAAATTCATCCAATTGCACCTGTATGTGAAGGCCAAAAGGAGCAATGGCAGATCATCTGTTCTCAAAAAGTATGGCCCACCGAGGAAGGAAAACACAACTCCAGGTGATGTGCTTTGGGAAGGAACGAAGTTTTGAAGCATATAGTAAAGACACTTGCAAATGGTGAAGGTGCAAAGAAGATTCATGTGATTCTACACATTCTGAACTGGAGAGGTGTGGAAAGCCCCAGTGCAGAGTCAAAGTCCTTGATGATGAATGGGGTCCAGCACGTTTAAGGCCAATGGTCTGGCAGAGCCATAGACCAGTGATCTATAGTCAAGTTTCGATCGAATAAGAGCATGATATATCTTTAACATAGAACATCGATCCGCTCCCCAACTGGTGGTGGAGATGATACGGAGGATGTTCAGTGCTCTGTGCATTTGACCTGTAGCTGCTTAATGTGTGGTATAAAGGTCAGCTTATGGTCAAAGATAAGCTCCATGAACTTGGTCTCAAGGACCAAAATTTCACCGATACGTAGTTTAGGAGCAGGGTGAATACCCTGTTGGAGGCAAAAGTGCATGCAAACAGTCCTAGAGAGAGAAAAATTAAAGCCGTCTGCCGTGGTCCACTTCAGTACATGATTGAGGGCAGTTTGTAGTTGCAGCTCAATGTATCTCATGTTCAACGACTGACATGAGATGTGAAAGTCGTCGACATAGAGCCATTTGCAGCAGTGAGAGGGAGTTTTTCAGTGATGGCATTTATCTTTATACTGAAAAGTGTGACACTGAAAACACAGCTCTGAGGGACTCCAAGTTCCTGTAGAAAAGTATGGGAAAGTGTTGAATGAACATAAACTTGGAATTTCCTATCAATTAAAATATTTTCAATAAAAATGGGTAAATAGCCACATAACCCATATACAGGGTGTTCAGAAAGTCACTGTGCACTTATATATTTATTAAAAGACATGTTTTAATATAGAATACAGGAGGTAAATATGAATGACAATTATAAACAATGTTGAAAGTGACCCCCGTTGGCATCAATACAGGCCTGGATCCTTCTTATTTTGTTTCTAAACACCACTATGAGTTGCTAGCTTGAAATAGATTGAATAAAATATGATTACAAAACTGCACAGTGACTTTCCGAACACCCTGTATATGGAGGTCTCACAAAATGCCATACCTCCATGTTGTGTCATAAGCCTTCGCAATGTCAAAGAATATTGATACAAGATGTTGTTGTTTCAGAAAGGCTTCACTGATTGACGTTTCAAGTCGAATTAGGTGGTCCATGATGGAGTGCTGTTGTCAGAACCCACACTGGGTGGGCGAGAGGAGGTTGTTTGATTCGAGAAACCAAACAAGCAGAGCATTAACAATCCTCATTAAGGTCTTACAGAGACAGCTTGTCAAAGCAATTGGACGGTCGTTTGAAAGAATCTTGGGATCTTTCCCAGGCTTAGAGAAAGGTAAGATAATAGCCTGGCACCATGTATTAGAAAAAACATTATCCTGCCAGATCTGGTTAAAAACAATTAGAAGGACATCAAGACAAGCAGGAGATAGATGGTGCAGCATGTAATAGTGTACATCATCTGGTCCAATAGATGTACTGCCAGACCGATGAAGGGCCAGTTTCAGTTCCACCAGTGTAAAGCGATGATTATAGTCATGGAGACAATCAGTTTGAAAGGAAAGAGGTGATTGCTCTGCCCAAGTTTTGATGGCCAAGAAGGTGGAGGAACAAGCAGAAGTTCTTGATACCTGACAAAAGCTTTCACCTAGAGTATCGGCAATGCTCCGGACATCAGCTACTTCTTAGAGTAAGATCGAGAGGGGAACAGAATTGTAGTCCCCACTGACCTTTCGAAACCTGTCCCATATGACCTTGGAACTGGTGGTAGAAGATATGTCAGTTGTGAACTTAATCCAAGATTCCTTCTGACTTTGATATCTTACCCACCTAGCATGTGCATGGGCCCGCTGGAAAGCGATGCGGTTTAAAAGTGTGGGATATTTATGGAAAGTATCCCAGGCCCGTTTTTGAGCCTTCCATGCCATGTGGCAACCATGATCCCACCACGGATGAGAATATAGTGGAAAATATGTCGAGGTTTTAGGAATACATTGAGTAACTGCTTGTATAATACAGTCAGTTACTGTTGCCATAAAGTCGTCTATTGATGGCTGACAGACGATGGCAGGATAAATTTCTGTGAGAGCAGTGAAAGTGGACCAGTCTGCCTGATCCAGCTTCCAATGGGGCACGCAGATAGGGTGGCATCGGCAATGGCCAGTCTCTCTCAAAAGTAGAGGAAAATCATCACTGCCTCGTGGATCATTGTCAACCCTCCATGAAAATTGGGAGAATAATAAAGGGAGATCAATAGCAGGTAAAGGACTGACTAGGTGCGTGAAAATAAGTGGAAGAACCAGTATTGAAAAGAGAAAGGTTGTGAGCAGAGAGCATACACTCTACAAAACGACCCCTCCTATCAATAACAGCACTTCCCCAGAGGGGATGATGTCCACTAAAGTCCCTAGGATTAGAAATGGAGACAGCAACTGTTCAACAAGAGCATCAAGGTTTGATCGATCATGTCTCTCCAGGCTACAGGTAGAGAGAACAAACAGTGATGGTATGACCCAAGGAAACACAGATGGCTGTAGCCTCCAAGGATCTGTTGAGTGACAAAGACAGGGTGGGCACATGCTGATCAACCAATAGTGCCACCCCTCCATGTACTCGTCCATCACACAGCCTGTCATTTCTATACAGAGAAAACTGCCGAAAGGTGACTGTACTGGCAGGTTTCAGTAATGTTTCCTGTAAGGAAAAACATACAGGATGGTAGGAAGCAATCAGTGTTTTGATGTCATCCAGATTAGAATGTAAACCTCAACAGTTCCATTGTATCAAGGTGGCCATTTTTAATGATGCATAGGCGAATTGGCTGGAGAACCCTTGTGTTTACGACCAGGTCTTTTGTCCTTACTGTCCTTATTTGGGAAAGGTCTATCGACCTTCATGCCCTGGGCCAATTGGGCAGGTCTTTGTTGTTGGAAGGGGACTCCAGTGACTGAGGACATGAACGAACGATTGTTTTGCATCTTGGGGTGGGAGAAAAAGATGTATCTGAAGAATTGTAGGCGAATTGGCTGGAGAACTCTTCTGTTTACGACCACGTCTTTTGTCCTTACTGTCCTTATTCGGGGTAGGTCTGTCGACCTCCATGGATCATGCCCTGGGCCAATTGGGCAAGTCTTTGTTGTTGGAAAAGGATTCCAGTGACTGAGGACGCGAACGAACAATTGTTTTGCATCTTGGGGTGGGAGAAAAAGCTATACCTGAAGAAATGCCTGTACCTGGAACCAAAGGATGTGGATCTTGGGGTTTGTTGGAATGAATGGGAGGAACAGAGATGGGTGTAAAAGTTGATTCATCAACTTTTTTAACCATAGAGGTAAAAAGGCTTTTCATTTGTTTGGAGAACGATTCTCTTGGAGGCACAGATGGATCTGTCTGCATTTTCACTGTAGTTGTGGAACGAAGTGCAGCAGCATATGTCCGAGATGAAGTGGTGGACAGTAATTTCCGACCCTCAGGATAAGTAATGTTACGAGTCCTTTTCAAACGCTGCACCTCTTTTATCTCCAACTATTTAGGGCAAGAACTAAAGTAGGAAGGGTGAGAACCATTGCAGTTGACACAATGTGGGTCCGTTTCACACTCATAGGCATCGTAGTCCTTGGCACCACAACAAGCACATGTCAGGGAACCACGACATGACATCTTTGAGTGGCCGAACCTCTGACACTGAAAAGATTCGAGAAGGTTTGGATTGTACAGCCATACCCTGCAATTTAGATAACCTGCCTTGATGGTGTAGCAGGTGCACATGGTGATGTAAATGTCAAAACGAGGATATCTGTCGGCAGTGTAACTCCATCTTTGCGAGTGGAGATGCGCCTCACTGCAGAAACTCCTTGAGTGGAGAAACCAGCGAGAATCTCTGACTCAGGGGCATTCTTCAAATCCCTCTCAACAATAACTTCTTGTGATGAATTCAAGGTAGCATGAGGCATAACCTCAATAGGTATATCCCCAATTGCCTTTAAATTCAAGATGAGTTCACTGTGTTGGGATGTGGATGTTTCAACCAATATGTCTCCAGATCGAAGCATTTTTACTGACTTTGGAGAGCCAGTCCCTCCAGTCTCTTCTGAATAAAAAAGGGGGACATTTGACCTAAAGGTTTCTGTGAAAGAGAATGTGGGATAAGAAAATGGTGTTACAGATGTTGAAGATTGCTGATCAGAGTCTACAAGACGTGGTCGTTTACCTATTGACTGTTTTTTCACTATTTTATTTAAGTTTTTATTTGGAGGACCCATAAGAAAGAGGAACTTTCGGTGCCTACTGATCCCACCCACCATGGAGCCCTATGAGGGGACACACTACAATGTTAAGCAAAAACACTGCAGCAACACCAGGGTTACATGAGCACTATACCCAAACATCAGCATCAAACAATTACCACAACGCTCGTTGAGAACCACCAACACTGGTACTTGGTTGATCCTAGCCCAAGTGGACCAGCCGAATGACCCAAGGGAGGCCACCCAAAGGCCGCCTGTCTACAGGAATTCAAGGCCAAAGTGGTGTGTTAGGGTTGGACCCCTCAACCACCAGGATCCTCTCCTCTCCTTCATGGGTCGCCACGCACGGCAAACACGTGGGTGGATGTTTAGATCCCAGAGAAGGTAACCAGAAAGAATAGAACCTTCCCTGGTAGGTCCCCTCACCACATACAGGAATCCACACTGAGGGGCTCCTTACTGGGACATCCATTCTTCAATCTGGATAAAAGAACCTTACCTTCTTACAACTCATTACTGGAAGATCCATTCCACAATTTGTATAAAAGAACCTTACCTTCTTACAACCAGTGGCGACGCCAGGATATTTTCGTTGGGTAGGTCTGAGGTAAACTGTGGAGGGGGTTCCAAAATGCCATCAATATGAAGTATAGATGGTAAATTATAATAATGTAAATACCAAGGTACATTTCAGAAAGGTGTGCCAAACTGTGATTGTGGTATTGTTCTTATTATCATAAGTGTGACAAGCACCTGTTAAAATAATGTAACTACTACACTACATTAAATTAGGCACTTCTAAATAGCCCAATGACAATTTCAAAATTCATTCTAGAATTGTTTAGAAATATTATTTGATCAGTTAACATGTAAGGTTATTATCTAATCATAAGTATAACATTAATTGGATTGTAAGTCACAATTTTAAGTGTATGCCACAATCATCAGTACAATTTTGGATGGCTGATACACAATGCAATATGATCACATAGAGGACACAAAACTGGCTAAACGCTTTATAGTTTTGACCTATACACAATACACTTGTACATGCATGCTGTGTTTTACTTTTCAATAAAATATAAATGAAATTAATGGGTAAATACCTGTAAAACCTTTAGTTTATCAAGTAAAATCCCTGATAATCTGTTGTAACTTGAAATCAACGTGGTTTTCTAATCTTCGTCAACGCTCAAGATAGAATGGCATTACACAGTGAGCGGCAATACAACACGAGTTTCAGTACATTCAGTACGTTGTTATGGGACGCATGACACATACTTCTGTCTTAATGAAGAGGTTGAGTTCTACAGATCTATGTCTCTTTGATGTTAATTGTTAAGCAACAACGATAATTGTGTTTTCCATATTTTATTAAAAGGCCCCCGTTGGCACTGCCACTGCTTACAATTCTTTACTGGGACATCCATTCTACAACTTGGATAAAAGAACCTTACCTTCTTTAGAACAACTCCTTACTGGGACATCCATTCTACAACTTGTATAAAAAAACCTAACCTTCTTTAGAACAATGGATGTACTGGGACATCCATTCTACAACTTGTATAAAAAACCCTTACCTTCTTTAGAAGAACTCCTTACTGGGACACCCATTCTACAACTTGTATAAAAACCCTTACCTCCTTAGAACAACTCCTTACTGGGACATCCATTCTACAACTTGTATAAAAACCCTTACCTTCTTTAGAACAACTCCTTACTGGGACATCCATTCTACAACTTGTATAAAAACCCTTACCTCCTTTAGAACAACTCCTTACTGGGACATCCATTCTACAACTTGTATAAAAACCCTTACCTCCTTAGAACAACTCCTTACTGGGACATCCATTCTACAACTTGTATAAAAACCCTTACCTCCTTAGAACAACTCCTTACTGGGACATCCATTCTACAACTTGTATAAAAACCCTTACCTCCTTAGAACAACTCCTTACTGGGACATCCATTCTACAACTTGTATAAAAAACCCTTACCTCCTTAGAACAACTCCTTACTGGGACATCCATTCTACAACTTGTATAAAACCCTTACCTCCTTAGAACAACTCCTTACTGGGACATCCATTCTACAACTTGTATAAAAAAACCTTACCTCCTTAGAACAACTCCTTACTGGGACATCCATTCTACAACTTGTATAAAAAACCCTTACCTCCTTAGAACAACTCCTTACTGGGACATCCATTCTACAACTTGGATAAAAACCCTTACCTCCTTAGAACTCCTTATTGGGAACTCTTTCTCAACCCTTAAGTCATCAATTAAAACTGTAAGTACACGCAGTTTGTCCTTGAAGCCTGCTACTAGAAAAAGTCCAGATGGATGAAGAGCCACACAGTACACTTTTTCCTGGAATGTTTTATGAATATCAAGAGATCTGCCAAAATAGATAAAAGCTAACTAATTTATTAATTATTCACAATACTAATCTAACTTCATAATAAAATGTCTTGTAACTAAAACAAATACTTTAATGTTACATTAATATTATATTCTAGCTTTTAAAGATTGCTCCCACATTTTTCCTCCAGTGGACTAACATTTTGGTTTCTATGCTGATGTCTTTCTAAGGTCAAACAGTATACAAACCAAGATATTGTTCTATTCTAGAAACAAGCAATGCAATGGTGAAGCTATAGCTTCAGCTGAAAATATCCTTGACACTTTACCAACATAAATAACTTCTAGCAGCAAAATTCCATATAATAACAATAACCATGACAAAAAATGTACAGAAGAGCAACAATTACAATAATATTTTACAGTATATGGATTTACTTAAACTCCTAGATAAGCAACAATTACAATAATATTTTACAGTATATGGATTTACTTAAACTCCTAGAAGAGCAACAGTTACAATAATATTTTACAGTATATGGATTTACTTAAACTCCTAGAAGAGCAACAATTACAATAATATTTTACAGTATATGGATTTACTTAAACTCCAACAGCATTTTAAAATCAACTGAAATATTTTAACAACAAATACATATTTTAGTTAAGAACCATCAGAAAACAATAATTAAATATCAAACACCTTATTATTTATAGGATTCACAAAGTATACATTACATTTTAAAGTAATAATAAGGTAAATTTTTCTTGAAACAATAATTGAATTGATACTTCATCCAAGCTCCCAATAATAATCAAATCAATATATCATAATGCACTATTTTGCTTAGTTCACAAATACATTAAACAGATTTTTGGAAGTAATAATTTACCACCTCTGTTATGGATTTAATATTATTTGAATATTACAATATCAACTCAAAATTAATCTGCTTGTAGTGGAACTGAACCAGTTCTAAGCCAGATAGAAGACCCAATATAGTTTGTACAACTCTTGTAAACAAAGCATTATATTTAATAATTGTTATTATAAATTGTATTGTTGTTTGTAAATTAAAATACATTTGTTTATATAAATGTACATAAATCTTGTAGTCAAAAATCATAAATTTCACACATATCAACATTCAATTAACTTATAAATTAAAATTTCCTGCAATCTAAATTCATAATATATAATGTACATATCAAAATAAATTGGAGATTTGTCTCAGATAAATTATAACATGTACACCATCTCAGATACACTCTACAAGAGAAACACAATATATTAAAACAATCAACAACAGGAGTCATAAATCAGTGAAACAATGCAACATCTTAACTTCAACAACAGCTAAATGTGTCATCTTTATAACCTTAAACCTCAAACAATAAAGTTAATTTTCTATAACATTAAACCACAAACTAGTAAAATCATTCTTCTAAAACATAGAACCACAAAATAGTAAAATCACTCTTCTAAAACATAAAACTACAGCTAATAACATCACTCTTGTACAACATTTAACCAAAACTAATAAAGTCTCTATTCCATACCATTCACCTACAGCTAATAACACTGTTGTAAAACATTAAACCACAACTAATAATATCACTCTTGTATAACATTAAACTAGATCTAATAACATCACTCTTCTATCACATTAAACTAGAGCAAAGAACAATCTTCTATAATATTAAACCACAAATAATAACACCACTCTTGTATAACATTAAACTACAACTAATAACATCACTCTTTTACAACATTAAACTACAACTAATAACATCACTCTTTTACAACATTAAACTACAACTAATAACATCACTCTTTTACAACATTAAACTACAACTAATAACATCACTCTTTTACAACATTAAACTACAACTAATAACATCACTCTTTTACAACATTAAACTACAACTAATAACATCACTCTTTTACAACATTAAACTACAACTAATAACATCACTCTTTTATAAAATTAAACCACAACTAATAACATCACTCTTTTATAACATTAAACTACAACTAATAACATCACTCTTTTATAACATTAACCTACAACTAATAACATCACTCTTCAATAACATTAAACCACAGCTAATAACACCACTCTTGTATAACATTAAACTACAACTAATAACATCACTCTTTTACAACATTAAACTACAACTAATAACATCACTCTTTTATAAAATTAAACCACAACTAATAACATCACTCTTTTATAACATTAAACTACAACTAATAACATCACTCTTTTATAACATTAACCTACAACTAATAACACCACTCTTGTATAACATTAAACTACAACTAATAACATCACTCTTTTACAACATTAAACTACAACTAATAACATCACTCTTTTACAACATTAAACTACAACTAATAACATCACTCTTTTACAACATTAAACTACAACTAATAACATCACTCTTTTACAACATTAAACTACAACTAATAACATCACTCTTTTATAACATTAAACTACAACTAATAACATCACTCTTTTACAACATTAAACTACAACTAATAACATCACTCTTTTATAACATTAAACCACAACTAATAACATCACTCTTTTATAACATTAAACTATAGCTAATAACATCACTCTTGTATAACATTAAACTAGAACTAATAACATCACTCTTCTATAACATTAAACCACAACTAATAACATCACTCTTGTATAACATTAAACTAGAGCTAATAACATCACTCTTCTATAACATTAAACCACAGATAATAAAGTCACTCTTCTATAACATTAAGGTAGAGCTAATAACAATCTTTTATGATATTAAAGCACAACTAATAACATCATACTTGCATAACATTAAACCACAAGTAATAAATTCACTCTCATACAACATTAAACCACAACTAATAAATTCACTCTTATACAACATTAAACTATAGCTAATAACATCACTTGTGTATAACATTAAACCACAGCTAATAACATCACTTGTGTATAACATTAAACCACAGCTAATAACATCACTCTTGTATAACATTAAACAAGAGCTAATAAAGGCACTCTTCTGTAACATTAAACCACAGCTAATAACATCACTGTTCTATAACCTTAAACTACAACTAATAAGGTAATATTTTAAATTTCAACACCAGTTAATCACATAATCCTTCTAACCTGCATCAACAATATACACTGAATAACATTAATAATGGAAATAGAAAATTTATGAATCCTCACTAACATTCCCTTTTTCATACACTATCATTCTAAAAAGTCAGATTGGAATTGACCCACCAAGCTGAAATTAGTTAGATAAGAGACTATGATACAGACTTTTGTACCTTACATGTATAGATTAGTGAAGACTGATTTTATAATGATCTAAATCCATAAACTCTGAGATAGAGATTCTTGAACCTACAGAAATTTTCATTCAGAAAATCTAGACCATATATTCAAATTACCTTCTATGTAAAATTTAATTATATTATTGAAATCTCAGTCAGAGTTGAGTATTTGAGCAAAAATAAGCAGCCAGAAGACTGGTCAAAGAATGTCGAATGTGGTTAAACATACTATTTATTATGTTTTTATCTTAATTACATATATATTTAACTTTACTTATATTGATGTAAATTACATGAATATAGAAATAGAACACGTTGGTGTGCTCCATACATGCAATAACAAAATCATCTTTATGTTGTGTATAACAAATTTATTATATTACAAGTCAATACACTGAAGTATTAATTTTTTTTAATAATATGCCTGCTGTAACTTAACTACATCAATGCTTTCCTACTGTAGTCTGAACATATCAAAGGCAACAAGGATCATCTTCACACTTAACTGAACGTTTCATTATGTAAAACAGATATCTCAAAAGTACAAACTCAAACTGTAATACTTGGAACCACAGCAGATTCTGAGGCAGTAAAAATCTCATAATTAAATGTGTGGTATTCCTATAAATACACAAAACCATCACTGTTCATCATACATGACAATCATGACACAAATTACCTTGAATTGTAACACATTTCATGAGCTGAAATATTTTATTCTCATGACTTTACTAAACTGGTGAGGTTGAGGAATGTGTGAAACATGTGTTAAACATCAAGATGAAAATTAACCAAATAAAATAACACTCATGATAACAAAAGTGTTGAAAACCCGAAGAGTTCCTCGAACAAGATTATACCTTTTTTCAAAATTCCATATGTGAATAGAGTTGTCAGTGGAGCAAGTAGCTATCAGAGGTTTTCGTATACAAATGTCTAACCCCAGAATGGAACCGAAGTGATTAGAATGAGATAAGAAGTCAAAAGTTGATTGACATGTCTGTAAATATAAAAATTATCATGAAATAAATTAAAGATTAGAACATGTGACATACACGTACTACTGCAGAAATGAAGTGGAAATGTTTACATTATCTACAAGATTCATGGTATTTATTTCATAGTAAAATGAATACAAACACACCCAAATATATAAATATATTAGTATCAATACAAGTAAAAGAAATATGCTAAGTACCACACACCAATGATGAACTTTATAAACAGATACTGAGCAAACATAACACATATAAAACTTGAGAAAATTATATACATAAGACAAATATATTGTTTCTTGAAACTGTCTTCACTCTGTCCATGTGTACATGATGTGTATTATCACTCATGTGTACATGATGTGTGCTATTATTATCCACATGCAGATGATGTGTGTTATTATTATCCATATGTAGGTGATGTATGCTATTATTATCCATATGTAGGGTATGTGTCATTATTATCCATATGTACATGATGTGTATTATTATTATTATCCATTTGTTCATGGTGTGTATTATTATCCATTTGTTCATAATGTGTATTATTATTCATTTGTTCATGATGTGTATTATTATTATTCATTTGTGCAAGATGTGTATTATTATTATTTATTTGTTCATGATGTGTATTATTATTCATTTATTAATGATGCGTATTATTATCCATTTATTCATGATGTGTATTATTATCCATTTGTTCATAATGTGTATTATTATTCATTTGTTCATGATGTGTATTATTATTATTTATTTGTTCATGATGTGTATTATTATTCATTTATTAATGATGTGTATTATTATCCATTTATTCATGATGTGTATTATTATCCATTTGTTCATAATGTGTATTATTATCCATTTGTTCGTGATGTGTATTATTATTCATTTGTTCATAATGTGTATTATTATTCATTTGTCATGATGTGTATTATTATTATTCATTTGTTCATGATGTGTATTATTATCCATTTGTTCTTGATGTGTATTATTATTATTATTCATTTGTTCAAGATTTGTATTATTATTATTCATTTGTTCATGATGTGTACATTATTCATTTGTTCATTATTTGTATTATTATCCATTTGTTCATAATGTGTATTATTATTCATTTGTTCATGATGTGTATTATTATTATTTATTTGTTCATGATGTGTATTATTATTCATTTATTAATGATGTGTATTATTATCCATTTGTTCATAATGTGTATTATTATTCATTTGTTCATGATGTGTATTATTATTATTCATTTGTGCAAGATGTGTATTATTATTATTTATTTGTTCATGATGTGTATTATTATTCATTTATTAATGATGTGTATTATTATCCATTTATTCATGATGTGTATTATTATCCATTTGTTCATAATGTTTATTATTATCCATTTGTTTATTATGTGTATTATTATTCATTTGTTCATGATGTGTATTATTATTATCCATTTGTTCATAATGTGTATTATTATTCATTTGTTCATGATTTGTATTATTATTCATTTGTTCATAATGTGTATTATTATTCATTTGTCATGATGTGTATTATTAATCATTTGTTCATAATGTGTATTATTATTATCCATTTGTTCATGATATGTATTATTATTATTCATTTGTGCAAGATGTGTATTATTATTATTCATTTGTTCATGATGTGTATTATTATTATTATTTTTGTTCATGATGTGTATTATTATTCCTTTTGTTCATAATGTTTATTATTATCCATTTGTTTATTACGTGTATTATTATTCATTTGTTCATAATGTGTATTATTATTATCCATTTGTTCATAATGTGTATTATTATTCATTTGTTCATAATGTGTATTATTATTCATTTGTCATGATGTGTATTATTATTATTCATTTGTTCAAGATTTGTATTATTATTATCCATTTGTCATGATGTGTATTATTATTCATTTGTATATGATGTGTATTATTATCCACTTCTTAGTAATCAAGGCATTTACAATATTACTGGTAATTAATACATGCTTAAGATATTATGGGAATTAAAATATGTTTATAATATTATTTCAATAAGACATGTTTGCAATTACTGATATTTAATTCAAACTTATAATGTTACTGTAATTAAATCATGTTTACAATTATTAGTAATGAAGACATGTTTACAATTATTGGTAAGGAAACATGTTTATAAGTCCTGGTAAACTAAAACCTGTTTACAATGTTATTGTAACTAAGAGACATTCACCGTTATTGGTAATTATGAAATGTTTACAATTTCTGTTCATAAAATATTTTTTTACAATTATTGATAATTATCAATCATGAGTATGTTTATTCAAATCAACACCTACAAACAGCTTTATTAAATGGAAGGTAGTACTTTTCCTATACTAAAAATGTATTTTCCATAGGTACTTACAGCTATTCTCATTCAGTGTTGCCCTCTATAAGCAAAAAAAATTTTGCATACTACAAGCCTTTTTCCTTCCCTCCATTGGAATTAACTAATCCCAATTCATCTCTTATACAAATTATCTTGCCAAAACCTTCCACCAATAGGAGTGTGACATACTCTCATTGCCCATGTTGCTCCCTCTATTGAATTATACCTAAATATCACATCGAGTTTTGACAGGAGATGGAAGTACCGATTTTCAGTGAGGAGGAAATATGGGAGATACCTATCAAAAATAAATTTTCAGTATAGGAAAATTATAACTTTCAATACAATAATATTTTGAAAATGAGACCCAAGACTTGAGTGCTTTTGAATAGTTGACTATTCTTCTTCAGGACAAGAAAGGGTTATGTTCAATTTGTGTGATGAAATATATAGGCTTGAATGTCAATATCACATAAACCTGATGTTCAATGCAAGTTGGCCTTGAGAGCTAGCCAATCATAACTTAGAGTTGTTTGTGTCAAAAGTGTATGTAAAGTTCATTGTAGTTATAACAGTTGTTAACTAATCTATATAAAGATATTTATAACTATTATGAACTTTACATACACCTTTGACACAACACTAAACCTGACACAAACTCTAGGTTATGATTGGCTAACTCTTTAAAGCCAACTTACATTAAACATCAGGTTTATGTGACATTAACATTCAAGCCTATATATTTCATCACACACATTAAACATAATCCTTTATTCTCCTGAAGGAGAATAGTCAACTATTTGAAAGTGCTCGAGTTTTTAGTCTCATTTTGAAAATATTACAACTTTTGTAGGTGATCCTGTGTGCTAACTACTTAAACTGAATTCCAACACAGTACATTACCTCCATTTTGTAAATAGCTAGAGACTGGTACAAGGAAGAGAAATAAGCATCCTTTAAAAGTGTTGAAAGGACACTCCCCAAGATGAAACAGTGAGA
Source organism: Tachypleus tridentatus (assembly GCF_004210375.1). NCBI lineage: Eukaryota > Metazoa > Arthropoda > Merostomata > Xiphosura > Limulidae > Tachypleus > Tachypleus tridentatus. Next base: position 177,710,595 of record NC_134825.1, read on the forward strand.
TTTGAAGATCTGATGTGAGAGATACAATGCAACACATCTGAACCAGGTATACTCTTCACCATTCATAGAAAGATGTTGTATATTTCTGTGGAAAACAAAGGAACACATCCAACTGGGAGAGAACTATGGCCATAATGTGGTCCAAACCATGAAATATTTATGAAAGTCAATCCCAGATATTATTAAAGTGGGTAAAATGAAAAGGGTGTATCCTAGGTGTAGAGTGGCTAGGTCACAACAGACCATACACAGAAGTCAAGTACCTCCAAAACCCATGCTGCTAAAACTGATATTCACATGGGGGTGTAACAAATATCATCTCATCAGTAACTCAACTACAATCCAAAACCTGGCCAGTAATTAAGGTAGATGAAGAGAAAGAATGAAGTAATGGAGGGGTAAATTGAAGTTAAAGAAGCTATGGAAACCATGACTGAGCCAGGAGTAAGGAATAATTAGACAGACTCAACACAGAGTGGTATGGATGATCTAAATCACCTGGTGAAGAAGTAACGAATGGGAGGATAAACATAGGTATTTGTTGATTCAATCCTGGCTAAAAGCATTGACAGCTAGAGCCAGATGATGAGGGACACGAGACCAAAATGGAGGTAATTTATGACTGAGGGATGTGCCAAAAGCATCTATATGAGGAGTGCCTCAGTGAAGGCAAAACTACTGGAAAACAAGAGGATTGAGAGATCACTCTATCAGACAGATTTTGTCTGGACAAAGAAGCCAATCCACAACAAAACTGAAAGCACATGGAACATGATATGCAATGATATGCATATCTTGCTTGTAGTCCCATAAAAGAAAAAGATCCAACATATGAATACAGAGAGATCAAGAATGACAATCAACCTGATGATTGATATAAGCAACCAGTGTAGAACTGTCAGAATGGATAATTAAAAAACAATTTCTGGCCAGATGGAGAAAATGTACCAAAACCCGACATACAGTGAGAAGTTCCAGGACGTTGATATGGTAATACTTCTCAACTGCAGAGCAATACCCTGAAGCTTTCTGTTTATGAACCCACCCACCCCATTCTCAAAGGAATGCATCCATGAAAATGTGTAAATCTGGGCATATCAGTCTTGTCCAATCACCATTGAAGATCGTCACCTATGGTAGGAGGATAAATAATAATAAAACCTTAAAAGGATCCCATGCAAGATTCCATTGGTCTTGAAGTGAGTCTACACATGAACACGACTTAAAGAAATAGAGGCTGCCATGGAAGACCACATTCTCAAAAGGAATAGAACCCTGTGTATTTTAATAGAAGGAGCAGTAAAAGGATAAAGACCTGGAAGCTCCATAGAAACAAAGTCAAAGATAAGAAGGTTTGCCATGACTGAGATGTGTGTTGAAAAAATACACCCAAATGGCCAAGATATTGGATTTATTGAAGAAGTGACTTCTCCAATTTGATGAACTGGCCAATTCCAGCTGCCTCCAGGAGCAGCTGATGAGTGTGCTTGGTGAACTCCTGTTCAGAATGAGCTAATAGAAGCCATTTGTCCATAAAATAATGAAAGCACAACTCTAAGAGCATCTAGGTAGTGACCACCCCCAATACAGGTAAAACAGACTACAACTGCCAAGAGTCAAGCAACAAGTTAGCTTGATGGTAAGCCAAAATCTAATGTCTGGGGAGAAGAGGAATACTAAACAAGAGAGGAAGAATTATCATGCAACAAAGAAGAACAGGAATTATAGAAAATCAGGGAAATGGATAAGACATCACATACCTCAAAAGCCATCTCTAAAAATGCTGTATTAGGCCTAGATTATTCTGCAGGCTGGGCATAGGAAGACACAGCAAAATCCAGTGGTGTAAAAAAGTTAGAATTTATTGGCCTAAATAGGTTCAGCTTTTAGGAAGAAGTGTGGCAAGTTCAGGAGAAAGTGGTTGACCCATATAATAATTAATCTCTTGGCAGACAATTGTTGATAAATCCAATGACAAGTCACCCTCACCTGTAACCTGTGAAAAGAGTGCTTGTAAAAGGTATGACACCTGAAGTAGTAATATGAATTCATTTCAGGCATATGAATTGAACCAAAAGTGATAGACAAATGTAAATGTGAGAAACAAAATAAAGACTAGAAAATTAAGTTAAAGGTATCTTCAAAATAACGATAAAATATTAATGAAGAAATCACACTTTGGAATTGAAACCATTCGGTTCAAGTGGAAAGCACCAAATGAAATAAAAAAAAACATCTGAGCACAAGTACTGTGAAATGAGAAGGGAAAGTTAGATAGAATTGAATAGTGTGATTCACATGCATAATGAGAGTATGTTGCACTCTTATTGGTGAAAGGTTGTCACGTGATGATTTGCTTAAGAGATACATTGAGATGGATAAAAGTTTTGCATATATAGAACAGCAGTGAATGAGAATACCTATTTATGTGAGTGGAGGTAATGTACCGTATCAGAATTTAATATTACCATCAATAAATGTTTACACACATTTACCTTCTGTATTTCAGCAGCTGACAATGAATAACTATACAACTGATTAGTATCAGTTGAAGCTACAAGTGTTTCTTCTGCTGGACTCACACAAAGACAGAGAATCCTTGCTTTCTGACACATTTCATCTGTGATCTCTTCCTCAGCAGGTAACTATTGTACAAAAAGAAAGCATAATTATACCACTTAATGTAGATAGTTATCAAGAACACTTAAGTTACATTTATACTTATGACTATGTACTAGAACAGTCTCTACTGTTATCAATTACTTAGACTTTGTTGTTGCTTGGTGTTAGAAAGAAACTAATACAAAAGATTTCTGTACCATAATGAACAGTTATACTCTAGTTTTCTTTGAAACTGATATAAAAAATATAGAATATAAATGAAGATTGTCTTTCATCCACATGGGTAAAGGATAATATATATGTAAAAACGATTGGTTTGGGTTGATAAAATATTTTATGTAGAGGAGCAAAGAAGGTCAAAACGTTATTCGCTGCTCTACATAAAAATTTTCTCAACCAAAACCAGCCATTTTTACATATATATTTTTCTCTACAAGTGGGTTTTCTCGTCATCATTGATGGGTAAAGGATAGTAATAACAACATTAGTTTTTTTTATGTTATGACCATGCTTGTGGCAGGTGTGGTAAAAAGAGTCACTTTTTTGTGAATTATTACAAATTTAAGGGTTGTATTTTTTATATTCAACCAAGTTTGAAACCTCTCCAGTTTATTATTGTCCATATTGTATCTGATCAACATGCATCTTGACAATAGCTCTGTAGTTAGTTTCCATTGCAAGTGACTCATTCAGAAGACTGTGATGTCCAAAGTACAACCTATCCTCCATTTTTCTTTCCATACTCTTATCATGTGTATAGATCATATTTCAACAATTTAGTCACACAGTAATCCATTGAAAATGTGTCCAGCAACTTGACTGTTATATCTCCATATTGAATAGCAGAAATACCAAATTTATTTTCTAACTCTTTAAGCTGTGTGATGACTGAACAAGAGGTATAACTGGAAGCCTTTTCTTCATTAATTCCATATATTGTTGGCCTCTTTTTATGAATGGAGACTCATGTTAATAATGGGATACAACTTATTACAAGTCTCTTTGTAGATGGTCCTGGGTCACCAAATTCATCTATATTCCTTTGTATATGATGCTGGGTCATCAAGTCTATCTATATTTCTTTGTAGATGGTTCTGGGTCATCAGGTTCATCTATATTTCTTTGTATATGATGCTGGGTCATCAAGTCCATTTATATTCCTTTGTAGATAGTCCTGGGTCATCAAGTTCATCTATATTCCTTTGTAGTTGGTCCTTGGTCACCAAGTTTATCTACATTCCTTTCTTTCTAATGTCATGAAATGTATGGGAACATTTTCATTTTGAAAATTCTGAGTATCATTTTATCATGTATTTATGATCTGAGTATGAATGTGTTACAATGTTTCATACTTCCCATATACAATCAATATTTGGTGATACAGCACTACTTGAGAAATGCCAAACAGCATATTAGCTTACTTCTGATTCATGACATTCAACTGTAACTTTAACAGTTATAACTGTCTTGTGGCTTACTTATTTGCATGTTCAAAGTTATTTTTATATAACATACATAACCCACCACATAGTGTACATGTGACAAATTTACTTAATATAACATGTGATACATGAATGAGTCATGATATATACATGACAAATCTACAGAAATATTGAATACAAGTCTAAAGAGGTTATAATTTCATTGTACTGGTCACTGGTTAGGCAACATTTCAAATACTGTGTTCAATCTTAGGCTCCTTACCTTAGGAAGGGCATTGAACTTTTGGAAAGGGTTTGGAGGGCATTGCAAAAATTGTACCTGGGATGAAGAGATTAAGATCCATGAAATTACTTTCTCTTGAAGAAAATGAAGTGTTAAGGTGGATCTAATTTAGGTGTTTACAACTGTAAAATGAATCAATAGTCAATAGTCAATCAATAGTCTTGATGTATTATCTTTCTTTCAGTGATAATAGCAGGACTATGGGACAAAAATATAAATTTTGGCAGATAGGAGTCATCTTCAGACAAATCAGTTCTGTTTTTCTAACAAAGTGGTTGTCCTATAGAATGGATTGCCTTCAAATGTTGTAGACACAGTAAAGTTAAGTGAGTTTAAGAGAAAGCTTGATAACTATATGAATGATAAGGGCTGGCTTTAAGATTTTTTAAAAAATATATTTATTTAATAATTTTAGTTTGGTTTAGAGGATAGGACATCTGAGATAGACCAATAGGTACCTTGCTGTCTGTAAATATTATGTTAAGTTACACACTCCTTGTGACATGTTTCCTTCAGGTACCATAGTTTGTGTGAATGACCCAGTGATGGGCCTGTTTAGATAATACATGTTATACATCAATAAAAAAAAGTAAGTTAAGAGACTTTAGTAACATAGTACATATTGAAGAACAGTAACTATAACAAACAGTATGAAACTTATTGTGACTGTTCTTTCTCAACTGTAAGGCGGTGTCTTGTAAAACACAATGTTTGGTAAAAATGTTAGGTAGTTTGATGAAAGTATATATTACTGTAACAATTATAGGCAAACTATAACTGTAAAGTTTTGTTAATTTATAAGTAAACACACTAGTGGCTTGAATTACCTTCACTGATCTTACGTATCTATATCCAACCTCTGTATTTTCTATTCTTTCATACACGACAACTTTCTCAGCTCCAAATGTACAGATCAGCCCTTTAGCTTTTGTCACAATACATGACACAGGCTGGGTGGTGGATAATGGTTTGTTCATAACACTCTTGAGACTAGCATGTGAACTGAAGATTTTATTAAAACAAATCAAATTATATTTACATCACACAAAAACATATTTAAACACATTAAGTTAAAAGAGATGTCTTACTAATGTTAGTGTCAAATTAACTAGGTTTGTCATGATATACTACTTCAAATATTTACATTTATAATAAAATTGGTCAGTAATCAACTGACACACCCAGAAGGATATTTTTATAAAACAAACATTTGGCAGTCCAGCTAATAATTTATGAAAACAATCTTTCCATACCTTTGTGTATCACCTACATCGGTATCGTTGACAAAAATCTCACCCTTTATTTCCCCTGCTTCAAACACCACAATACGACCGTCTTGTGTCCCAACAACAACTTTGTCACTATGAGTCCAGCTGTGGCACAAAAACACGTTTTGTTGTTCATATTTCTGGCAAGCAAACTGTTTGAAAGCTCCTTCTGTAAAACGATAAAGACGAAATACCCCCTTCCCAACAATGCAGATTTGACTTGAGTCTTGAGGATGAAATGAAACCTGTAAATTGTCTTAGATTATGAAGAGATTTGAATATATTTAATAAATTTCACATTTGTAATTCTAATAAATCTTTACCAAATCTCACTAAAATAAACATTAACATGCTATCAAGAAACTGTTACTGATTGCTATACCAGTGTTACGTGTACCCCCTGGTGAAAAAAATGTACACTTTTTTTAAAGCACTTGGGTTTTAAGATTTACTACTTTTGTTTTCAACTGACTGTGTAACTTCTGTGTTTTCCTAATACCATGAATCTTTAGGTTATGAATATAACTGTCAAATGTAAAATAATTTTCCCACATTTCACATCTGTTCAGTTTATATTAACTGTTAAATTGTGAGTTTAAAACATTTTGTTACCTGATGTGATAAACTATTAACTCTGACAAGTGAAAATCACCACACATTTAATATTAATAGTCAAATCATTTTAATGATTAACGCTCATTAACTTCTTGTTATCTTTAGCCAAAATGTATTTTTCCTGTCTTCAAACTGAGAACACATGACAACTATCAACACATCATATTTGACTTCACAATGATAACATGCTTAGAAAATACTCAGTGGATTTAAATCTTATGAGCAGCATGGTGTCTAATTATGAACTATTAAAATATTAGTTAAATATTGTTTGCTTATATCTTTATTGATGTAGTTTTTAAATAGAGATAAGATAAACTGGAGTTCTTAAAAAAACTAATTTTTTCATTAAACTTTGTTACTTATAATAAGTGAAAATATTACAGCTTATATCAGTAAAAGTTATAATAATTGAATAACTGATTCAGTGAGTTGTGTATCACTAAAGTTATAATAATTGAATAACTGATTCAGTGAGTTGTGTATCACTAAAGTTATAATAATTGAATAACTGATTCGGTGAGTTGTGTATCACTAAAGTTATAATAATTGAATAACTGATTCAGTGAGTTGGTATCACTAAAGTTATAATAATTGAATCACTGATTCGGTGAGTTGTGTATCACTAAAGTTATAATAATTGAATAAATGATTCAGTGAGTTGTGTATCACTAACGTTATAATAATTGAATAACTGATTCAGTGAGTTGTGTATCACTAAAGTTATAATAATTGAATAACTGATTCAGTGAGTTGTGTATCACTAAAGTTATAATAATTGAATAACTGATTTAGTGAGTTGTGTATCACTAAAGTTATAATAACTGAATAACTGATTCAGTGAGTTGTGTATCACTAAAGTTATAATAATTGAATAACTGATTCAGTGAGTTGGTATCACTAAAGTTATAATAATTGAATCACTGATTCAGTGAGTTGTGTATCACTAAAGTTATAATAATTGAATAACTGATTCAGTGAGTTGGTATCACTAAAGTTATAATAATTGAATCACTGATTCAGTGAGTTGTGTATCACTAAAGTTATAATAATTGAATAACTGATTCAGTGAGTTGTGTATCACTAAAGTTATAATAATTGAATCACTGATTCAGTGAGTTGTGTATCACTAAAGTTATAATAATTGAATAACTGATTCAGTGAGTTGTGTGTCACTAAAATTATAATAATTGAATAACTGATTCGGTGAGTTGTGTATCACTAAAGTTATAATAATTGAATAACTGATTCAGTGAGTTGTGTATCACTAAAGTTATAATAATTGAATAACTGATTCAGTGAGTTGTGTATCACTAAAGTTATAATAATTGAATAACTGATTCAGTGAGTTGTGTATCACTAAAATTATAATAATTGAATAACTGATTCAGTGAGTTGTGTATCACTAAAGTTATAATAATTGAATAACTGATTCAGTGAGTTGTGTATCACTAAAGTTATAATAATTGAATAACTGATTCAGTGAGTTGTGTATCACTAAAGAGTACAATAGGAACTCTTTTCTTATACAGCACTTTATAAAAAAACGTTTTTAGAAAATGTTCACTTCTAATTTTTTTCTTCATTGAGGTTTAAATATTATGGTTAGTAATTACTATCACAAACAGCCACCTGCCATTTATTCACCAAAACCAAAATCCTTTTGTAAAGCAGCAGCAAGATAGAAGAACATACACATTATACCTATTATTTATAACATAATACAAATAAAACATAAAATAATAATTTTTGGAATTAAATATACATTTAAAAACAAGTGATTAAACAACCACAAATTGACTGCTATTCTATAGTGCTTGACACCCATGTAACAGATGCTATTCTATAGTGCTTGACACCCATGTAACAGATGCTACTCTATAGTGCTTGACACCCATGTAACAGATGCTATTCTATAGTGCTTGACACCCATGTAACAGATGCTACTCTATAGTGCTTGACACCCATGTAACAGATGCTACTCTATAGTGCTTGACACCCATGTAACAGATGCTACTCTATAGTGTTTGACACCCATGTAACAGATGCTACTCTATAGTGCTTGACACCCATGTAACAGATGTTAATTCCCTACATACTAGAAGGTATTAAATTAACACTACTTTTCTTAACCATGCTTTAAATAAATTATGTGATGTGTGTAGAGGTGCTGTAATGATAGAAGTACACACAAACAATATGTTAGCATTATCTGAATCATAAAATAATATAAACAACACATAAACAAGAGATGTCAGCACATAATATACATATTTTACAGTATTGATACAAGATGCATCTTTAAGTAAAAGCAAATTTAAAAAGATGTTTATTATTACATACAACAAATCATCATATTCTCTGGATTTTAGTTCAAGGTTCTTATCTAACAAATTGACTGGTAATATTTGTAACTTGAAAGGTAATCTGTTCTGTTGTTTCTTATAGACCTTACCAACGAGTTCAAAATGATTATAAGTTTACTTTAATACTGTTGTTTCAGTTGAACTGACCAATAACCATGCCTTTAATTAGTCTATCACTAATTATTTTAATCCTTTAAGATTAAGATATTTTATTTAAGACTGCATATGGCACTTGATAATTGCTTTAGTTTGTTACCTCATGAATTTCAGCATGAGGAGAGAGATTTACAGGCTTGAAAGTTGTTATGAGACGATTCTTCTCCCAGTGCCACATGCTGAGTGTCCATTCTGGCATACCACCTTGCCCTATCACATACTTTGATTCAGGAGAAAAAGCCACACTCACAAAGATATTGGACTGCATATCACTAGAAGAAAGTATTTTTTTCTTACGTAAAGCCTCCAAGTCAAATATTAATACACTCGGTTTATCAACTCCTTTGTCTCCAACGGCTAAATATTTCCGGTTACTGCTTATTTTCAATGTAGTAATATCGTTCAATTCATTGCAGACAATAAATTTTTGAACATTATGATCAGCATTATGGAATACAATAACTTTCCCTGCTACATATATGACTGTCTGCTCGTCATAAAATTCAACACAATTTCGCACCTTACAAAAGAAGCCAAAAACATGATGCAACTGTACCAAGGGTAAACTTGTCATGCTGTATTCAATAAATACTCCTTGAGACCTGAAACCTATATCAACACACAAATATTTATAAGAATTAAACACAAATAATAAATATAAAAATATAATAAAATGACATTTTTACCTTCATACATTGAGATATTTTAAAAGAATAAACCTGTTTTTGTGCTTTCTTTAATGTACATTATGTACTGGCTTACAACACATAGTATTTATTCTTATTACTGGATTGTAACAAGCCTTACTGATTCAGTACATTAAAATCAATATATTAGACATTCACCTCATATGATGTTGACCAACTGGAAACACAAGTTTTTATCAAGTTAGGCGTTCTCTTGTAACAACATTATTTACATCCACACAGTTACATAAATTACATCTTATACTTTACCATTACTAGTGGCTGTCTATATGAAAAAAAAACAACCATAAAACCCCAAAGTAATTAGTAGATTCAGTTAATTATATGGATTTTATGAAGAAAAAAATAAGCTATTTCATTAACAATAAATTATTTGCAACTCTTTCTAAGCTACAGTTGAAAACAAACTTTATGATGCCAATTTGAAGTTTCCATTACAAAAACACTTTCAAAACCTAATTTTAAAACACTAATTTTTCACTTTATTTTTTTCATTCTGCTTCCTCATGAAATTGAAATGAAATCTATTCTACTTAGAACAAGTCAGACACTATGTACTACTTAATTACAAGTAGTACAATTAGACCTCTGCTTTTCACATTCAGCATCGATATTAATACCCAATTTAAAACAATAAATATATTACAACACTCAACAGTACTAACTACTATAAGTAATCCAAAAAATTAAAGAAGCATTCCTTAAAAACCGTCATGAATTACCTATCCTAACGTTAAGCTTCCAAATATGTGAACTTTGATTTTCTGGTATTGTAAAATTAAATACAGCCCTTGCCTACAATACAGTCTACAGTATAAAAACACTAACATTAACCTAAGTCGTCATAAAATAAAAGAACAGCTGTTCTCTCACGACAGATTTTTACAGAGAGTAATCAAAATACGTTTTGTTTTCATTTCATACAAAGCTCTGAGGTTCAATAAACCATCAAAATTATTTTGTATTATGTTTCATCGTAGCTATAAATTAGTCGTTTTAAATTGTGTCCAGCTAATAAATTCCTGTTTGTAGAGTTGTCATAACTACAGAATGGAACGCTAAATTTAAATAATAGGTGTCGCCCTTCATTTCAACTTTGCATTTATTTTCCGTTTATTTAAAGAGAAATATAGCTTGATACATTGTTATAAAAACAAACAACAACATATTATTAGCTTATATCTTTTACAAGTAGCTTTCAGTTAAAGTTTTGATATGTAGTTTGAAATAATTTTCTTAAATAATAATAATTTTGGAGTTAATACCAGAAGATTTCAATATTTTACATGCGCTATTTGTCAGATGTGGAAATTTAAATACAATCGTTACATTATACACAACAATGTTGAATATTACATACTATGCAATAATTATCCATGACATAAACAGTGAAATGTACAAAAAATTTACGTTGGTGCTCAGCAATAGCCTATTTTGTCTCATTATATAAAATAGTTCGTGGTCTTTTGTGAATTAATAGTGTGATTTATGTTGAATAACCAACAGAACAAAGTAGTTAGGCCCGTTAACAATTAGAAGTTCTCAGATCTCTGAGTTTAACAGCAATTGCTTCGATGTGAACGCGTTTTATAAGCTGTCCAATAATGATTATAATTGACTACACTTCTCATGATATATCATGTTAGACTCATTATACGATTTAACACAATATTTTTAATCTTGTTTACTAGAGAATTAAAAAAATATATATAAAGGTATATAATTGTAGCATTCCGATTACACTATATTCGTCATATGCATTGCTGACTTACGTTTGGCTCAATCTAGAGTTCTTCAGGCCATTTGAGATATAACAGTCATACTATTAAACGGAATATTATATTAGGCAATTTGTTACAAGAACATTACTGTTATTATAATTTGCTTTTCTAATTCTTGAAAATCTCTAAGGAACTATATTAAGCTTCAAATATATATAATAGGCCTTGCATAATGTCTTATGACAAGTATAATTAAATATAAACCATGCTGTGCCAGCTTGTAAAAGGTGTTCGTACAAGAACAATTATTGTAAAAAATCGAAACAGAGTTTAATCTATTAATAATATTAGTCCCACTATTTAAACACCTGAAGCCTAGTTGTATGCACAACTAGGATAATACATATTTGGCATATGGGAATTATGGCTAACACAAATTTGCTCTACAAGATGTACGAGATAGTGCCACACATATAAACTGGTTATATCATCAAACGGATAAGATACTTTACCACTCTCTGTTGCTATAGTAACAATATGAAAATGCTTAGTTAACAGTTATAAGTAGGGCTGAGATGCATAAAGTACTGCACCAGGAAGGCTTCTTGATGGTTGGAGAGTACTTATCATTCAGTTGGTTAGCGTAAGCCAACTACAGCCTATTCTAACAAGTTACTGCCCACCACTAACCATACTTGTTAGGACAGACATAGCTAGGAGTAAGAAATCTGAACAGAAAATGATTAGTTAAAAATTTGTTTATTTGTTGACTTTTGCATAAAGCTACTAGAAGGGAATTGTGTTAGCTGTTCCACTTGATAAGTGACAGACTAGAGGAAAAGCAGCTAGCCAACACCACTTACTATCAATTCTTGAGTTACATTTTGCTAACAAAAGTGGGATTGACTATCATTTTATAACGCCCCTATACTGAAAGTGCAATCATGTTCGATAATGAGATTCGAGCCCTCGATGTGCATATGGTAGGTTGTGCACCCTAACCATTAGGCTACATCAGACATACTTCAAAGAGTAGTGCCAAGGCGATAGCATATACAAGTCAGAGCAAACAGAGCTTTTATTGTCACTAGACGACCTCAGCTGTCCAGAAGGAGAAGGCTAAGGAAGCTGATGCTTAAACACAGATTCATAAAAAGTGCAATAGACTTTGCCAGTTATACATTATTCTGGGTGGTTACTGCAGTGTCAGAGGGAACAAATACTGCCTGGAGAAATTCTTTGAGTTTTATGACATGGTACATTTTCAAGAGCCTAATCCCTAAACTTTTGTAAAGTTCACATTCATTGACGTTAACCACAAACCTCACACCAACCCAAAGGCTAGAATGGCCACTTCAGTTCGACAAGATAACTGAGACAACAATATCCACAATGAATTTCAATATCTCTGCTTAAGCAACAACTACGTGCAGATGTGAAAGACATCTGTGGCTTGGGTAAGATACACAAAGTCATAAGTACATTTACATGGATTTGGTAGAAAATGAAATAAGCCTTTCAGCTGTATGTTTTAAGAAAAATTATTATTTTGCACATGTAAGGGCCAGACGCGGCCTGGTGGTTAATGTGCCAAACTGTGAATCAGTAAATTCCCTGTTCATGGTCTTTTGTTGCAAAAGAGTGCTCCAAATCTTATTAACGTGGTTGCACTATAAGGGTAACTGTCAAATCTCACAGACAAGAATATTTAAAGAGTTAACAGTCGGCTCCCCTAATCAATTAGCTCAATTTTAAAAATTGACTATGAAATTCTGAAAGAAAAGCCAACGTGTAAGATTTTCTATGATTTTATTTCAAACCGTAGTGACTTTTTTCCACATACACTATGGCACCTTAAGTCTTATCATCTGAAATATTACAAAATTTTTACCTTAACACTTAAAGTGATTTTAAAATTGATCTGGTCTTTCTTTAAAATAAAGTATAATACAACACAAATTAAATATTAACAAATTAACAACTAACAAGCAGAGTCATCAGTTTTGTGATGAGCAGGAAATACACATATTAGAGCGGTTCTCGTTTCCACGTAAAATTTCAAGTTAAAAATTCTAAAACTTTCAACCACTACTTTTGTTCCAATGTACAAAAATATATGTCTAACTTCATCCATCTTGCACCATATTTAGAGAAGTTTATACTTTCTAAACTGCAGAAGCCTGCTACTGTATGTCACGAACCATAAAAGAGTGTCCGCACTATATTTCTTTACTTCCTGACCTAGAATACAATTAAAAGACTCAAGGGTGCTACTTCAGTCTCTTTCAGAGTGTACACGTACTTTTGTTTATGATAAAATTTTACTTTTCTGTGTAGTTTTTATTAAAAATGAGGCGAACAAAGAATTGTTTCAAGACCGGTGAAATAAGTGAAGAGTAAATCTATTTTGGAGGTACAGACAAATTCGTTGTAGTTAAATTCTGTAATTTTTTTAATCATACTCCAATGGTTTCCCGTCTTTTTTTTTTTTACGGACCTTTATATTAGTGATATAAAATACACCTGTCATATACTATAAATGATTTATTTGAAGTATGTTATTATATTTTATTGCATATACAATGGTATAAATACATATTGATATTATTTGGTGTGGTTACATTGTTAATGATTTATTGTTGCTGTTTTAAAACTGTCTTTCACGATCCTGCACAACTTAAAAAGAACGCTTTCTGTTCTTCCTTTGTAATGGTGACATTGTATTCCTCAATAACAGTCACACCTCGTTCAGCACTGTTATTTACCACACTAAAGTCTTAAACTGTCAGCAGACCTTCCTGAACTCTCATGGTTCAGGGTCACGATCTAGAAAACCAGATGGAATGTCAGAGCACCCGAAGAGGTTTATTACGTTCTTCGTGACCATATTGCCAATTAAAATGCCCTCAGACATCCTGATATGCAATTTACAGGTTCAATCATGAACGTCAAATCAATGAGTTCGTGATTGAACACCATAAATATTTAGCAAGTGTTTAATAGACAAATTTTGAAAGAGCAGAATTCATTTTCCTATATTAAACACGACAACGCAAGAAGTAGAAGTGGCATCAGCAGTAGTGAACCATGCCGTAAGATAGACTCAAACAACAGAGATTCAGATGTTACAGGATCCTCCTTCCTTGCAGCCAATGAGCTTAAAGTGTCCCATAATTATTCAGATCTTGAGTTTATGTAATGTCTCAGCCATCCATCATGCATGATGCAGTGTTATTTATATTATAAATCGCATTCCACCAGGAGGAATACCACTAAGAAAGGTTATGGTTAGTCCAAGACCGTCTATAGATTGACTGACCGGAAGTTGTTTTGTGGTAAGCTCGGTGACATTATCCTTAATTTTGTTTATGATTCCGCCACCTATCATGGTCAGCTGAAGTTTCATAACTGGACTAGTTCATGTATTCCTAAGATTGTTGGATGTTTGTTTGTTTTGAAATTTCGCACAAAGCTACTCGAGGGCTATCTGTGCTAGCCGTCCCTAATTTTGTAGTGTAAGACTAGAGGGAAGGCAGCTAGTCATCACCACCCACCGCCAACTCTTATGCTACTCTTTTACCAACGAATAGTGAGATTGACCGTCACATTATAACGCCCCCACGGTTGGGAGGGCGAGCATGTTTGGCGCGACTCGGGCGCGAACCCGCGACCCTCACATTACGAAGCGCACGCCTTAACGCGCTAGGCCATGCCAGGCCCTAAGATTGTTGGAATCAATTTAAAAATTGCAATACCTAAACTAGAGGAAAGAACTAAACAATCCTAGAAAACATACCAAAAAAGGTCTAACACGTGATGCCAGTATGCCAAAAGTAGAATAATATTCTATCATTTCTGTTCTTCAGGACGTACGCTGTATTACAGGGACCAATGTTGCTTGTTCTATCATCGTAGACTGCCTTTACGTGATCAATGACTCGCAGTTCTTCTATGAAATGATTGAATCTCTTCACAAATTAATCTTTTAAGTGTTTTAAAATATTCGGAATATTCACATATAGTGCGAGTTACAAAGAAAAAGTTCAATAACCTTGAGCAACCATTAGATGTTAGCTAATATATATAACACTTGTTGTAAGTTACTGTACATTAGAACAAGATGAAGGGTGGCAGTTTTGTAAAAACCAAGGGCCATTTTAATAAATCGTCATGTGTGTGTGTACATGATATTTCGTGCCAGATCGTGCATTTCAATCAGCACTGTAATGCTACTATTTTGCAGTAAATACTATTGGTTATGACAGAATTTTTATTATTGTCAGCTTTATACTTGAAGTTCGATACGTTTTGAATAAACACCTTCTTTCATGAAACAGTCCTTAGTGTTCTAACACCTTGTTTCATAAAACAGTTGGAAGTCTTTAAACATTTTGTTTCACCAAACAGTAGATAGTGTTTTAACACCTTGTTTCCTCAAGTAGTAATTAGTGTTTAACCATCTTGTTTCGTCAAACAATAGTTAGTGTTTTAACATTTTGTTTCATCAAACAATGGTTAGGATTTTAACATCTTTTTCATTACACAGTACTTATTTCTCAACACCTTTTTTCATCAAACAGTAGTTCGTGTTTTAACACCCTGCTTCATCAACATGTAATTATTGTATCATAACCTTCTTTCATCAAACAGTAGTTAGTGTTTAAACATTTTGTTTCATCAAAAGTATTTATCATTTTATACCTTGTTTCATCTAACAACAGTTTGTGTTTATTCAAACAGTAGTTAGTGTATTAGAACCGTCTTTTATCAAAAAGTAGTTCGCGTTTTAACACCTTATTTCATCAAGATGTATTTAGAATTTTATACCCTTGTTTCATCAAACGGTACTTGATGTTTAAACTCCTTGTTTCATAAAAAAGTAGTTAGTGTTTTAACATCTTATTGTATCAAACAGTAGTTGATGTTTAAACTCCTTGTTTCATAAAACAGCAGTTAGTGTTTTAACATTCTATTGTGTCAAACAGTAGTTGATGTTTAAACTCCTTGCTTCAGAAAATAGTAGTTAGTGTTTTAACATCTTATTGTATCAAACAGTAGTTGATGTTTAAACTCCTTGTTTCATAAAACAGTAGTTAGTGTTTTAACATCTTATTGTGTCAAACAGTAGTTGATGTTTAAACTCCTTGTTTCATAAAACAGTAGTTAGTGTTTTAACATCTTATTGTATCAAACAGTAGTTGATGTTTAAACTCCTTGTTTCATAAAACAGTAGTTAGTGTTTTAACATCTTATTGTGTCAAACAGTAGTTGATGTTTAAACTCCTTGTTTCATAAAACAGTAGTTAGTGTTTTAACATCTTATTGTATCAAACAGTAGTTGATGTTTAAACTCCTTGTTTCATAAAACAGTAGTTAGTGTTTTAACATCTTATTGTATCAAACAGTAGTTGATGTTTAAACTCCTTGTTTCATAAAACAGTAGTTAGTGTTTTAACATCTTATTGTATCAAACAGTAGTTGATGTTTAAACTCCTTGTTTCATAAAACAGTAGTTAGTGTTTTAACATCTTATTGTATCAAACAGTAGTTGATGTTTAAACTCCTTGTTTCATAAAACAGTAGTTAGTGTTTTAACATCTTATTGTATCAAACAGTAGTTGATGTTTAAACTCCTTGTTTCATAAAACAGTAGTTAGTGTTTTAACATCTTATTGTATCAAACAGTAGTTGATGTTTAAACTCCTTGTTTCATAAAACAGTAGTTAGTGTTTTAACATCTTATTGTATCAAACAGTAGTTGATGTTTAAACTCCTTGTTTCATAAAACAGTAGTTAGTGTTTTAACATCTTATTGTATCAAACAGTAGTTGATGTTTAAACTCCTTGTTTCATAAAACAGCAGTTAGTGTTTTAACATCTTATTGTATCAAACAGTAGTTGATGTTTAAACTCCTTGTTTCATAAAACAGTAGTTAGTGTTTTAACATCTTATTGTATCAAACAGTAGTTGATGTTTAAACTCCTTGTTTCATAAAACAGTAGTTAGTGTTTTAACATCTTATTGTGTCAAACAGTAGTTGATGTTTAAACTCCTTGTTTCATAAAACAGTAGTTAGTGTTTTAACATCTTATTGTATCAAACAGTAGTTGATGTTTAAACTCCTTGTTTCATAAAACAGTAGTTAGTGTTTTAACATCTTATTGTATCAAACAGTAGTTGATGTTTAAACTCCTGGTTTCATAAAACAGTAGTTAATGTTTTAACATCTTATTGTATCAAACAGTAGTTAGTGCTTAAACATCTTTTTCATGAAATAGTAGTTAGTGTTTTAACACCTTCGTTCATCATGATTTATTTAATGTTTTATAGTTTTGTTTCATCAAACAATAGTTAGTGTTTTATACCTTGTTTCATCAAACAATTGGAAGTGTTTAAACATTGTGTTTCACCAAACAGTAGTTAGTGTTTTAACATCTTATTGTATCAAACAATAGTTAGTGTTTGAACACCTTGTTTCATAAAATAGTACTTATTTTTTATTATCTTGATGAAATAAGGTGTTAAAACATCAACTACTGTTTGATGAATCAAGGTAATAAAAAATAAGTACTAGCCTTGTTTCATCAAACAATAGTTAATGTTTAAACTCCTTGTTTTGTCAAACAATAGTTAGTGTTTTAACACCTTGTTTCCTGAAACAGTAGTTAGTGTTTAAACACCTTTCTTCATGAAATAGTAGTTAGTGTTTAAACTCCTAATTTCATCAAACAGTAGTTCGTGTTTTAATACTTTGTATACTCAAAGAGTAGTTAGTGTTTTAACACCTTGTTTCATCAAACAGTAGTTAATGTTTTAACACCTTGTTAGATCAAAGAATAGTTTGTTTTAAAACCTTGTGTCATAAAATAGAACGTATTTTTAACACCTTGTTTCATCAAACAGTATTTCGTGTTTTAATACCTTATTTCATCATGATTTATTTAGTGTTTTATAGTTTTGTTTCATCAAACAATAGTTAGTGTTTAAATGTCTTGTTTCATCAAACATTGATTATTGTTTAAACACCTTGTTTCATCAAACAATAGTGTGTTTTATACTCTGTTTCATCAAACAGTAGCTGGTGTTTTAAGCTCTTGTTTCATTCAACAGTGGTCAGTATTTTAACACTTTGTTTCATCTGAGAGTAGTTAATATTTCAACACTTTGTTCCATCAAACAGTTTTTATTTTAAACACTTTCTTTCTTGAAATAGTTGTTTGTGTTTTCACACCTTGTTTGACATTTAATAGTTAATATTTTAATACGTTTATCAAGTCTAGGTGTTACTATTAGTTTCTGTTATTTGAAACGTTAAAAGTTAAATTTGTTATTTAAGTGCAGTTTAATAATACTTATAAAACCATCATGTAAGATACACAGTATAATGTCATCCTTTATGGAAATGTCCAGGACACTCGCAGTAGCAGGCGAAATGGAAAGTGTCGAAAAACGTTCCCAGCTGAGGTGTAGAAGGGTTCCATGCCAAGAGGGTGTGGACACAGGTCCTTAAATGACATTTGGACATTAACAAATATATATTGAAACGGAAGCAAATTCTGTTTGCGAACCTGAAAGAAGAGTGTCTTTTTCTACATAAATAGGAAAAAATGATTTCTGTGATTTTAAATTTTCGCTCACATCTTTAAATATAACGTAATCTTATTAATATTTATACCCTGAAATTGATTAAGCCTCTTCTCCTTTAAAAGGAAAACAATGCAACATTAGAAACTTCAATTTATCGTTTCATTCATTTTATTGAAGTCAACAATGTGTATATAAAGGTTGAAATTAAAAATAACAATATTTATGGCGATTGTCATTCCAACTAACAAAAAGAGTATTAATAAATCTTTCATGTGTTATTAGACATCCTACAATGCAATAAAACTTATGTAAATAAATATAACTTGTTATTAGACTTCCTATAATAGAAGAAATCTCATGTAAATAAATATTTGATGTATTATTAGACTTTCTACAATTCAATAAAACTCATGTCAACAAATGTTTGATGTGTTACCAGATGTTCTACAATGCTATAAAATTCATGTAAATAAATATTTGATATGTGATTAGCCTGCCTACAATGCAATAAGGCTCATTTAAATGCCCCCCAGTGGCTCAGCGGTATGTCTGCTGACTTACAACGCTAAAAACCGGGTTTTGATACCCGTGGTGAGCAGAGCACAGATAGCCCATTGTGTAGCTTTGTGCTTAATTCAAAACAACAACAAATCTCATTTAAATAAATATTTGTTGTGTTATCAGTTTCTACAATGCAATAAAATTCATGTAAATAAATATTATATGTGTTATTAGACTTACTAAAATGCAATAAAACTGATTTAAATGAATATTTAATGTGTTATTAGACTTTCTTCAATAAAATAAAACTTTGTAAATAATTATTTGATGTCTTATTTCACTTCCTCAAATGCAATAAAACTCACATAAATAAATATAAGATGTATTATTAGACTTCCTACAATGCAGCAAAATTCATGTAAATAAATATTACATATGTTATTAGTCTTCCTACAATACAATAAAACTAAGGTAAATAAATATTTGATGTGTTATTAGTTTTCCTACAATGCATTAAAACTGGTGTAAATTAGTACTTCATGTGTTATTGGACTTACTAAAATGCAATAAAAGTGATTTAAATGAGTATTTGATGTGTTACTGACTTTCTAAAATGCATTAAGACTGAATTAAATGAATATTTCATGTGCTATTAGAATTTCTACAATGGAATACAACTCATGTAAATAAGTATTTGATTTGTTATTAGTCTTCCTACAATGCAATAAAATTCATGCAAATCAATATTTCATGTGTTATTAGCCTAACTACAATGAATAAAACACATGTAAATAAATATTTTATGTGTCATTAGTCTTTCTAAAATGCATCAAAATTCATGTAAATAAATATTTGATGTGTTATCAGACTTCCTACAATGCAATAAAACTGGTGTAAATGGATATTTGATGTGTTATTAATCTTATACAGTGCTTTTAAACTCGTAAATAAAAATTTGATGTCATATTCGACTTCCTGCAGTTCAATAAAATTGATGTAAATAAATATTTAATGTGTTATTAGCCTTCCCAAAATGCAATAAAACTCATATAAATAAATATTTGAAGTGGTATTAGTCTGCCTACAATGCAATAAGGCTGATTTAAATAAATATTTGATGTGTTTTTTAAACATTTGATGTAATATTCAACTTCCTGCAGTTCAATAAAATTCATATTAATAAATATTAGTGTGTTATTAGACTTACTAAAATGCAATAAAACTATGTAATTAAATATTTGATGTGTTATTTCACTTCCTCAAATGCAATAAAACTCATATAAATAAATATAAGGTATATTATTAGAGTTCCTACAATGCAGCAAAACTCATGTAAATAAATATTACATTTATTATTAGTCTTCCTACAATACAATAAATTTAATGTAAATAAATATAAGATGTGTTATGAGACTTCCTATAATAGAAGAAAACTCATGTCAATAAATATTTGATGTGTTATTAGACGTTCCACAGTGCAATAAAATTCATGTAAATAAATATCAGATGTGTTTTGAGACTTACTAAAATGCAATAAAAGTGATTTAAATGAATATTTGATGTGTAATTAGACTTCCTACAATGCATTTAAACTCATGTATATAAATATTTGATGTGTTATTTCACTTCCTCCAATGCAATGAAAATATTAATAAATATGGCCCGGCATGGCCAAATATGTTAGGGCGTTCGACTTGTAATCCGAGGGTCGCGGGTTCGAATCCCGGTCGCACCAAACATGCTCACCCTTTCAGCCGTGGGGGTTGTTAGAATGTGGCGGTCATTAGTAAAAGAGTAGCCCTAGAGTTGGCGGTGGGTGGTGATGACTAGCTGCCTTCCTTCTACTTTTACACTGCTAAATTTTGGACGGCTAGCGCAAATAGCCCTCGAGTAGCTTTTGCGCGAAATTCAATAAAAACAAACAATAAATAAATATAACATGAATTATTAAATTTCCTACAATACAGTGGAGCGCCATTAAGCCGCGGACCAGTAAACCGCGAAATCGCTTAAGCCGCTGTAGCAAGTCTTTGTGAGCGAGGATTATTTAAGAACGTGTAAAAACGCGGCTTACGAATTTAATCCTGGCTTTATAACTTCAAGGGTATATTTAAAAAGGATTTGCTTTAACTTGGGAAATAAATAAAATATATTACAATAGAAATCGACCGTTAATCTACCTTATCCGGTCTCTATGTCAGCGTTATGGAGGCCGCCATTGTTACCGAATCACATCTCTCCATACATTAAAGTTAATCCGCGGTAAATCCGTGAAAAAAGTGATCAATAATTAAAGTATTATTTTAATTCGATAATCCGATATAATGATCACGCAATGGCCCGGATGAGGCTCCTCGGCGGATCTGTTGGCGACTTCGGCTTTTCAGTCACAAAGGTTTAAGCCGCGGTTAAGCAGGTTGCCCCCCCCCCCAAATACCGCGGCTTAACGGCGCTCCACTGTACCATAAATCTCTTACAAATAAATATAAGATTAGTTATTAGTCTTCCTACTATGAAAGAAAACTCATGTAAATGAATATTTTACGTGTTATTAGACATTTTACAATGCACTAATTCATGTAAATAAATATTAGATGTGTTTTATTCGACTTACTAAAATGCAATAAAACTGATTTAAATAAATATTTCATGTGTTATTCGCCTACCTGCAATTGAATAAAACTGATGTAAATAAATATTTGATATGTTATTTGTCTTCCTACAATGTAATGAAACTCATCTAAATAAATATTTTATGTGAATTTAGACTTGCTACAGTGAAATAAAACTCATTTATATAAATATTTAACGTTTTATTAGTCTTCCTACAATGTAATGAAACTGGTGTAAATTGATACTTCTTTTGTTATTAGACTTTTTAAAATGGAATCGAACTCATGTAAATGAATATTTGATGTGTTATTAGACTTCCTACTTTGGAGGAAAACTCTTGTAAATAAATATAAGATGTGTTATTAAACTTCCTGCAATGCAATAAAACTCATGTAAATAAATATTTCATCTGTTATTTTCTTACACACAATGCAATGAAACTCATGTAAATAAATATTTGATGTGTCATTAGTATTCCTACAATGCAATATAACTCATGTAAATGAATATTTCATGTGTTATTAGACTTACTAAAAAGCAATAAAACTGATTTAATTGAATATTTCATGTGTTATTAGACTTTCTACAATGCAATAAAATTCATGTAAATAAATATTTGATATGTTATTAGACTTTCTACAATGCAATAAAAACTCGTGTAAATAAATATGTGTTATTAGACTTCCTATAATGGACGAAAACTCATATAAATGTATATTTGATATGTTATTACACTTCTTACAATGCAATAAAACTCACGTAAATAAATATTTGAAGTATTATAATATTTCCTACAACAGAATAAAACTCAACTAAGTTGTTGTATGTGTTTGACAGATGTCGTACAATACGAGGCTTAAATGCCAATGTATCATTGTTGTACGTGTGTTATGAATGTTGTACAACACAAGACTTACCTACAACGAGCATCAAAATAACATTGTTGAATGTGAGGTGGATCTTGAACAATGTATCTCAACTGTTGGTCTATGTTATACATGAAAAAAGGAGTTCGTAGAATGAAACCTGTTTCCACACACGGGCTAAATAACGATCCCAGAGTTATCCTGAAAATAATAATGTAATAATATTTAAAAATAAAGAAATAAATAACTGAATATATAAGAAGGAGATGAAAGGTTATAAATTAGGTATTATGTGTTGTATATCTTAGTTATCAAATTAACTAACCAAAGAGTTATTTTAGAAAACCTACATTAATATTACAGATCCAAATAATTCGATCCAAGATTAGCGTCCATAATTGCTTTTAAAAATACAATATGGTTGGTATCGGTATTCAAAATGTTATATAGGTTAACAAAGAAGGATATGGTGAAGTACTGTGTGGTCGTTAGAATCGCTTCAATGTTATATAAGATTGGTTATCAAATAAAAAACAAATAAAATGTACGAACACTTCCAGAACAGCTACCGAAACTCAGCCCTATCCGTGTCGAGAAAGACACAGAAGGAACGTTTTATGAATAAAAACAAAACGTTTTTTATGACCAATTAGAAAATGTGAGAAACACGTATTTAAAGCCAAAACACCGTGAATAAACTTACCTCCTTCTGGTGTAATATTTTAAAGTGGAACAGCGGCTGGTTCCTGTAGATACTCGAGGAAGAGCTGGATAATGGTATTGTAGCTGCTCTCTGTAAGAATCACATAGTTCTCAAGATGTATAGACATTATTCTGTACATAAATGAAATACACATTTACCAATGCTTTAATTATATTTAAATTAGGTGGGCAAGCAGTAAGTTTACAGTCTTACAACTCTAATATCTGGGGTTTGATTTCTCGTTCTGTAAGCAACAGATAGCTCATTGTAACTTTGCTCTAAATAAAATAAAAATTGTAAATAATAATTCTTGGTTGAACTCCAATCAGTTTTATTTTCTTCTACAAAAATAATTGTGCTAATTACTTGATGGTGAAAGTGACAAAATTTCCTAAACTGGAACTGGAGATAAATTTGAAGAGTAAATCTAATTTTTTTTTTCTTGGTCCCACTCCAAAGAAGAGCAGAATATCTGGCGATCAGCAAGTCACGGAAACCTAGATTGCTATGATTGGTAATCAACAATTCAATGTCGACAGTAATCATTGTCGACTCAACTAAATACTGTATACATACATTTTCTCGATTAGCAGGTTTTTGTTCATAACTTACAGTTTTTTATCGTAATGTCCATCCTCGGGCTTAAAACAACTGACTTGATTTCCATCAATAAGAACGTTGCAGTGGTCAGCAGCTTGAGTAGGTAGGCCTTTAACTTGAGGTGAGTTTGATTCGTCTTCAAAATGTAGGCCTTTAACTTGAGGTGAGTTTGATTCGTCTTCAAAATGTAGGCCTTTAACTTGAGGTGTGTTTGATTCGTCTTCAAAATGTAGGCCTTTAACTTGAGGTGAGTTTGATTCGTCTTCAAAATGTAGGCCTTTAACTTGAGGTGTGTTTGATTCGTCTTCAAAATGTAGGCCTTTAACTTGAGGTGTGTTTGATTCGTCTTCAAAATGTAGGCCTTTAACTTGAGGTGTGTTTGATTGTCTTCAAAATGTAGGCCTTTAACTTGAGGTGTGTTTGATTCGTCTTCAAAATGTAGGCCTTTAACTTGAGGTGTGTTTGATTCGTCTTCAAAATATAGGCCTTTAACTTGAGGTGTGTTTGATTCGTCTTCAAAATGCTCATCCAATATCTGTTCTGGAGAAGGACGAAGTGATTTAGTTGACCCCTTGTCAGTATATTTTTCTGGGGTCAGAATTCCATCTAGTGACTTAAAATGGCCACTATCCAGTACCGTAGTCAGCTCATGGTAAGAATGTTGATCTGGTATCAGAATATCATCAAGTGACCCAAACTGATCACTGTCTAGATATTTAGTCACGTCGTGGTGATGATGTTGTTCTGGGATCGGAGTTCCATCCAGTAAACCAAGATGACCACTATCTAGTGATTTATTCAGCTCGTGGTTATGATGTTGTTCTGTGATCGGAGTTCCACCTGGTGAACCAAGACGACCACTGTCTAGTGATTTAGTCAACTCGTGGTCAGGATGTTGATTTGATGTCACGGTTACGTCTAATGACTCAAAATGACCAATATCTAGTACTTCAGTCAAACCACGGCCAGGACGTTGTTCTAGAGTAAGCTTTCCTCCTAGCGACACAGAATGGCCAATATGTGGTGGTTGAAGGTCATATTCATGTCGTCTAGTTGTTTCACCATCTTGATCCGACGTTACAGTATGGTATAATATCGTTGTAGGTAGTACGAGGAATAACTAAATAATAATTAAAACAATTAATAAGAACAACATTATTAAGGTAGCGCCACTAATGTTTCTTACTTTTTACACCGTTACTTACGGATTTAAATAAGAAACATATGAAGATGTACAATTTATAATCAAGAAAAGTAAGAAAGATGATTCAATTACAGTAAAAAAATGTATGCCATTAAAAAGTAAGCAAACAAAAAACTGTTTTATTGAAAAGTTGAGGTAAAAATTAATCACTTGTTTAACCTGTTTATTTCTGCCAGTATTTTAAACAATACTAATCTTGACGTCACAACTTTCGATTATGTTAAATGATTAAAATGCTCTTGAAACATTTCTAATCTCGTCACAAGTTGTTAAAGAGTATTGTTGTGGTTAGTTCGAGGTGTTCCAGGTAGTTTTGACAATAAGGACTTCAGTGACTTACCAAACTTTCCCAAACCATTCCGTTTGTGTTATTTTCACCAGTGACTACAGCTTCTTCTAATGTAAGTAAACACAATGTTTGGAAACCACAAGGGAGTGATACTGATTCCCAAGCGACCAACATATAAAACTAAAGACTATGACACTGTGTAAGTAAAGTGGGACGAACCATAGCATGCAAAAGGTCATTGATTTATGTACAAAACGGATATTTGACGGTCAGCTGTTAATTAATTAGTTTTATCTTTATTCCACTGTTCACGCTCTATTACAGTGACCTAATTGTAGACAAAAGAGATGGAAAAACTTTAACAGGCACAGAAAATAATGATTTAAAAACTCAATATTCTAGTAAATATCGTTTGTTCCTAGTTAAGCACAAATCTATACAATGGTGTGTGTGTGTGTGTAATTTATCTAAACTCAGTTTCTAGCGTTATAAACCTTCATACTCAACGCTAATCCAATGGTTCAGTATGCATCATAGATATGGTTCAGTATTTAGTACATTGTTCATCGAAACGCTTCGTGTTATTTTTCAAAACTTTAATAAATGCTTCTGTTAGCATGTGACGTCATTCTTACCTCAACTGTGAATGCTCAGTTCTCTGAATAAAATAATACAAAACAAAATTAATAACGTCAAACTTTTTGTTTTTAAGTGTACTTGTATACAACTTTCTTTTTATGCATTGCTGAAGAAGTCAGTTGTGAAAAGCTGTAGTAATATCGTTAAAAACTGGAAATTTCTTTCTCTCTCCCTAGTTGTTTGGGTATTTAAATTTGTATACCCGGGAGGGTCAGGAACACTAGGTCTCTTCCTTCCTCTCTCTCCCTAGTTGTTTGGGTATTTAAATTTGTATACCCGGGAGAGTCAGGTACACTAGATCTCTTCCTTCCTCCCTCTCCCTAGTTGTTTGGGTATTTAAATTTGTATACCCGGGAGGGTCAGGTACACTAGGTCTCTTCCTTCCTCTCTCTCCCTAGTTGTTTGGGTATTTACATTTGTATACCCGGGAGGGTCAGGTACACTAGGTCTCTTTCTTCCTCTCTCTCTCCCTAGTTGTTTGGGTATTTAAATTTGTATACCCGGGAGGGTCAGGTACGCTAGGTCTCTTCCTTCCTCTCTCTCCCTAGTTGTTTGGGTATTTACATTTGTATACCCGGGAGGGTCAGGTACACTAGGTCTCTTTCTTCCTCTCTCTCTCCCTAGTTCTTTGGGTATTTAAATTTGTATACCTGGGAGGGTCAGGTACACAAGGTCTCTTTCTTCCTCTCTCTCCCTAGTTGTTTGGGTATTTAAATTTGTATACCCGGGAGAGTCAGGTACACTAGGTCTTTTCCTTCTTCCTTTTCATTGTTAGAGTAGACTTGTTAGTATTTTTAAATTTAATACATGTGGGCCAGAGTGATGAATATAACTCAGGCCCTTTTCAGGGTAATATCCATGTATATTGTATGTATATGTATATCTAAGTCTGGATCATAGGTGACCTGTTTTTCTCATTAGTATATTATTTTTATTGCTATTTCTTATTGAATTTTAATACTTAATTTTAGCTCAATGATCTAATGTATAAGTTTATCGGAGAGAGGTGTTTAGGACTCTCATATATGTAATACCTGTCTTGTTCGCATAACAGCTCATTTTTTCTCCAATTTTTATCGAAATGTTTTATTGTACTATGTAGAAGTCTATCTGGTATTGTTTGTGTATTGGAGTATTTGTGCAGGAACTTTGATGAAGTGGTTTTGGGTACTATATATGTTGTTGTAATTAATGTATTTTGTAATGATTGTAGTTTGGTTTTCAGTTGTTTTTTTACTTAAGTTAATCCATGCAGGAGCTACATAGTCTACTACAGGTCTTACATATGTTTTGTATATTTTAAGGATGTTTTCACGAGTTGTTCCATAATGTTTACCAGTTAGACTCCTAGCATAGTTTATTCTTCGCCAAATTTTAGTTTTTATGTTATTAACATGTTTTATCCAGGTAAATTTAGAATCGTATGCTGGTCCTAAAAATGTTGCAGATGTAGCAGTCTGGAGAAGCGCTCCGTTCATGTAAAACTGGGGTTGTACTTTTTGATGTTTCATTGATTTTGAAAATATCACTAATTCTATCTTTGCTGCGTTTATTTTGATTCTATATTTTGGCAGTATTCACTTATTCTGTTTAGTTGTGGTTATATGTTAGTGGCTGCAATTTCTGGTATAGGGACACTTTTCCATATTGCTACATCATCGGCGAACTGTGACGAGTATCCATGATTTGAGTCTTTAAGTGATACATTTACTTAACAAAGGGCTCAACTTCACAATAGCACCTAGGTGCAATTCAACTTTATAAATTAAAACATGTTTAGAAGATCTAGCTAGGAGACTTGTAATACTTTCTACAGAAAACAAAAACAAGAAGACAACCAACAGAAAGAAGACAACTTAGACAATTTTATTGACATCCAGCAGCCAAACTTTCAGAAAAAATAATAAAATTATATTTTCCAGAAACACCTATAAACATCTTAAAAGATTTCTGCAAAGAATTTTCTCACAAAACTATCAACATAATTTCACAAAACAAAAAGCTAAAAAACAACCTTACAAAAAGAGACATTAATTCCATTAAAAACCTAAAACAAGACAAATACATAAAAATTCTAAAAGCAGATAAAGGAAACGCTATAGTCATAATAAACACGAATGAATACATCCAAGAAATGACAAACTTTCTATCAGACACAAACAAATTTAAACCAATACACACAAATCTAACAAAGACACACGAAACGCAACTGAACTAATTACTACTAAAAATGAAAAGAGCCAACACAGTTTCACAAACACTTTATTCCTACCTACGTAAAACCGACTCACGCACACCACAAATATACGGCATCCCCAAACCTCATAAACCAGATTGTCCATTACGACCAATAATGTCCACATACAAATCGTTTAATTACAATCCTGGTAAATACATAGCATGGGCATTCTCCAAATACGTAACATCAGCCAACTCATTCATCAAAGACTCCTTTAATTTCAAGTCTAATCTTAATCAACCTAACCATGAAGCCTTAATGGCCAGTTTCGATGTTATATCCCTCTTTACAGAAGTCTTAACCGCTGAAGCTTGCAAGATAGCCTTAGAACTCTATATCCGAGACCCTGACCCATCTATAGACATTCCCAGCAACCAATTAGTAACCATCATAGAATTCACCACGATGAAGACAAACTTCGTGTTCAACAACCACAATAACAGTGGAACCCCTCTAAAGCAGCCACCTTCGGGACTGAGACAAACTGGCCTGATTAGAGGGGTTCCACTGTACATAATTAAGGATTATGTAAACAAAAAAAGGGACTGTGATTGAATATCCGCTTTCAAGGAGTGACCGAATCTGAGGGGTGGCCACTTAGAGAGGTTCCACTGTATATACAAACAAATGGCCTGAGCATGGGCAACCCATTATCACCAGTTCTAGCCAATACTTTTATGACACAAGTTGAGACACAAGCAATTAACACAACATTGCATCCACCACTGTACTGGTACAGATATGTAGACGACACGATTACAGGATTCACATCTACAGAACACACACTTAAATTTTTCAATCACATTAACGCTATACATCCCAATATTAACTTCACATGTGAACAGGAAGAAAGCAATCAAATATCATTTTTAACCTCAAAATTACAAGAATCGATACACAATTTAAACAGAAATCCACCGAAAAGTCACCCATACTGGACTATACATTCCTTGGGACTCAGCACATGAAACAAAACAAAAACTCAACATACTAAAAAAAACAAATAAACACAGCCATAAAACTATGCTAACCAGATAAAATTAACGATGAATTAGACGAAATAAAACAATACTTCATCAACATGAACAAGTTTCCTCCACAAACCGTAGAAAACATTATACGCACACACCTAGACAGAAAGCAAAATCAAGTAACAAAAGTAAATATATCCCACGAATCAAAAAATCACGAAACCATATACTGCTGCATACCATATATTCCCGACATCAGCAGAAAAATAACCAACATTTGGCAAAAACTAGTAACAAAATATGACATTCCAGTTAATACCAAATTTATTCAAAACTGAGGTCTATACTATGTAAAAACTTCACTGACAAACACCTCACCAACATTATTTATGAAATACAATTAGACAACTGTCACGACTTGTATATTGGAGAAACAAGTAGCAAAATGGAAACCAGATTCAAAGAACACAAAAAGTCACCTTCACACGTTTTCGAACACTGAAAATCAAATAAACACAACATAACCATAAAAAAAAAACGCCCAAATACTAAACAAAGAAACAAAAATAAACAAGCGCAAAATTAAAGAAGCCTTACTTATATAACAACTCAAGCCCAAAATAAATCAATACAAAGGAACACCTTTATACCTATATTAATAAATATAGTCAAACATCTAAGCACGCCCTCTACATTCCTACACTCAATTACACAGGCCCTTTGAAACATGTGGTCAGCTATCGAACAGTTACCTCTTTCTTTCTTTGTGAACCTGACGATGACCGAAAAAGGTCGCAACGTTGTTTGCTCCTCTACATAAAAATTTTTCCCAACTCATACCAGCCGTTTTCTACACATATATTTTCCTCACCAGTTGAATTACTTAGTAAAGTGTAGCATTATCATAGGAATTGTTTTGTGCTTTTTTTATCTGTGGCTGCTCGACCACAAGCACCAACATTTCTTCCTTCATAACAAGAAAGCTCTCTGTCTATCTGAAATATGTGACGTGCTAACCATAAAGATTCTCAGTTCTCATCTTCAGAACAGTCTGTTTCTTCTTCAATCAACCTTCAACAGACTGATGCTTTAAGCTAGATGGATATTCTCAGTTCTTATCTTCAGAACAGTCTGTTTCTACTAGTAGTTGCTACATTTATTTTTAACATGGAGAGGCAATTGTTAGATTTTTTTTCACTGCTAATAACAAGTGAGAGAAAAAAGGTAAAACGAACGAGAATGGAATAAATCACAAATTCTACAATAACTAGATCTTAATCACAGACATCACGTACGTTTTATCGAGATACTCTGTAGTAATTCACGGTTATATCTGTACACAGTAATCTAACCTCGGTAAAAACGAGAGATTTGTGATTTAATTTACGGAAGAAACGTGCAGTGAGTTGTGGAATAATAGAATTATGAAGTAAATTAGTAATAACACATCTTATTAATAAATAAACTGATGAACATACAAAAATAAACAAACGAGTAAGAAAATGACGAGAATGCAAAGAAACAATAAATGGTACTTGAATGTAACTTGATCAACAGTTATATTCACAATGCGACTAGAATGGGTTTGGTTTTGTTTGAATTTCGCACAAAGCTGCACAAGGGCTATCTACCCTAGCCGTCCCTAATTTAAGAGTATAAGGCTATAGGGAAAGCAACTAGTCGTCACCACCCACCGCCAATTCTTGGGCTACTCTTTTACCAATGAATAGTGGGAATGGCTGTCCCCAGAGCTGAAAGGGAGATCATATTTAATGTGACGAGGATTCGAACCCGCTACTCTCAGGTTACGAGTTGAGTGCCTTAACCACCTGCTATAGCGGGCCGCGACCAGAATGGGATTTTCACTGCAAGATATTAGGTGGATACCCAATTAGAAGATCAAGTAATGAAAAATGCAACTATATCACGAAACAGTAGACAAGTTCCCAGATCGACAACTATATCACGAAACAGTAGACAAGTTCCCAGATCGACAACTATCTCACGAAACAGTAGACAAGTTCCTAGATCTACAACTATCTCACGAAACAGTAGACAAGTTCCTAGATCGACAACTATATCACGAAACAGTAGACAAGTTCCCAGATCGACAACTATATCACGAAACAGTAGACAAGTTCCCAGATCGACAATTATCTCACGAAACAGTAGACAAGTTCCTAAATCGAATAAGCTGCAGAGAGTAATGTCTCACGTAGAATTTATGACATGGTTCACTTTTAGACAAATATCCAGAACGTAGTGAGGCCGGAGCAGACAATAACGTCTGTTCGTGTCTGTATGGAGCTGCTATACAAACTACAAATTTCATTTGTTACCGAGCACAACATCATAGCATGAGTTGACCGTGCTGTGCCCATTACAACGACATGACCAGATGGTTTGGGCGCTGAGCTCGTAATCTGAGGGTCGCAGGTTCGAATCCCTGTTACACCAAACATGATCACACTTTCAGCTGCGGAGGCGTTATAATGGAACGCTCAATCCCACTATTCGTTAGTAAAAGAGTAGTCCAAGAGTTGGCGGTAAGTGGTGATAACTAGTAGCCTTCCCTCTAGTCTTGCACCGTTAAATTAAGGACACCTAACGCAGATAGGACTCGCGTAGTTTTGCACGAAATTCAAAAGCAAATGCACAACTATTGAAGCTATGCGATTTGGGGTAATGAGTCTTCAGACTCAACGCTAACGCACTTGAACAACTACATGTAAAATATTTTCTCAACCCATATAAATGGGACAACTACAGTTGCTTCATTAATTCTAGTTGTTTTTTAAAATCAAGTATTCCATTTGGTTATACAAATGTAAATAATAGGTGGCTTGTACTTATAAACAATTTCAAGGCCTAAAATACTACCTGTATAGTTGCGTCTAAAAATTCAAGAGTCAGAAATTTATTATGATATAGCTGGCTCTCCGGGGCAAAATAATTTTATAAGTAGACATAAAAAATACTTATAAAATTATTTTGCGAGATATGCAATGTACACACACACACATATATATACAGAGAGAGGGAGAGAAACCAATAAGTGAACATTTATTTTTGAAAATAAAGTCTAGTTTCACACCCTTTTTATTTGGAAATAATTATGGCAACAGAGGGCAACCATTTTGGTTCTCTTTTGCACTTTAGCGTGTTCCAACCTACTGATGATGCAGAAGAAAGGCTGTGAAGCATCACGGGAAGGCCGGAACCACGCTACATATTTGGGCAGTGTGAGGTTTCTTTCACGAGAAAGACGTTGAAGATTGGGGTGTAAACAGTTATAGTAATAGGTATTTATAATTTAATTTGTAAAGATTCTTATTTTGAAGTCAGAAGTTATATACGTATATTTAGCGTGTTGTTATAATACTTTCGTTTTTGTTAACATCAAAAGTAATACGATATTATTTTGAATATGAGGTTCATATAACGTTAAACTATTGATAATATATAGTTGTAACCGGTTCCGTTTAAATTTGTCTTAAGACTAGGGCTAGTCCTAAGTTTGGTCTATAGTTGGGTCAGTTTAGCCTTGTTTTTCAAGTTCGTCCTTTCCGTAATTAGTGTGGTGTGATAGTTCAACTTCAATAAACTGAGCTGTATAAACTATAATGTATATTTGACTTTTATAACGAATAACGCAACTCCGAGTGGTGTGTTTTTTTTGTCACTGTAATGTAATTTGTAAAGTGGGTCGCAGGGTGTGGTTTGTGGTGTAATTCAGCTATAGTTCGAAGGTGTTCATGTAGTCTACGATAGAAAATATAGACAGATTTATCTAAAATTAAATCGCGTGTCACATTGTTAAATTCTTGCTCATTGTTTATAAATAAATGTAACTTAAGTTGTAGTTTGTATTTAACATCGTAAACGGAACAAAGGGTATTCCAGTATAGATGTGAAATGCAACAATTATTTATTAGAAATATAACTTCGATTAACACATACCTAAGTACACATCTTAATATTCTTAAAGTAAATTTATTTGATTGCTTGATGATTAAGAATCTTCTTTCAGATAAAATTTGAAAACAGCTTGAATGTGTAATGAGGAACATTATATTACAAGTTTAAGGTGGTAACTGATATGTGGGTCCCTTGGCATGTACATTTGCTTCCATGTTAGATGTGTAATTTTATTCATTGTGCATGTAGTGTAAATACGTTGAATAGTATCTCTCTTGCTAATTCAGCTTTAAGATGTCAGATTTGTCATGTTATGGGCATTAGAAAAGTAAATTGACAGGCCCTTAACATAGAGCTTGTGCAAGGTACATATTTCTGCTGTAGTTGATAACCTGAATCAGGGTTTAAGTAGTTTCATATCATGCCTGTGAAGAGGTTACTTTCCAAGACATGGCTATCATCTGCAATATTTAAGTACCAATTCCAAACCATGCTTGCTATCTCTTGACACTGCAACTATTTCTTGATCTCCAAGTTTTCCACTCCTTGCCCATTTAAGCAGCAAGAACATTTCCTTCAGTTCTTCATGTTCCACTAAAGTGCCTTTGGGCAAATTCTAATTTTCAAATTTCTCCACCAACTTCAATGTACTCTTTATTCGAGTGATGTGTATAAGCACCTCATTCCAATAATGTAATTACTTTTTTCTCAACAAAACATTCAGAATGGGTTTCTATCAACAGAAGTGTTGTAATTATTTACTTTTTACATTGTGATTTTGAATGCAGTCTGCATTTCCATGGTTATCTTTTATTTTTATATTTATGTTAACCAAAAATCTTCTTGCAGATGGGTATGAAATTCCTAGTTAATGTTATCTAGAGTTTGCCAACAGCCAGGGGAGGAGTCACTCTTAGTCAAAGCTGTCTATGATATATTCCATTGTAAGTTGGATATATTTATATGAACTGATAGTGTCTCTCTGGGGTTGTTCTGAGGTTGTTTTTGCAAATCACTGGCAGGAATTTACTCTTGTTTTTCAGCTCCTGTTACTTGGTCAACCTCAACAGAGAATCAGTTTGATCCTCCAGCTCCTTCTTTCACTTGGTCAACCTCAACAGAGAATCAGTTTGATCCTCCAGCTCCTTCTTTCACTTGATCAACCTCAACAGAGAATCAGTTTGATCCTCCAGCTCCTTCTTTTACTTGGTCAACTTCAACAGAGAATCAGTTTGATCCTCCAGCTCCTTTTTTCCCCATTAGTTACTTGAGTTTGTGAGGTTTTGGGGGTCTCTCTAATTGTATTTGACTCAACTTCCTGGTTAGCAGAAAAGACACCAATAGACTACTTGGTTTTTACCCTTCTCCTGATATTTATGTTCATGCTGGAAGATTTGAATGTTTCTTACATGACCAGATAGCTATACCTTATCACCTGTGTTTATTGGATCAGCATAATTTGGCTTATCACCATCAGGAGAATCTCAATGGATGGACACCTTTTGGACCTGTGGGGTTCAAGATTGGAGCCTGTGATTACTTTTAACCAATCAATTTTCATGGATCCATCCTAATTTTATGACCTTTTGGTTATTTTCAATCTAACATTTGCCTGAACCCTATCAGTGTTCCCTCCAATAAGTTGAGGATGAGTTAGGAATATTGCTGACATTACCTCATTCAGATTGTCTTCTTCCATTCTTCCTTTCCTTGGTGGTTTGTTGCTGGAATTTATTGGGTAGAGACACTTTGTTAGAAAGGATTTATTTGCCTTTTTCTTCTGTTGAGAAATTAGGGAAAGCTCCTTTCCTCCATCTCATGTTATTTGCTTGAGTTCCAGAGATGTTAGAATCACAAATTGGAACGCTTTGTTTACATTTTTCTTTACTATCATTTGCTTCTTGCTTTTCTGACCACCTACTTTGGTTCTCAGGTTTATTGATTTCCACAAAATGGTGTACCTGTATTTTCAAGGATCTTTGACTCAGTTAAACTGATGAAAATGGTATCGGTGACTATATTGGAGGCAGGGGGGCAGTAAAAGTATGATTACATCACTTCCTGAATTTCTTTCTTCAGGTTTTCATGAGTATTCCAAATTCAGGGCAGACCATTCAGTTTACATCACTATCACCATTCTCTGCTCAGCCTATTGACTTTTCACCTTCAAAAGATCCAAGGTGACTGGGGCTTTGTTCCCAAGCCATAAGAATTGTTAGCCAAAAGGCATTAGAGAGGGTTGATCCCATTTTTCTGGGATCTTATTCCCATTTATTCATGGTACCCAAGAAGATGGGAGATTGGTGTCCAATCATTGATTTAGTTCAACTCAACCAATTTTTTAGATTCTCTTTGCTTCATGGTGAAATCTTTTCTCACCCTATGATGGCACTTTGCACCAGGCCTCTGGATGACAAAGTTCAATGGTACTAATGGTTATCTTATATTCCCATTGCAGAATCTCCTCAGAGGTTTCTCAGTGTTATGTACAAGGGACAGGTACCACAATGGGCTCTTCATTTTGGTCTTTCATCAGCACCTTGTCTTCTGCAGAGTTCAAGTTTTTCTTCTTTTCACCTGCATTCTTTGGACCTGTGTACACACCATTATATGGACAACTTGCTTCTTCTGGCACTATCCCACTAGTTATCAGCAGAACAACAGTTTCAGGTTCTCCTTGTGGAACCTATGAAAGTGTACTTCCTTATCAGATTGGAGAAATCTGTCTTGTCACAAATGCAGTATCGCATCAGTTGTGTGGGTTTATTTTTCAATAGTCACTTAAGTAATTCTCAATAATCTCTGTCAGCCTTCAAGTTATGGAAAATGCATCAACTTCGATCTCCTTCTCCTATTGTGCAGATGGTTTTCTCATTTGGAGATATCAGCATCCCTCAAGCCTTTCATTCCTTTGAGATGAGCACATATTGAAGTCCTTTCAGTGGTCATTACACAACCAATGGACCATACTTTGCTATCATTACTCAGGATCATCATAGTTGATTGTGAATGATGTTTGAATCAGAGCATTACTACTATTCAGGTGCCCATTCCACCACCTTGTTTGAGATCCATTTCTTTAGAGATGCATTTCAGGGATGGAGAACTTATCTTCAAGGTCAGGAGTTCCAGAGTCCTTGGACAAAAGGCAAGTCTACTCTCCATATCGATGTATTCAAATTCGTGCAGTACATTGGGCAATGGTTTGAAGTCTGTCTCTCTTGAATGGGGAAATTTGCCATGATACATTCTGACATCTCTGAAAAGCTATCTCATCAAGAAGGTACACATCCTCCAGACCTTTTTTCTCATACCTTAGGTCTTTTGTACTGATCTCATTCTCATAGCATCTGTCTTTTAGCATGTCATATTCCAGGAGTGACAAATTTAGTTTCAGATCACTTGTCTCAATCCAGCCACATTCTTTTGATGGAATGGATGTTACATCACAAGGTTTTACAGTGGATTTGTTTTCATTTCATGTCTCTAAAAGTTTGTCTTTTGCAACTCAGTGGAATTCTCCACTGTCATTGTTTTGGTTTCTCTATCTTATCCTCGCATGTTGGCAGTAGATGCGTTCAGTCAGGACTGCACAGGTTTACACATGTATAGCTTTCTCCCAATTTACTTATTGTCCTTGGTTCTTATTGTGGTTTGTTTTACTCCATGTTGAGTTCTTTTGGTTGCACTTTATTGGCCAGCTCCAGCATGGTTTCTGCTTCTTCAGTATTTGCAGGAATGTCCTTCTCTACTTCTTCCATGTTGGAAGTGTCTGTTGAGACAACCTCACTTAGATGTTGCAACAGGCTCTGTCAAAATGGGGTATTCCATAGGAGCTTTTAGGCACCTACCTGATGGTGTTACCTAATTACAGACTGGCAGTTGTGTACAATAATTAGTAAAGCTAAAGGGGATCCTGCCTGTCTTTGCCAATCTTCAGAATGTTTAAATTGGAATTTGTTTGCTTTTAAAAATGTGAGGAACTTCGTTCACCCTCTAAGTCCTTATCTCCCATAGTCTACAGTTGCTAAAGTGTGTTTCTCCTTTCTTGAAGAAGAGGTTGAAGTTGGAGGCCCTCTTACTAGGGACCCTGGATGTTTTTCCCAAATGTCAGTAGGAGTAGTCCAGTTTGTGTGGTAACTACTTGTAATATCTGGTTGAGGAATGCGTGGCCCTTTTCTTTGATCACTGTTGGATTTGTATATTGTTCATGAAAGGTGGTGCACTACCTCCTCATAATTCTGGAAGTAAAGTGGTCCCATCCTTGGTGCAAATAGCCTAGTTGCTATGTGCCATAAAATGCGAAACAAACAAACCGACCAGTCCATCTTAGGTCCTTGGTTGGACACAGGCTCCACATCCCCTCTATAATTCCAGGAGACAAGCAGAGTACTCCTTCTTCTCTTGGTTGGGGAGTGAGGACAAATGTTGATAATTCCAGACTGGATGAGTTCTGTTCCTTTGGTTGTGTATAGCATACATGATCCCATCATTCCAAGTCCAGGATGTTGCCTTTTGGACTTTTTCAGGTGGAAGAGAAAGTCTGTTCATGTAGGTGTTGTTTACTTTCTCATCACGATTCAGTTGGTGTGAAATACATCACTATGGCTACAGTTTGGGATCCAATCAAAAGTATGTGTTCATGGTTAGCCTATACTGATGATTACTCATATCCTATTTCAACATTGATACAGAAACTAAGTTCTAGGTGAAGAACAGGCCTATTTTGGATGTAGTGCAGTTCCCTCCCTCTTATATCATTTGTATCTTGGTATATGCCTCTTCCATGAAGAGCAGGCCTGTTTTGGATGTAGTGCAGTTCCCTCCCTCTTATATCATTTGTATCTTGGTATATGCCTCTTCCATGAAGAGCAGGCCTATTTTGGATGTAGTGCAGTTCCCTTCCTCTTATACCATTTTTTATCTTGGTATATGCCTCTTCCATACAGATGATTTTTGTGTGGATCATGCCAACCTTGACCCCTCTACTTTTTATGCTGGATTCTAGCTAGATGGTATGTTTTGGAAGTTAAATTTTTCCAGCACTGAAAAATGTATTTCCACTAATGGTTACCTTAGCTGACACTCTACTAAAAACTGGTTCATATCTTGAAAAAGTAATTACATTATTAGAATTGGGTGCTTGTATACAGTACCTATATAGAGGGTACATTGAAGTTGGTGAGAAATTTTTAAGTTAGAATGTGTCCAAGACATTTGAGTTTGGTATAAGACTGGAGCAAGTGTTCTAAATGTGTAGATGGGCAAAGTGTTAAAAAGTTATATATCGAGAAATAGCTATAGTGTCAAGGAGGTAAGTATTGGAAATACATTTTTCTAAACTCAAAATGTATTTAACTTTGATTCTTTTGTCCATCCACACACACACACACACACGCACTGCACTCAAAAATGTATTGCACCTACTATGTTGCCCACCTGCTTTGACTGTATATCTACAAACATGATCCATAAATTGGCAATAGTATAATATCAAACTGAATATATCACAAAGAACATTTTGTATTTTAGTTAAATAAAACATTTTCAAAGTAAACTCACTTTAAAGCATATTTCTATCTTGGTCATCTTTAGTAAATGTTTGTTATTGTGTTTTATTAATATTTTCTAGTTATCTGCATTGATAGTTTATTTATGCACGAGTAAAGCAAGTTCCACTGTAACAGTCTTACTTAGAACATAATTTTTATTATATCTCTTCCATATCTAAGAATGTAAGGTTTAGTAGCTCTCAATGTCTATATTCCATATTTTGTTAATGTTTTCCCAAAAGACCTGAGTCTTCAATCTGTACCAGTCAAACTACTTAGTTTATTTACAAAATTATGGTACCCGAGTTCTTTAGGTATTTGAAAATATCTTTTTCTAGAAACTTTTCAGAATAATAGCAGTTTTATACATTCTTTTCTCAGGGTTCTAAACTACTAGCAGTAAAAAATAAAGTTATGAAACTAAACATTTGTTTCCTAATTTTAAAGAATGACTTAATTACAAGTAGAACTAAACTAAAAAAAATAAATCTGTAATTTGATCAGATGATGAAATGTAAGATGACTTGTACTTCATAAACAACTGTTGTTCATAACAAATCTAATGTATGATAACAAGTCAACTCCAACTGAACAACTTTGTGCTCTGTTTTCCTGTAGTAATGTGACTGCTTTGTTGCTTCTTTTGAAACTGTCCAACAGATTTGACAGTTGACGACCTGGGACATGATACTTGTGTCAGTAGAAACACTGTCTTCCTTTGGGTGTAGATTAAACTTATCAGCCCTCCTCATTTATATATACTTGGCTATTTCTGCTCTAGTATAGGAATGTAGATTTTCGTGAACTTGTCACTCATTCATGTTTATTTACATATGAATGTAATTACAGCTATGTGTATTGTATCCAGACGTGACGTGCAGGTCTGTCTAGTTCTGGTTATTATGTTTATTCCACTGTGTAGCTGTGACCCATCAAACACCCACTCTTACCTTACTAAATCTTGAAGAATGGGGTGGGAGTTAATAGTATGAGTCATTTTTCACACCCTTACAAGATGACTGTGTAGTGTAGATGAAGTTCCTACTTAGATCATATATAAAACCTGTACAAACAGTTCTAAACTAATCTCAACAGAACCATGTCAGCTATCCAGACAGACCACCAGGAAGAAGAAATGAAGCAAAAAGCCCAGAAAATGGCCACCCAGGCCACAACACCAATAGAGAAGCTGAGATACCAGTGTCTGCAGAGAGGGGCTAAAGGAATTAAAGAACTAGGAAGGTAAATAAATATTGTATTGTGGTTTTGTATTATACTGTTGTAATGTGTTTAACACAGGATGTCTCGTTAGTTTAATTTAAATAATTGTAAACTTTTAGTACCAATCACAGATATACCTGTCATTGAAAATATTTCAAACCATGAAATGTTTTTTGCTGTTTAGAGGGATGCAGCACACTTCTCCCCACTGGGCATTCCTCTGCTCGGTTGCTAGGCTACCTCCTCGTAATCTTCACATATCTCAAGTTGTCTAACCATAACTAAGACAATTGGTATTGTAAAATAACTTGTTTATGAGGTAGAAGTGTTTTTGTATACATCTATTGTGCTTCTTAGTTATTCTTTGTATAGATTTAATCACCACGCTACCTCTCTTGTTTCTTTATTTTATCTTTCTATTTCATCACCACACTACCTCTCTTGTTTCTTTATTTTATCTTTGTATTTCATCGCCACACTTCCTCTCTTGTTTCTTTATTTTATCTTTGTATTTAATTACCACACTACCTCTCTTGTTTCTTTATTTTATCTTTGTATTTCATCACCACGCTACCTCTCTTGTTTCTTTATTTTATCTTTGTATTTCATCACCACACTACCTCTCTTGTTTCTTTATTTTATCTTTGTATTTCATCACCACACTACCTCTCTTGTTTCTTTATTTTATCTTTGTATTTCATCACACTACATCTCTCTTTTTCTTTATTTTATCTTTGTATTTCATCACCACACTACCTCTCTTGTTTCTTTATTTTATCTTTGTATTTCATCACCACACTACCTCTCTTGTTTCTTTTTATTTTATCTTTTGATTTCATTACACGCTACCTCTCTTGTTTCTTTATTTTATCTTTTGTATTTCATCACCACACTACCTCTCTTGTTTCTTTATTTTATCTTTGTATTTCATCACCACACTACCTCTCTTGTTTCTTTATTTTATCTTTGTATTTCATCACCACACTACATCTCTTGTTTCTTTATTTTATCTTTGTATTTCATCACCACACTACCTCTCTTGTTTCTTTTTTTATCTTTGTATTTCATCACCACACTACCTCTCTTGTTTCTTTTATTTTATCTTTCTATTTCATCACCACACTACCTCTCTTGTTTTTTTATTTTATCTTTCTATTTCATCACCACACTACTCTCTTGTTTGACTTTTTTTTTATCTTTCTATTTCATCACCACACTACCTCTCTTGTTTCTTTATTTTATCTTTCTATTTCATCACCACACTACCTCTCTTGTTTCTTTATTTTATCTTTCTATTTCATCACCACACTACCTCTCTTGTTTCTTTATTTTATCTTTCTATTTCATCACCACGCTACCTCTCTTGTTTCTTTATTTTATCTTTCTATTTCATCACCACGCTACCTCTCTTGTTTCTTTATTTTATCTTTCTATTTCATCACCACGCTACCTCTCTTGTTTCTTTATTTTATCTTTGTATTTCATCACCACACTACCTCTCTTGTTTCTTTTATTTTATCTTTTGTATTTAATTACCACACTACCTCTCTTGTTTTCTTTATTTTATCTTTGATTTAATTACCACACTACCTCTCTTGTTTCTTTATTTTATCTTTGTATTTCATCACCACACTACCTCTCTTGTTTCTTTAGTTTATCTTTGTATTTCATCACCACGCTACCTCTCTTGTTTCTTTTGTTTTATCTTTTGTATTTCATCACCA
The DNA here is from genome assembly GCF_004210375.1 of Tachypleus tridentatus. Classification (NCBI taxonomy): domain Eukaryota; kingdom Metazoa; phylum Arthropoda; class Merostomata; order Xiphosura; family Limulidae; genus Tachypleus; species Tachypleus tridentatus. Next base: position 177,752,403 of record NC_134825.1, read on the forward strand.
CATACCTCTCTTGTTTCTTTTATTTTATCTTTGTATTTCATCACCACGCTACCTCTCTTGTTTCTTTATTTTATCTTTTGTATTTCATCACCACACTACCTCTCTTGTTTCTTTAGTTTATCTTTATTTCATCACCACGCTACCTCTCTTGTTTCTTTATTTTATCTTTGTATTTCATCACCACACTACCTCTCTTGTTTCTTTATTTTATCTTTGTATTTCATCACCACGCTACCTCTCTTGTTTCTTTATTTTATCTTTGTATTTCATCACCACACTACCTCTCTTGTTTCTTTAGTTTATCTTTGTATTTCATCACCATGCTACCTCTCTTGTTTCTTTATTTTATCTTTGTATTTCATCACCACACTACCTCTCTTGTTTCTTTATTTTATCTTTGTATTTCATCACCACGCTACCTCTCTTGTTTCTTTATTTTATCTTTGTATTTAATTACCACACTACCTCTCTTGTTTCTTTATTTTATCTTTGTATTTAATTACCACACTTCCTCTCTTGTTTCTTTATTTTATCTTTGTATTTAATTACCACACTACCTCTCTTGTTTCTTTATTTTATCTTTGTATTTAATTACCACACTACCTCTCTTGTTTCTTTATTTTATCTTTGTATTTAATTACCACACTTCCTCTCTTGTTTCTTTATTTTATCTTTTATTTAATTACCACACTACCTCTCTTGTTTCTTTATTTTATCTTTGTATTTAATTACCACACTACCTCTCTTGTTTCTTTATTTTATCTTTGTATTTCATTGCCACACTTCCTCTCTTGTTTCTTTATTTTATCTTTGTATTTAATTACCACACTACCTCTCTTGTTTCTTTATTTTATCTTTGTATTTAATTACCACACTACCTCTCTTGTTTCTTTATTTTATCTTTGTATTTCATCACCACACTACCTCTCTTGTTTCTTTATTTTATCGTTGTATTTAATCACCACATGTTTTTATTTCTGTGTTTTTGCTGCTATCATTTTGATATAACTTTATTTATTGTGCTTATATTTAGGTATTTCATTTTCAATAATTGCATGTTTACATATAAACTTTATCTGTAGAGTTCTTACTTCAAAAAGTGATGTCTAGTAACAGTGGTAAATGTTTTACTGCTCCAAGCACTCTTGTAAGTTTGATTACAATGAGTAGATTCTTCATGGTTCTAAACTAGAAATATTTTATTCCCTATTGGGTTTTAAACTATAACAACTTTTATCACAGAACATATTCCTTTCTTTAGGTTAATGTGAGAGTACATGGTTGACACTAATGACTCCAGATATACTATAACACTGTACTCGTATCTCCTCTTGTGTTAAAGAGAAAGTGTTACACAGCAAACTGTACATTTCATAATGTTTCATGTCATTGTAAAAATGGTAATAGCTAGTGTATAGAAGTGTTGTTAACACAATAGTTTATATTAGATGTCTACAGTTTTGTTTTAGTACAGTCTACATCTTATCATGATACTGCTGTTTTAGGCCTGTAATGGAAGTGTTTGATGGGCAGAGTATAACTAAAAAGTTGCCCTAGGCTTTTGGCAGTAGGTATTGATGACAGCTGTGATCAGTGTAAATAACTGTTAAATGTGGATGTAAGACATTTGTATAAAACTAAACAAAGTTAACTAGTTTGTTTGTAGCTCAATAACCTTTGAATACTATCGTCAAGTTAGTTTATGTAGTTTTCTGTTGAGGTTAAAAAGTTTTAATACACAATTTTTACTTGGATCTTAACCTCTCACTCTCTCTCTCTCTCTCTGAATACAATTTTTACATAATTTTAATGAATTTCGTTCTATTTGTTAAAATTGTGTTAAGTAATCGGATGTCATTTCTATGTTTAACATTTAAGGATCATGTTTACTAGTAGTTAGCAAATGAAGTTTGGTAAGACTGTTGACTATTCTTAGATCCTTTCGGATCATGGATGATTCTGGTGACAGAAAGCTAGATCTTGAAGAGTTCTCCAAAGGTCTCCATGACTATGGAGTTGATCTGGACAACAGTGAGATTGAAAACTTGTTCAACGATATAGATAAAGACAACAGTGGAAACCTAAATTTTGATGAGTTTCTCAAAGCACTGAGGGTATGTAATATTTCATAATCTTAGCTGCCATCCTTTTCTATACTCTATCATACAACAGCATATATAAAGTATTATTTGGCATAGTATTTTTGAAACCACTCTTTATAAAACCTTCTCCACTGTTGTTCTCTTCTTTACTAAGTACCTTTTAATAAGTAATATTATTGGTTTAGATTCTAATTTATTATAATTGATACTACATAAGGTCTGTAGAGTGCAGCCATTGTTTCTGTACACATCTGCACAAAATATTGTTTTTTTGGGTTTTTTTTCCAGAATCATTCATAAAGATGTTAATTTTGGCTTGGGCTGTTATTAATCATAAACCCTACCTTTTAGCCCCCTATGTCACAGGCACGTCTGAATCTTATTGAACAAGCTTTTCGGAAGCTGGACCGTACTGGTGACAAGGTGATCACTGTCGATGATTTGCGAGGTTTGTACAATGCTCGCTATCATCCAAAGTATCAAAATGGTGAACTGACTGAGAACCAAGTGTTTGAACTCTTCTTGAAAAGCTTTGATTCTCCCAGCAATCCTGATGCTAAAGTAAGTTTGCAATCAAACTCTGATAAAAACAACTCTTCCTGACATCAGGTTATATTGCTAAAGTAACTTGAGTGCTGTGTTGTTAATTTACTTACTTCAGTATATTGACTCTGCTTACTTCCTTTGTTAATGATGTAAAATTTTTTCTTTCAGGGCTACTAGTATTCTAGTAATAAATTATAAAGTTACAAGGTTCTATTTCACTCTCATCACTAGCTTTTTACAGTATTATCAAAAATCTTTGTAATAAGAGTTGTCCACTGGTGTGTTTGTATCATTTCCAGTAGTTACTTTACATTAATTGTATATGTAACAATCACTTTCTGATTATATGACATGAATATTTTAATTTATAATTTTTGGCAGTAATTAACACAACTTGTATATTAATAATAAGTAACAACTTACCCACTACACCATCCCAACCATAGTTACAGTTCTTGTAGTAATATAGCAAGAGGACCTTTTTAGATGTGAATTGTTTCCTGTTTAACTGTATATCTCAGTCTTTGTATTGTACAAGCTGCAGAAACATATTCATTTGTGCAAAAAGTTTCTTTGTAAGTAATCGTTTACAGTTGTGTGACTACACTCATCACTTTAATAGAAAAGTTTTCTGTCATGTGACTACACTTGTCACTTTAATAGAAAAGTTTTCTGTCATGTGACTACACTTGTCACTTTAATAGAAAAGTTTTCTGACATTCGAAACAGCTTGATTACAATGAAACTTAAGAGGTTAATTGGTGTTTGAAAATATCTCTCATCCTAGAGAATCTACACTAACACTTGTTAGTGCATACAATGAGTGAAGTATGGAATATTCATTGTTTATAAAAGTGAAAGGCAGGGTTATGTTGTTGGTTCAAGCACTCAACTAAGTCTTAACTGAATATCCTGACAAATGTGCCCATCCTTTTATAACTTAATGACACACATATCAAGACCACTTCACTATTTATTTGACCACTGTGTTTCTACACCTACTGAAGTTCCTGTCTTTGTTACAGGTGACATGGGAAGAGTTTGTCAACTATTACTCTGGTGTGAGTGCTTCGATTGATACTGATGCTTACTTTGATCTAATGATGAGACAGGCATGGAAACTGTAGGCCAAAGAAGCTGAGCCCTTGGCAACAAAGCTGTCCACACTTTCAAACTAACCTGACTTAACTTCTAGAAGAATCATAGTATACGCATTTAGGTACAATAACTTTTTATATCTGATTCTAGCAGGATATAGGATTCTCAAATTATTTTTTTTTAAATATACAATGGTACATTCCAGTAGATAAACAGGAATTCTTTTTAATTCATTTATTTCATAAATTATTGTGTGAACCTTTATTTTTGTACCTTCTAGAGCTTCCATTCCATATATTTGTAAACTGACAATCTAAGATGGACATGATCCGACCACACTTCATTTTACAACTTGCTATATATGCTTTTAATGACAAACATAAAGCCAGAAAGTAAACCTTGTTCGTTTTTATGTAAAATAGTGTAGTACATGGAAACATTTCATAGAACATAAAGTCCTTTGTTTTTTATTTTAAACATTTTGAAAACCTTAACTTTGAATTTATTGTCTTTTGTTTCAAACTTTAAACTTCGTATATTTTGTGTGAATGTACAAGCTACAATATAGGTGAACTATAAGTGTATTTTATTTTTAATGTTTTTAAAAGGATCAAGTTTAGCTGGTGCTTTGAAACTCAATATTATTTTCTGTGTTCAACTATTCTTAGACAGTCGTCTTCCATTTTGTTATCCTGAACGATCACATACGTTCAGGAAATGCTTATGTAGCTACTTGAATAAAATATCAACATTAGACTGGTTGTCTGATCTGTTTTAAAATATCAAATTCATTCATGTTGAGGATCTTATATTGTACCAAGTTTTATGTTTTATATGCCAAAATTAAAAAGTCCAGAGCTTTCACCTGTATTTTGTTATCAAAAACACTGGAAATGAAATAACTTTTAAAAGTTTCCACTGCTAAGTAAAATTAAATGAACAAAAATCTGACTCCAGCTGCACTAACCTGAACCCTTAAACAGTGGCTTAGGGACAACCACCCCTAAAATACATTTAACATATGATTTCACAGTACTAACAGTTATTTACTGAAACTACACAGTTTAGTCTTGTTACACTTTGAACACTGTTCAGACATTAAACATTTTCAGTAACAGTATCATTGGGTTCAAACACCCAGTTATATTAAGTGAGCAAATAGCTTCCACTTTTAAAGCAGCCTTACCATATTTGTAACACAGACCACCATTCTTGTTTAACTAAACAATCTGAGATAACAGTTTATTGATGTCACATAATTCTCTGCCATCAAATTCTCAAGCCCCTCAGTGTGGATTCCTGTATGTGGTGAAGGGACCTCCCAAGGAAGGTTCTGTTCTTTCAGTTTACTTCCTCTGGGATCTAAACATCCACCCACGTGTTTGTTGTGCATGGTGACCTGTGAAGGGGAGGAGAGGATCCTGGTGGTTGAGAGGTCCAACCCTAACACACCACTGTGATCTTGAATTCCTGTAGACTGGCAACCTTGGGGTGCCCCCCTTGGGTCAATCGGCTAGTCTACGTGGGCTAGGGTCAACCAAGTACCAGTGTTGGGTGTTCTCAACAAGTGTTGTGGACATTGTATCTGATGCTGGTGTTTTGGGTATAGTGCTCACGAAACGCTGGTGTTGCTGCAGTGTCCTTGATTGGCATTGTAGGGCTTCATGGTGGATGGGATCAGTGGGCACTGAAACACTGTTATTATGGATCCTCCAAATAAAATAGTAAAAAATAGTCCATAGGTAAACAACCACGTCTGGAAGATTCTGAGCAGCAATTCTCACCATCTGTACTACCTGTTGTACCTCATTTTCTTATATTGCACTCATTTTCAGACAAACCTTTAGGGCAAATATTTCCCATGTTCATTCAGAAGGGACTTGCTGGCTCTCCAAAGTCAGCAAACAAGCTTCGATCTGGTGACATATTGGTTGAAACATCCACATCTCAACACAGTGAACTCCTCTTGCATTGAAAGGCAATTTGGGATATAACTATTGAGGTTGCAATGCATGATACTTTGAATTCGTCACGAGGGGTTATTGTTGAGAGGGATTTGAATAACATCCCCGAGTCGGAGGTTCTTGCTGGTTTCTCCTCCCAAGGAATTTCTGCAGTGAAACGTATCTCTGCAAAAAAAAATGGAATTATGATGCCAACCAATGTCCTCATTTTAACATTTACACCACCTGCCACCATCAAAGCAGGTTATCTTAATTACAAAATATGGCCATACATTCTTCTCAATGTTTCCAGCATCAGCAGTTTGGTCACTTGAAGACATCATGTTGTAGTTCCTTGACATATGCTCATTGGCAAGAACCATGATGCTTATGAGTGTGAAACAGATCTGAGAACAAGATTTGAAAGGTCATTGGGCAATATAATTTTGTCACCCTTTTAATCTTAATCTCTGATAGCAAGGAAGTAACTGATACATGGAACATCGCCAATACTCTAGGTGAAAGCTTTTGCTGGGTATCTAGCACTTTTGCTTCATCCTCCACCTTCTTAGCCATCAAGACTGGCAGAGTGATCACCTTTTTCCTTTTGAGCTGATTGTCTCTATGGCTATAATCGTCCCTTTACACTGGTGGAACACAAACTGGCCCTTCATTGGTCTGGCAGTACATCAGTGAGACCTGATGTGCACTACGAAATGCTGTGCCATCTGTCTCCTGCTTCTCTTACTATTCTTCTGATTGTTTTTAACTGGATCTGACAGCAGAATGTTTTTCCCGATGCCTGGCGCTGGGCTATTGTCCTACCTTTCTCTAAGTCTGGAAAGGATCCAAAAATTACTTCAAACAACCATCCAATTGCTTTGACAAGCTGTCTCTGTAAGACCTTACAGGATGGTTAATGCTCATCTTGTTTTGTTCCTCAAATCAAACAACCTCCTCTTGCGCACTCAATGTGGGTTCCAAAGACAGTGCTCCACCATAGACCACCTTATTCAACTTGAAACGTCAACCAGAGAAGCCTTTCTCAAACAGTAACATCTTGCATCAATACTCTTTGACCTTGAAGTCTTATTATACTACATGGAGGTATGACATTTTGCGATACCTCCATTTGTATGGGTTAAGTGGTCATTTACCCATTCTTATTTAAAAATTTCTAATGGACAGGCAATTCCAAGTTTGTGTGGGTTCGATACTTTCTCGTTCTTTTTTACAGGAACTTGGCATCCTTCAGAGTTGTGTTTTGAGTGTCACACTTTTCAATATAAAGATTAATGCCATCACTGAACAACTCCCTCTATTGCAAACAGGCTCTATGTCGACAACTTTCACATCTCTCAGTTGTCAAACATGATGTATGTTGAGCTGCAGCTACAGATTACCTTCAATCGTTTCGTGAAGTGGACCACAGCAAACGGTTTTACCTTCTCTCTCTCTCTAAAACCACCTGCCACCATCAAGGCTGATTATGTTAATTGCAGAGTACTGCCATACATTCCAAACCCTCTCCAATGTTTCCATTGGTTAGGTAACTCGAAGACGTCATGTCATTATTCCTTGACGTGTGCTCGTTGCAGTGGCAAGGACCATGATGCCTACGAGTGTGAAACACCCTCATCGCATCAATTGCAATGGCTCTCACCTGTCCTACTTTCGTTCTTGCCCTAAATGGTTGAAAGAAAGAGGTGCTGCATTTAAAAACGATTAATGACATTGCTTATCCTAAGGCTCGAAAGTTTCAGTTCACCACTTCATCTCAGACGTCTGCTGCTGCACTTTGTTCCACAACTACTGTGGGAGTGCAAATAGATCTCTCTGTACCTCCTAAAGAATCGTTCTCCAAAAAAATGAAGTCTTCTAACCTCCATGGTTAAAAATGTTGATGAATCAACATATATCTCTGTCCCTTATATACATTCCACCAAACCCCAAGATCCACATCCTTTGGTTCCAGGTACAGGCATTTCCTCGGATCCATCTTCTTCTTTCACCCCAAAATGCAAAACAATCATTTGTTCACGTCCTCAGTTACTGGAATCCCCCATCGAACAGCAAAGACCTGCCCAATCGACCCAGGGCAGGATCCATGGAGGTTGATAGACCTCCCTCGAATGAGGAAAGTATGGCAAAAAGATGTGGTCGTAAACAAGGGTTCTCCACCCAATTCGCCTACACGTAAATAAAAATGGCCACATTGATACAATGGAACTGTCGAGGTTTATTTTCTAATCTGGATGACATTAAAACACTGATTGCTTCCTACCATGCTGTTTGTCTTTCCTTGCAGGAAACCTGCCGATACAGTCACATTTCGGCAGTTTTCTTTGTACAGAAATGACAGGCTGTGTGATGGAGGTGTGGCGTTGTTTGTTGATCAGCATGTGCCCGCCCTGTCTTTGCCACTTGACACAGCCTTGGAGGCCGTAGCCATCCATGCTTCCTTGGGTCATACCATCACTGTTTGTTCTGTCACCTTGAGAGACATATGATAAATCAGACGTTGATGATCTCATTGAACAGTTGCTGTTTCTCCTTTTTCATCCTGGGGGACTTTAATGGACATCATCCCCTCTGGGGAAGTGCTGATATTGATAGGAAGTGTCACTCTGTAGAGCGTATGCTTTCTGATCACAACTTTTCTCTTTTCAATACTAGTTCTTCTACTTATTTCCATGTGCCTAGTCACTCTTTTACTGCTATTGATCTCTCAAGTTGTTCCCCTTCTTTATTCTCCCATTTTTGATGGAGTGTTGGCAATAATTCACGATGCAGTGATCATTTCCCTGTAATGGTGAGAGAGACTGGCCATGGTCGATGCCACCCGACCCGCGTGTCCTCTTTCTTTGCTCTCGCAGAACTTGATTCTGCCATTGTCTGTAAGCCCTCAATAGATGACTGTGTGGCAGCAATAACTGAATGTATTATACAAGCAGCTACTCAATATATTCCTAAAACCTCGACACGTTTACCACTATATACTCGTCCATGGTGGAATCCTGCCTGCCACATGGCAAGGAAGGCTTAGAAACAAACCTGGGATAATTTCCGTAGATATCCCACACTCTTGAACCGCATCGCTTTCCAGTGGGCCCATGCACAAGCTCGATGGATAAGACGTCAAAGCCAGAAGGAATCATGGATTAAGTTCACAACCAGCATATCTTCTACCACCACTTCCAAAGTCATATGGGACAAGATTCGAAAGATCAGTGGGCAATATAACTCTGTACCCTTTTCAATCTTGCTCTCTGATGGCCAGGAAGTGGCTGATAATCAGAGCAGCGTCGATATTGTAGGTGAAAGCTTTTGGCAGGTATCCAGCACTTCTGCTTCTTCTTCCACTTTCTTAGCCATCAAGATGCAGGCAAAGCAATCACCTCTTTCTCTCGAGCTGATTGTCTCTATGACTATAATCGTCCCTTTACACTGGTGGAATTGAAACTGGTCCTTCATCTGTCTGCAGTACATCTGTTGGACCTGATGATATACACTATGAGATGCTGTGCCATCTCTCTCCTGCTTCTCTTGCTATCCTTTTGATTGTTTTTAACTTCAAACTACTGTCCAATTGCTTTGACGAGCTGTCTCTGTAAGACCTTAGAGAGGATAGTTAATGCTCGTCTTCTTTGGTTCCTCGAATCAAACAACATTCCTTTCGCCCACCCAGTGTGGATTCCAATGACAGCACTTCACCATGGACCACTTAATTAGATTTGAAACGTCAATCAGAGAAGCGTTTCTCAAGTGACAACGTCTTGTATCAATATTCTTTGGCTTTGAGAAGGGTTATGATACAACATGGAGTTTGGCATTTTCCACCTCTATTTACAGGTTGCGTGGCCATTTGCCCATTTTTATTAAAAAATCTTCAATGGACAGGAGATTCCAAGTACGTGTGGGTTCGACACTTTCCCGTTCTTTTCTACAGGAATTTGGAGTCCCTCGTGGCTGTGTTCTGAATGTCACACTTTTCAGTATAAAAATTAATGTCATCACTGAATAACTCACTCTCACTGTTGCAAACGGGCTCCATGTTGACGAATTTTATATCATGTCAGTTGTCAAACATGAGGTATATTGAGCAGCAGCTACAGAATGCCCTCAATTGTTTACTGAAGTGGACCACATAAATCGGTTTTACCTTCTCTCTCTCTCTAAAACCGTTTGCATGCATTTTTGCCGCCAATGGTGTATTCACCCTTATCCTGAACTCCGGATCAGTGAAGTTGTACTGCATGTGGTATCTGAGACTAAGTTCTTGAGGCTTATCTTTAATCATAAGCTGGCCTTTATACCACACATCAAGCAGCTGTGGGTCAAATGTACAAGAGCACTGAAGATCCTCCCTGTCCTCTCTTCCACCACTTGGGGAGCAAATTGACGTTCTATGCTAAAGATACATCATGCTCTTATTCATTCGAAACTCGACTATGGATCACTGGTCTGTGGCTCTGCCAGACCATCGGCTATACTCTATTCATCATCAAGGACTTCGGCTCTGCACTGGAACTTTCTGCACTTCCCCAGTTCAGAGCTTATGCATAGAGTCTTATGAACCTTCTTTGCACCTTCGCCGTTTGCAACTGTCTTTTACTATATGCTTCGAAACTTCGTTCCTTACCACAGCATCCCACCTGGGGCTCTGTTTTCCTTCCTCAATGGGCCATGCTTTTTCAGACCACACGGTCTGTCATTGTTGCTTTTGGCCTTCGTATCCAGGTGAAGTTGGATGAATTGGGTCTGTCCTTGGATAACATTGCTGTATCCACTGGACAGCCTATCCCACCATGGCTTCTTACAGTCCCCAATTGTGACCTATCATCAAGTCATCTGAGAAATGTAGACATTCCTGATTAGAAATACTGTCTGCTATTTGCTGAACATCTTTCAAACCATACTTCCATTCCTATTTATACAGATGACTGTGTGGGCTCTGTCATGGTTTGTTGTGGTTCAGTGGTTGCACACAGAATCATCTCTATAGTTTCTGTGTCCACTACTGAACTATATGCCATTTCTCTTGCCCTGGATAACATAGAAGGTAAGCAGTACTCCAACTGCACTGTTTATACTGACTTGCTCAGTTCTCTACTTATCCTGGAATTGCATCACGTTAGTTCTCGCCCTGTTGCTGCCGATATTCAAGACCGACTGGCTCATTTCTCTTTAACATCTTCTTCTATCTAGTTTTTCTGGATACCAGGCCACGTTGGTATTCGCGGGAACGAGCTTGTAGACATGGCAGCTAAATCTATCTGCTCTGGCACTATCACTGCTGTGCCTGTTCCATACATGGACTATGGTCCTGTATTCAAGGCTCGGCTCCATGCCAGCTGTCAGTCAACTTGGAGTGAGCAACGTGAAAAGAAGCTTTTTCAAATAAAACCCTATATTGGGCTTTGTCCATTTTGTTCCCATAAGGATCGGAAAAAGGAAGTTGTTCTAACTGGTCTATGCATTGGTCACAGTTTATTAACTTATCGTTTTCTTTTATCTGTAACTGATGCACCAATGTGTAGTTTGTGTAACACACAGGTCACAATAAGGCACATTTTACATTCTTGTTGTCGTTATGACTCTCAACGACGGCAATATTTTAAACGTGTTCTGTCCCAAGGTTTATCCATAATGTTAGTGTTATTGGTGATGGTGACACTATCCACCTTAAAAATGTTTCTAGTTTTTTAAAGGCCATTAATATTTATGGGCCCGGCGTGGCCAAATATGTTAAGGCGTTCGACTCGTAATCCGATGGTTGCGGGTTCGAATCCCGGTCGCACCAAACATGCTCACCCTTTCAGCCGTGGGGGCATTATAATGTGACGGTCAATCGTTGGTAAAAGAGTTGGCGGTGGGTGGTGATGACTAGCTGCCTTCCCTCTAGTCTTACACTGCTAAATTAGGAATGGCTAGCGCAGATAGCCCTCGTGCAGTTTTGCCCGAAATTCCAAAAAAATATGTTTTTAATGCTGGTTAAGTTTTTAATTTATACATTAGACCTTTAATGTGATTCACTTTTAAGAACCCAAGTTCATCTAGTTGGAAATGAAATTTAAAAAATGGCCGTAACATCAAATAACTCGGAACCAGGTCTAGAAAGGCCAACTTCAGGTGACTGACGGTGGTTTTTGTACTTACCTGTTAGTCTTCCTGGCAAGTTTTGCTAATTACAATTATGCTACAGAAAGTCCTTTACACTACAGGATAAAATATAGTCTAACTACAGGATGAGGTATAGACTAAGACTACAGGATAAGATAGAAACTAAAACCACAAGATAACACAGACTGACAATACAAGATAACATATATTCTTTGATAGATTGTTTAGGCAGAGTATTCATCAAGATAACATATAGTCTAACACTACAGGATAACATATAGACTAACACTTTAGGATAACGTATATTCCAACTACAGGATAAGATATGGAATAACACCCCAGGATAACATATAGTTTAACACTAGGGAATGAGATATAGAATAATATTACACGACAAAATATAGTTTAACACTACCGAATAACATATAGTCTAACACTACAGGATGAGATATAAAATAATATTACACGACAAAATATAGTTTAACACTACCGAATAACATTAACACTACAGGATGAGATATAAAATAATATTACGCGACAAAATATAGTTTAACACTACCGAATAACATATAGACTAACACTACAGGGTAAGATATAGAATAATATTACACGACAAAATATAGTTTAGCACTACCAAATAACATATAGTCTAACACTACAGGATGAGATATAAAATAATATTACACAACAAAATATAGTTTAACACTACAGGATGAGATATAAAATAATATTACACGACAAAATATAGTTTAACACTACGGGATAACATATAGTCTAACACTACAGGATGAGATATAGAATAATATTACACGACAAAATATAGTTTAACACTACCGAATAACATATAGTCTAACACTACAGAATGAGATATAGAATAATATTACACGACAAAATATAGTTTAACACTACCAAATAACATATAGTCTAACACTACAGGATGAGATATAAAATAATATTACACGACAAAATATAGTTTAACACTAGGGGATAACATATAGTCTAACACTACAGAATGATATATAGAATAATATTACACGACAAAATATAGTTTAACACTACCGAATAACATATAGTCTAACACTACAGGATGGGATATAAAATGACTGAGTTTTCCAAAATTAAAGATTTCTTTCTGGTTTTTTAAGTAACTATATGTTAAATGTAAGGGTGACACTGAGCGTTCTTTCTGCTGTTGTATTTCAGAGATTCGTTATTTTATTTCACATGCCGATTACTTCAACTTATTACTTATAGATGCAAGTCTACTAGTTTGTGAATGGTATACTAGTATGGAGTTGAACAGAAAGTGGAGTTAAATAACAGCTTAACCAAACAATGAATCCAGATGTACTTATCTCACAGAAGACGGTAAAATAAACAAAGCAGGTCAATATTAGAATATACCGAAGAATAAAACCTGCTGACAACATACTAACATCGAACAAACATTTCCGTGACATTAAAGTTAAAGATCCAAGTGCATTATTGATCGAAATGAAATTATCTATACACAAGATAATTGGTTGTTCCATCAATAAGTACTAGGATATACACCCTTGTGCAAATTAGTTGAAACAAGACGGAAAATTACGATTTGTTAAATTTTTTGCGTTTTATTTCTGAGAATCCAAAACATTACTACAAATTAATACATGATATGACTGCCTTTATACTTCAGAAAATCATTAATCCGCTTTGGCATCGAGTTGACTGCAATCTTTACTAATGTTTGGATCGCGGTATCACACCTTAATTAGCTTATCTTTCGTAGTACAGTCTTTTCTCCGAGGCCTGGCATGGCCAAGCGTGTTAAGGCGTGCGACTCGTAATCTGAGGATCGCGGGATCGAATCCCGGTCCCACCAAACATGCTCGCCCTTTCATCTGTGGGGGCGTTATGAAGCAACGATCAATCTCACTATTCGTTGGTAAAAGAGTATTCCAAGAGTTGGCGGTGGGTGGTGATGACTAGCTGCCTTCCCTCTAGTCTTACACTGCTAAATTAGGGACGGCTAACACAGACAGCCCTCGAGTAGCTTTGTGCGAAATTCAAAAACAAAAAAACTTTTCTCCGAAGTCTTTCTTTACATATCGTCCAAATATTTTCAATATGATTTAAGTCCGGAGAGTTTCCAGGATAGTCCAGCACCTTTATACAAGTTGTTGTCATAAAATTCTTCACAAGTTTCGATGTGTGGCACGGAGCCACATCTTGCTGAAAAATGCCAGATCCATCTGGAAATCTCTTTTTCAATTCTGGAACGACTCTTCTCTGCAAAACTTCGATGCACTGTGGTCCTCGCACAATACCTTCTACGATATGTAAGCCTCCGACGCCATACTAGCTGAAAAAGCCCCAAAACATCTTCAAAGAATGTTTACGAACTGATTGATTTGAGATTCTCGAAGTTTCTCACCTGGAGATCTGCGAACATGCAGACTTCTTTGACCCTGTACGAAGAAATGAGTCTCGTCACTGAATAATACCTTCCTCCATTGTTATTGCACCCAGTTCTTGTATTTCAGACCCCACTGATACCGTTTTTTCTTCATTGAGTTGGTAAGAAGTTCTTTTTTCACTGGTCTCCTTACCCTTACAACGCAATTTCGAATGACGTAACATTCCTCAAATTTTCGTCACATATTCCAAAAATAGATCGACCGAACTGCAAAACACGGATAATGACGCCGTCTGTATGTAAAAACGACTATAAAAGGAAATCAGCGAGCCAACACCGGCCGCCATGCTGAAAATATTTTAAAATGACCATTTGTTTCAATTAATTTGCACAAAGGTGTAACTCTACTAAACTAAAAGTACAGAGAATAAATACCTAAAAATTGAACTAACCAATAACAGAACAACAAATATCGACAACACCACTGTTTATAGAATCCAGATGCTGTTATTAAAGAGAAAAAATAAATTTTAAAAAGAAAAAACAGTGAAATAGTTATTAACACTCGTAATTCTTTTCTACTGGCACAGCAGTACGACTGCAGTCTTAAGACACTGAAATACTTATTAACACTCGTAATTCCCTTCTAATGTTACAGCGATAAGACTGCAGTCTTAAAACACTGAAATAATTATTAACACCCGTAATTCCCTTCTAGTGGCACAGCAGTAAGAATGAAGTCTTAAAACACTGAAATAGTTATTAACACTCGTAATTCTCTTCCAGTGGCACAGCAGTAAGACTGCAGTCTTAAAACACTGAAGTAATAATTATTAACACTCGTAATTCCCTTCAAGTGGCACAGGTGTAAGACTGCAGTCTTAAAACACTGAAAATCAGGTTTCGTTACGCGTGATGCAACTTTTTGAATAACTCCAAGTAAATATTTTCTCTGTTGGATAACAATTCTCCTGATTATTAAAGATTCCTCTCACCTTACTAACTGTGACATCTACACAAGTGTCAACAGGAAACCTTTTTGTCCTCTCAACTTACAAATTGTGTCAGCTACACGACTGGCTATAGGAAACCCTATGTCCTTACCATTTTTTCACCTACAAGAGTGCCAACAGGAAATCCTGTGTCCTCTTAACTTGCTAATTGTGTCATCTACACGAGTACCAATATGTTTCTATGAAAAAGTGGTAACCCTATTTTAGGTATAATGATTTATCAAAGAACAGAGTAAAACTATTCTATTCACGAAACAAGAATAATACCAACGATGAGTACAACTTGAAAAGTGTCTGAGTTCAGGAAACATTCATCCATATTCAGAAAGACCACCGTTAATCAAAAGAAACACCTTCTTCACCGTGAATGATAAAACAAAGGAGATTTCCTGCCATGAATTCCATCCTGAGTGATTACTTCTGGTTGTTCTTCACTCTGGAAATATTACTTCCAGTTCCAATTTCTTCTCTTTCCTCATGTATTTTAACTGCAAAATCATACGATTCTTAACTATTTCCTGAGACTCCTGTCTCTGAACATCCTTTTCCACAAGATTTCTGATCCTTTCATCCTACAGTGACCCGGAAAAAGCTTCGGTAACGAAGCCGAAACGTCATCTCCCATTTTAATGAGGGAGTTACAATCGATTATAAGGATGCCCACAAGAATCTTTTGAAAACAGATATATATACATAGAGGCTCAACCTTTATAGTGTAAGCCAACAGACAAAATGTTGTCTGCTTATACACAAACTTACAGTTCTAATAAAAATTACTAAAAACATTTATTTTAACTATGATGCTAAATTAACATCACAATACGTGCAATTTTCTGTATGTGTGTGTGAAATGTAAAGGATAAATGCGCCCTTTCATGGGAGCTCTTCTGACCCTAATAGACATGTACCACTGAAATGTTTGTATTTCCAGGTATTGCGTTACAAATTAGGATAATAATTAACCTATATGAGTGAGTCGTTTGTTCTTTAAAAAGTTATATTACAACTATTAATAAACGTTAATTAGTATTATTGAGGGCTCAGCATGACCCTAACTACCTGGCCAAATAATGAGTCGCGGATTCGAATCCCCATCATACCAAACATTCTCGTCCTTTCAGCTGTGGAGGCGATATAAAGTTGCGATCAATTCCACTATCAAAGTTTGTTTGTTTTTGTTTTTGAATTTCGCGCAAAGCTACTCAAGGGCTATCTGCGCTAGCCGTCCCTAATTTAGCAGTGTAAGACTAAAGGGAAGCTAGCTAGTCATCACCACCCACCGCCAACTCTTGGGCTACTCTTTTTACCAACGAATAGTGGGATTGACCGTTACTTTATACCGCCACCACGGCTGAAAGGGCGAGCATGTTTGGTGCGACGGGGCACTATCAAAGTAGCCAAAGAGTTGGCGGTGGGTGGTGATGACTAGCTGCCTTCCCTCTAGTCTTACTCTGCTAAATTAGGGACCGCTAGCGCAGATAGCCCTCGTGAGCTTAGCGCGAGAATTGAAAACCAAACCAAAACCTATATTAATGAATTGTTTGTCCTTAACATGTTATATTACAAATTTATATAGTAATTGACTTGTATGAGTGAAGTGCCTGAAAGACTGTATTCGACGTCACAGTATTAGTCACTAACGTGTAATGTGCGACAGGATTTCAATTACTTAGTTGTAATTTGTGACACAAACCCTTACTTTGATGTCATGTATGACATTATTTTTTAATGTAATAGGGTACTAGATAATTAACAATAACATTTGATGTGGCTTCAAAAGTGTTGAGTAAAACACACAATAACGAACTTTGTAAGTTTTTATAATAACAGATATCTTATTAAAAACAGAGAATTAATAATTCACATAACAAGCCGTCTAGTTAAACAGTGAGTGAAACACACAATAACGAACTTTGTAAGTTTTTATAATAACAGATATCTTATTAAAAACAGAGAGTTAATAAGTCACATAACAAGCCGTCTAGTTAAACAGTGAGTGAAATAACCAATTGGCTAATTAATCAGTGAGTTAGTCAGCTAATGAGTGAGTTGGAGTTGTCAGTCAGTCAGTTGGCCAGTGAATCAGAATGAGTTAGTCAATTATTGAGTGAACTAGTTAGACAGATAATCAGCCATTGAGTCTATTGAAGAGTTACCGTCAATTATAAAGTTAAACAGTTGGCGGTGGGTGGTGATGACTAGCTGCCTTCCCTCTAGTCTTACACTGCTAAATTAGGGATGGGTAGCGCAGATAGCCCTCGAGTAGCTTTGCGCGAAATTCAAAACGAACCAAACGAGAGTAGATTTTAAGGAATGGTTTTTGATATTAGGTATATCAGCGAACGTAGCCTACAGAAAGGTGTGTCGAAGAAATAAATCATATTTTTAATCGTTAGACGGACTGAACTTTGCATCATTTTTACTAAACCATTATACCGGTATGTGAGGTGCTATTCTTAAAACATAGTGGCAAAACCAACAGAGTGGTTCTGTATTTGTGGTCACGTTACGTAAGCTATCTGCTAACACACCTTATTTGAATCACTGATCAGAGGAAAGACAGTTAGTCAAGAGTGTTCTGCTAGCTCGCCTCATAGTGTACCCACAGCTATTTGAAACTATTTGGTGATATCACACGGATTCGAACCTGGCTCACCAGCTATGTATTCGGAGATCCACCACAAACTAACAACGCTGTTTTATTGAATACACACAGTGTAAAGAAAACGATAGGCTTAGAGTTTTTTATTGATCGTGAACTGAGATAAAGATTGTGATTTAATGTTAAGTTTTGGAAAATCAATTCTTTACAATAATAGCTGTGATAATCTAGTATTTCTTTTAACGCTAGTCGAGTAGTGAAAGGATGTGCGCCAAGGTACAGGTATAGACGGCGCTACTGTATAGTATCAACTCCTGACACAGAGGTGATGTATGTCAGACTTGCAAGACCGGTTTTGGAATGAAATAAACCAACCTGAGTAAAAGGTGATTAGGACTAGGGTGGATAACCGTGGTTGTGACACGTCAGTTGTTTCATCCTTCCTTTGTTCTGTGGAAGAAGCATAGTTAGACTGGTGTTTGTAACGATTGTGTAACAGTGTGTTGGTGTATAAAATGGGTAAGTAATATTTGTTAAATATATGTTTTTACTGCAAGAGGCCAACTTAGTTTGAAACTTAAAATGTTGCTGTAACCTGACTGTTGAAAAGTTATTTTTCCTTAATTGTATTTCGTGAATGTTTCTTTTCATTTCACGAAACGTAAGCAAAATAAACGATACCTTTTTACGACAAGGTAAAAAATCAACAGTTTAGATTTTTAAATAGTATTGTTAAACGTTACTTTGGAATAATTTGCTAAACAAAAACAAATTGTATATAGAAGTCATTTTTACTTATTCCTGGTATGTAGTAATTCAGACAACAAAGAATTATAAATTAAATTTAAAAATAACACCTATATCTTCTCTGTAAAGTTTTAGGAATTACACATAATAACCGAACTAAAACAAAAGATTTAACTCGTTCCTAATGTTTATAAATCACGTGTTTCAGCTGTTGATAAATTGCCCTTGCAATTTGCGAGGTTTTACACTAGATAGCAGCACTATAGTTTATCTTGTCTTTTTCTTAATTTTGTTTAATTTAGCACAAAGCTACAAAATGGACTGGCTATCTGTGTTCTGCCCATCACGGGTATCGAAACTCGGTTTTTAGCCATGTGAGTCTGCACACATACCGCTGTGCCACTAGGGGCTTTCTTCTTAATACTATGTGAAAGTTCTTCAAAATATTTCCAAACGCCATAAAGAATTTAAACTGAGTTTCCAAGTGATTTCCCTTAACTAGGGTTAATAGCCTTCATTGTTGTTCTAATATAAATAAAGGTTATAACGTTTTGTTATGACAGGTAATAACTACATTTAATATTCCTCTTGTTGGTATTTCCAGGTGGAAATGCTGTTATTATTGGAGCAATTCTGGTGGTGGTAAGTATACTGTATATGTATTGTTGGAACAATTCTGGCAATGGTAAGTATACTGTATATGCATTGTTGGAACAATTCTGGCGATGGTAAGTATATGTATTATTAGAACAATTCTGGCGGTGGTAAGAATACTGTATATGTATTATTGGAATAATTCTGGTGATGGTAAGTATACTATATATGTATTGTTTGAACAATTCTGGCGATGGTAAGTGTACTGTATATGTATTATTGGAACAATTCTGGCGATTGTAAGTATACTGTATACGTATTATTGGAACAATTCTGGCATTTGTAAGTATACTGTATACGTATTATTGGAACAATTCTGGCATTTGTAAGTATACTGTATACGTATTATTGAAACTATTCTGGCGATGGTAAGTATACTATATATGTATTTTTGAACAATTCTGGCGATGGTAAGTATACTGTATATGTATTATTGGAACTATTCTGGCGATGGAAAGTGTGCCGTTTTTCACGTATATATATTGCCAGTTTTTCATAAATACCTACATCACGTAAGCCATAAATTAGATGCAGTTTTAGAAATATTTATGAAAATAAAGAAAATTGGTAGGTAACGATAATTATACGTACATACATTTTTTGTGTAACAATGAAATGTTTAATGCATTGTTGTGTTGACAGGTGTAATAATGAAATGTTGTCCAGTGCATTGTTGTTGACATGTGTAACAATGAAATGTTGTCCAGTGCATTGTCGTGTTGACATGTGTAACAATGAAATGTTGTCCAGTGCATTGTTGTGTTGACATGTGTAACAATGAAATGTTGACAAGTGCATTGTTGTGTTGACATGTGTAACAATGAAATGTTGTCCAGTGCATTGTCGTGTTGACATGTGTAACAATGAAATGTTGTCCAGTGCATTGTTGTGTTGACAGGTGTAACAATGAAATGTTGTCTAGTGCATTGTTGTGTTGACATGTGTAACAATGAAATGTTGTCCAGTGCATTGTTGTTTTGACATGTGTAACAATGAAATCTTGTCTAGTGCATTGTCGTGTTGACATGTGTAACAATGAAATGTTTAGTGCATTGTGTTGACATGTGTAACAATGAAATGCTGACTAGTGCATTGTCGTGTTGACATGTGTAACAATGAAATGTTGTCCAGTGCATTGTCGTGTTGACATGTGTAACAATGAAATGTTGTCCAGTGCATTGTTGTGTTGACATGTGTAACAATGAAATGTTGTCCAGTGCATTGTTGTGTTGACATGTGTAACAATGAAATGTTGACTAGTGCATTGTCGTGTTGACATGTGTAACAATGAAATGTTGTCCAGTGCATTGTCGTGTTGACATGTGTAACAATGAAATGTTGTCCAGTGCATTGTCGTGTTGACATGTGTAACAATGAAATGTTGTCCAGTGCATTGTCGTGTTGACATGTGTAACAATGAAATGTTGACTAGTGCATTGTCGTGTTGACATGTGTAACAATGAAATGTTGACTAGTGCATTGTTTTGTTGACATTAAAATATCAGTCGGAAGGTGACCAACCATCACAAGCCCTGTGTTGAACATAGTAGCTCCTGAAAAGGAAATTGCATACTTATAAACGTTGAGAAATCAACATGTTAGGCACTCGTATGTGGCAGTCTGACTTTGTTTCATTCACTCATTGTTACATGCAAGACAATGAAGGAGGTTCGTGAAACTGGTACTGTTGTCAATGGAAGTGGTAGTTCTTAGTCATAATTTATCATAGTGATAGGCTATGATCTCGGTTATCATGAGACAAAGTGTTAACATTTTGATACACACCAGCCAAACATAGTCTCAGCAGCTACAACAAAACAAAGACTGAAATGAGAAACCTGAAAAAAAAAAAAACGTTTTACAGACCAGTCTTGGAGCTGTTTGAAAATTATAGACAACATTTGTTCGAAAGCGTGTGGGAAAATGATACATTTCACTAAACAAGTTTTCAAACATGAGTTTTATATTGACTTCCAAGACGGCAAAAACAGTGACATTCTAACTACACCGACCATACCTATAGTGTTAAATGTAAGGAGTTTCTTAGTAATATCAGTGACATTCTAACAACACTTTCCATCCCTATAGTGTTAAATGTAAGGAGTTTCTTAGTAATATCAGTGACATTCTAACTACACCGACCATCCCTATAGTGTTAAATGTAAGGAGTTTCTTAGTAATATCAGTGACATTCTAATTACACTGACCACCCCAACAATCTTGGAATGATTCGGGTACATGTGCGTTCCACGTTGGTTTTTAATGGCACTTACAAAAATATAGGTAATATAAAGGTAAAAAAGGTCTTATATATTAAAGTATTATAATCCTGACTAAAAGGATTTCAAGTGATGATTTACTGATGTCTCTTACGAAGTAGTCACAGTTGTTTATTCACATTATTTATTGTATGCCATAGATTCTCATGTTCCTATTAATATTTCTGATTTGTAACCAGGCATTCTGTTGCATAAATAGAAATATGGCCAATACAATCTGTATTACAAGATTATAAAATACAGACAGTGGTTTTACTGTATAAAAATGAAAGTCATCTGTGTGTGATGAGGTTATAATTCACAAACTAAAATTAATATACAAAAGTGTACTGAAACCGACAATCAACTACATAATGTTATTATTTCAGGTACTTGCAGTAACATGCGCAGATATGATGCGCAAGAGCATAGTTTTTGACAGCAAGACTCCCAAGGTGTTCTACTGTCCTCAAGATAAACCGACAGGTATGGAAAAGATGTACGTGAAGGCCAAACCGATAGAGAAACTGTGTGAATATGGAGGAAAGAAACTTCCCAAAAATTACCTTTCCGACTGTTATAACGATGTGGACGAAACAGAATACGCATGCGCTGAAAAGCGCCGGATTTTGGTAAGCAATGTCAGTGGAAGAGCCTTTGGGATAATCAGACGTAAAGATTGGTAACTTTAAGATGGCTGATTAATTACTGAGGCCAGCGCATGTGGACTGTTAGATAACCAGTACAATGTTAAAAACATCCGCATTCATTTGTGGAAGTAACCAGTTTGTTGACACTTTAAGTACTGTACCTAATGAATCCAGTAAAGTATGTTGACAGTGTACATACTGTACTTAATGAATCCAGTGAAGTATGTTGACAGTGTACATACTGTACCTAACCAATCCAGTAAAGTATGTTGACAGTGTACATACTGTACTTAATGAATCCAGTGAAGTATGTTGACAGTGTACATACTGTACCTAATGAAACCAGTAAAGTATGTTGGCACTGTAAATAGTGTACTTAATGAATCCAGTAAAGTATGTTGACAGTGTACATACTGTACCTAATGAATCCAGTAAAGTATGTTGACAGTGTACATACTGTACCTAACCAATCCAGTAAAGTATGTTGACACTGTACATACTGTACCTAATGAATCCAGTATTGTATGTTGACACTGTACATACTGTACTTAATGAATCCAGTAAAGTATGTTGACAGTGTACATACTGTACCTAATGAATCCAGTAAAGTATGTTGACACTGTACATACTGTACCTAATGAATCCAGTAAAGTATGTTGACAGTGTACATACTGTACTTAACCAATCCAGTAAAGTATGTTGACATTGTACATACTGTACTTAATGAATCCAGTAAAGTATGTTGACATTGTACATACTGTACTTAATGAATCCAGTAAAGTATGTTGACACTGTACCTAATGAATCCAGTAAAGTATGTTGACAGTGTACATACTGTACCTAACCAATCCAGTAAAGTATGTTGACAGTGTACATACTGTACCTAACAAATCCAGTAAAGTATGTTGACATTGTACATACTGTACTTAATGAATCCAGTAAAGTATGTTGACAGTGTACATACTGTACCTAATGAATCCAGTAAAGTATGTTGACACTGTAAATACTGTACTTAACCAATCCAGTAAAGTATGTTGACATTGTACATACTGTACCTAACAAATCCAGTAAAGTTTATTGACACTGTAAATACTGTACCTAATGAATCCAGTAATGTATGTTGACACTGTAAATACTGTACCTAATGAATCCAGTAATGTATGTTGACACTGTAAATACTGTACCTAATGAATCCAGTAATGTATGTTGACACTGTACATACTGTACCTAACCAATCCAGTAAAGTATGTTGACACTGTACATACTGTACCTAACCAATCCAGTAAAGTGTGTTGACAGTGTACATACTGTACCTAACCAATCCAGTAAAGTATGTTGACAGTGTACATACTGTACCTAACCAATCCAGTAAAGTATGTTGACACTGTAAATACTGTACCTAATGAATCCAGTAAAGTATGTTGACAGTGTACATACTGTACTTAATGAATCCAGTAAAGTATGTTGACACTGTACATACTGTACCTAATGAATCCAGTAAAGTATGTTGACAGTGTACATACTGTACTTAATGAATCCAGTAAAGTATGTTGACACTGTACATACTGTACCTAATGAATCCAGTAAAGTATGTTGACAGTGTACATACTGTACCTAACCAATCCAGTAAAGTATGTTGACAGTGTACATACTGTACTTAATGAATCCAGTAAAGTATGTTGACACTGTACATACTGTACCTAATGAATCCAGTAAAGTATGTTGACAGTGTACATACTGTACTTAATGAATCCAGTAAAGTATGTTGACACCATACATACTGTACCTAATGAATCCAGTAAAGTATGTTGACACTGTACATACTGTACCTAACCAATCCAGTAAAGTATGTTGACAGTGTACATACTGTACCTAACCAATCCAGTAAAGTATGTTGACAGTGTACATACTGTACCTAACCAATCCAGTAAAGTATGTTGACAGCGTACATACTGTACCTAACAAATCCAGTAAAGTTTATTGACACTGTAAATACTGTACCTAATGAATCCAGTAATGTATGTTGACACTGTAAATACTGTACCTAATGAATCCAGTAATGTATGTTGACACTGTACATACTGTACCTAATGAATCCAGTAAAGTATGTTGACACTGTACATACTGTACCTAATGAATCCAGTAAAGTATGTTGACAGTGTACATACTGTACTTAATGAATCCAGTAAAGTATGTTGACAGTGTACATACTGTACCTAATGAATCCAGTAAAGTATGTTGACACTGTAAATACTGTACCTAACAAATCCAGTAATGTATGTTGACACTGTACATACTGTACCTAACAAATCCAGTAATGTATGTTGACACTGTACATACTGTACCTAATGAATCCAGTAAAGTATGTTGACACTGTACATACTGTACCTAATGAATCCAGTAAAGTATGTTGACACTGTAAATACTGTACCTGACAAATCCAGTAATGTATGTTGACACTGTAAATACTGTACCAAATGAATCCAGTAAAGTATGTTGACACTGTACATACTGTACCTAATGAATCCAGTAAAGTATGTTGACACTGTAAATACTGTACCTAATGAATCCAGTAAAGTATGTTGACACTGTAAATACTGTACTGTAATGTAGCAACTATTTAGCAACTCTGTAAAAAAAAAATGTACTTTATTTGACCAACATTTAGTTACACTTTATCTTTCTACTAGTTTCATTTTTGTGTTGAAAGAACAAGTAATTTGAGTATACAGCAGTGATAAGGTGTTTGATAAGGTTCTGTTCACAAGTCACTAAAATCCGAGTGTTTTATATCTGAAAGAATATACTATTTAATTTAATAATATCAAGAAATAAAACAAAATTGAACGATTTTTTAAGCCGACTTATTTTCTATAGAGACATCTAACTCTAGAGAAAAATTTAACGGTTATACTTTCAAATATCATTGGTTTGACTTTGACTCTTTTTATTTCCAGAAACGTATGAAAACTTCAAATGAAACAGAAGCGATTCTTTCTACAACTGCGTCTCCATCTGTTGGGTTAGTCGAGAATCAGTGAGATATGGAGCAAACGGAAACGTTTCATATATTTATCTGTACCTGGAGCTTACCCTATTTATGTAAACATATCCATTAACAAGGATTTGATTGCCACGATAGGACAAAGGTTTTGAGCACAATATTTGTTAAGACTTTAGCGGTGAAGGGCGAAATTTGGGCTGCTTGGCATTATGAACATTTGATATTAAGGTGTCGGGAAAATTTCACTAAACTTGTTAACAAAGATATATGGGATATCCCATAATCCCACAACTTCAGTGTAAAATGGTGATGGTTAGTGTGTGCTAATAAACGATATCGAGTTCATTTTAAACAATCAGTATTGAAGGGCGACTTTTGGTAGAATAATTTTGTAATTACGTTTCATTGGTTCTGTGAATTGAGAAACCTTACAGCGGTAATAATAAAAGCTATCAATAGATGGCAGGAAAAACTGGTGTAATCGATGGAGTATATTTGATATTGGTTGGTTTCAAACAATTCTTACAACCTTTATGTTATTTGAAGTTTTCATTGTCCCGTTAGGACCCTATTAAAGTGTCTGACAGTCCGAAGTTTATGTGTTATACCAAACAATTATTAAACCTGACAACAGTTGTCTTCCAATGAACCTGTCAGAATATTTTTATAAAAACAGTATTTCGTTTTATTCAATAGGAACTCCTGTATACACTTTATGTTTTCATAAAATTATGTAAGATACAGAACAGTGATAAGAAATAAAATCTTCCGATAGGTTATGCACTTACAACGAAGCTGAACATTAATCAGTACAGCTGACTAAATACACTCTTTTTACGTGCATATAAATATTACAATGTATTTAAATATCGTATCTTTTGATGTTATTTTCATTCTTAATACCAATAATATATCATGAGGTTCGGACACATTCTTACGTTTAGGCTAGTCCTAAATAGAAATCCTAAGCTAATTATAGTAACAGTAGAATAAAAACGATAAAGATTTATTCACAATAACTGTAAACAAATCCTATAACAACAACCTGATAACTTGGTAGGTATTGTTTGAAAAAAAACAAACAGTAAAACTTATTTTAATCCTAATATTACTGTGTTTTAAGATTAAGAAATTGTTTGATTGTCTGAGAAATTATGTGGTAAATCCATTTAGAAAACAACAATCATTCTGGATGTAGGAAAACTTAATTTTTATTATTATAGTCTCTTTGTTTCTTTTTTTACAAAATGGACTGGGAGGCCTACATTTCATCAGACTTGTTCATTACGTGAAACCCGTGTTGTTTTATTAGACTTGTTCATTACGTGAAACTCGTGTTTTATTAGACTTGTTCATAACGTGAAACTCGTGTTTTATTAGACTTGTTCATAACGTGAAACCCGTGTTGTTTTATTAGACTTGTTCATTACGTGAAACCCGTGTTTTATTACTTGTTCATTTCGTGAAACCCGTGTTGTTTTATTACACTTATTCATTACGTAAAACATGTTCTTTAATCAAACTTACATGAAACCCATGTTGTGTAATGGAGCTAAATATTTACTAATTTGAACAGTTAAAACCTGTATAATAATTTAGTAGTAAACCTTTGAGGTGATCAGTTAGTACATGAAACAGATAAATTATTATTTCACAGATTTTGTATTCGTACTGAAGTTTATCAAATGAAGATGGTATTGAAGCGTCATCTCTTTCAGTCAATTAAGAACAGTAGTAACAACTGGAATGAACTTCATGATTTAAACGTTTGTCGCTACCTCTGTATACATGCGTAGGAGGAAGTACGTCACCGGAAATATAAGACTTGTAGGATATTCGAGAGCGTTGTTGTTTTTACAGCCACAAATTCCTGAGTTGTTACTATTGCGTTTGATGGACGAGAACGTATGTGTGTGGGGGTGCGCTTGTTGTCTAAAGTAGACTGGCTCACCTGTGTTCACGGATGGGAGATCTAATATAGTTATTTTTATTTATTGTCATAACTTTTTAGCAGATATATTTAGAAAACTGGTGGCATGAAAATTCTCAGTTTTATCTGGAGAAATCAGTAAACAATAAAAGACTTAATTTTATATAAAAAATAATTACATTAAAATAATAGAATCTTAAATATACAGATGACGTCTGGTTGCTACGGGAAATGTATAATAATAAGTTCGTTGAAACCGGCATATTAAAACTTTATATATTAGAATTGTGAATATGAGGATACGATATTACGAATACAATAAGTTCCAGAAAATTTGTGTTTCTTAATATATGTCTTCTTAACATAGTTTTGTAATGTAATCAATGAACCTAGAAGGGCCCCGGATCATAATCTGTCGGCGAACATACTGATCGTTTTAACCGTGATAGATTTATAATGTGACGATCTAACTATTCGTTGGTAAAGAGAAGCTTTAGAATTGATGATGTTAACTAACTCCCTTCTATCACTTCAAAAGTAGGCCTTACAATATCAGAGTTGTTTATTTGAGAGTGTTTGAACTTTCTACTAAGATTTGTTTGGTTTGAATTTCGCGCAAAGCTACTCGAGGGCTAGCTGCCCGTAATTTTGCAGTGTAAGACTAGAGAGAAGACAGCTAGTCATCACCACCCACCGCCAACTCTTGGGCTACTATTTTGCCAACGAATAGTGGGATTGACCGAACATTATAACGCCCTCACGGCTGAAAGGGCGAGCATGTTTGGTACGACGGGGATTTGAACCCACGACCATCGGATAACGAATCGAGTGCCCTAACCACCTGGCCATGCCGGGCCTTCTACCAAGGTCGCCAGCTGATTAAGTGAACAAATTCTAGAAGTATTATACAATAACGTAATTGGACGACGTGTATTTTGTTTTAGTTTCTACAGATGGAGCTGTCTGGTGAACATAAGTAAAAGAGTCTTTGATAGTAACAAACAAGTTAAAACCGTTTGGATTACCTAATAATATTCTAATATAGTTAATTAAAATTCGAATTATGACTTTAAAATATTATGTAAAAATGTGTGTTTGTAAATATATTTACACGTGAAGATAAAATAGTTTTATTACAAACCAGTGATCATTTACTGTCACGTTTTAAATATGACAGTAATACAGAATTATCATACAGATATATATTGTATGTATAAGAAAGTATTGTCTGATGTCTCGTACAACCCTGGTACATAGGGGTAGGTTGTTTATCAAAACAGTATTGCAAATATCACCTCATAGGTCATAAGAACTTTACACCACTATTAATAGTAATATTTATGTAACGACTGAGTTTTTATAATGTTTGTCAGAAGAAAGATGAACGTTCAACATAAATAGACTTGTTCTGATAGGGTACTATACATCAGTGTATGGGGTGCAGAAGTTGAGGCATCAAAACTGACACGATCTAGAAGATATCTGTGTTTACTGGGCCAGCCACCTGTGGTTAAACATTATTGAGTTTAAACATATTTGTGGTTAAGGGAAAATGTCAATACGTGAGGCTTAATTCACTTATTTACTTTGATCTTCCAAATAGCGTTGATTAGTTTTGATTTCAGCTAAGCTAGTTGAATGGTTGGTTAGCTGTGGCTTCAGCTATACCAGTCTGAATGGTTGATTAGCTGTTGTACTACTTTGCTACAGCGAAAGAAACGAAGAAAAAGAAGGTATTAGGCCTCCATGCCATCTTTTCTTCACCGAAATTCACGAATAAATAAAGAAACAGTTCTTAAAGTTGATAAAACATTACTGGGTTTATTACAAAAAATATACAATACCTCACAGATTAATGTGTGTTTTTAAAGTTATGACAACAACTGTACAACACCTCGCAGGTTAATGTGTGTTTTTAAAGTTATGAAAACAAGTATTCAACACTTCAGAGGTTAATGTGTTGTTTTTAAAGTTATGACAATAAGTGTATAACACCACAAAGGTTAATATGTGTTTTTAAAGTTATGACAAAAGATGTGTAGCTAAGTACTCACGAATGGATTTATTTTGTAAAGATATGTAGGTGAATATATATGAAGTATATTTTAATGTAGAAGTTAATAGGTTTACGTAGAAAACATGAGATGTGTGTGGCAAGGTTCTGAAGTTACTTTGTATCAAAGTTTCCCATTTTCATCTAATAGAGAAGTTTCCAACTGGCTCTCTAGCATTGTGGTCACGTTGTTTATAGATGCAATGACACGTCATTGCTATTATAATACATAGTTGGTGTCTTTGTGGCTGGATATTTTCTGTTAAGACTATTTACATATACGTCAAGTTTAGAAGCTCACTAACTAAACCATAAATGTTGCCGACAGTAGATACAGTGGCGAACCCGCTCTTCATACCTCTCCCACACTTCGGGTGATATCTGAACTTAAGAGACATATGACTCTTCATTTGGACCACTCCAGGATTAGTAAGAATTCGAAAATCAACATGCCTCTGACTTCACGTGACCTGAATATCTTGAAGCTGGGATAAGCAGTACTACAGAGGTTACTCAACTCATGTTGAAGTTCGGATCAGTAGTAATAGAGAGACTAGTCAACTCATGTTGATGTTCAGATCAGCAGTACTACAGAGGTTACTCAACTCATGTTGAAGCTGGGATACCAGAATGGCTACCAATGGCTATGAATTTCCTCTAACATTTTAAGGAAGGAAACTTTGTCAGAGTTTTTTGTAAAGATGAAGTTAATGCTCAAAGCATAAAATATAATAACGTGATTCAGTAGTCACAAAATGTGATACAGTAGTTACATGATGTAGAACATGTGAAACAGTAGTTATATGGTATTTAACATGTGATACAGTAGTTATATGGAAATACAACATGTGATACAGTAGTTATATGGTATACAACATGTGATACAGTAGTTATATGGAAATACAACATGTGATACAGTAGTTTATATGGTATACAACATGTGATACAGTAGTTATATGGAAATACAACATGTGATACAGTAGTTATATGGTATACAAACATGTGATACAGTAGTTATATGGAAATACAACATGTGATACAGTAGTTATATGGAAATACAACATGTGATACAGTAGTTATATGGTATACAACATGTGATACAGTAGTTATATGGAAATACAACATGTGATACAGTAGTTATATTGAAATATAACATGTGATACAGTAGTTATATGGAAATACAACATGTGATGCAGTAGTTACATGGAAAACACAAACATGTGATACAGTAGTTATATGGAAATACAACATGTGATACAGTAGTTATATTCAAATACATGTGATACAGTAGTTATATTGAAAATACATGTGATACAGTTCCTTATATGGTATTTAAAAATGTGATACAGTAGTTATATGGAAATTCAAACATGTGATACAGTAGTTATATGGAAATACAACATGTGATACAGTAGTTATATGGTATACAACATGTGATACAGTAGTTATATGGAAATACAACATGTGATACAGTAGTTATATGGTATACAACATGTGATACAGAAGTTAGATGGAAATACAACATGTGATACAGTAGTTATATTGAAATATAACATGTGATACAGTAGTTATATGGAAATACAACATGTAATACAGTAGTTATATGGAAATACAACATGTGATACAGCAGTTATATGGTATATAACATGTGATACAGTAATTACATGGAAATACAACATGTGATACATAGTTATATTCAAATACATGTGATACAGTAGTTATATTGAAATACATGTGATACAGTTCCTTATATGGTATTTAACATGTGATACAGTAGTTATATGGAAATTCAACATGTGATACAGTAGTTATATGGAAAATACAACATGTGATACAGTAGTTATATGGTATACAAACATGTGATACAGTAGTTATATGGAAATACAACATGTGATACAGTAGTTATATGGTATACAACATGTGATACAGTAGTTAGATGGAAAATACAACATGTGATACAGTAGTTATATTGAAATATAACATGTGATACAGTAGTTATATGGAAATACAACATGTAATACAGTAGTTATATGGAAATACAACATGTGATACAGTAGTTATATGGTATATAACATGTGATACAGTAGTTACATGGAAATACAACATGTGATACAGTAGTTATATTGAAATACAATACGTGATACAGTTGTTATATGGAAATACAACATGTGATCAGTAGTTATATGGAAATACAACATGTGATACAGTAGTTATATGGAAATATAACATGTGATACAGTAGTTATATGCCTATACAACATGTGATTCAGTAGTTACAATGAAATACAACATGTGAAACAGTACTTACATGGACATACAGTATGTGATACAGTAGTTACATTGAAATACATGTGATTCAGCAGTTACATGGCATACAACATGTGTTACAGTAGTTACATTGACATACAACAAACTACTGTTATATTTATATAGATAAGTAGTTACATGGACATACAACAGACAGTACTATTATACTTATACAGATAAGTACTTACATGGACATACAACAGACAGTACCATTATATTTATATAGATAAGTAGTTACATAACGATAACCCAATAAGGTCAAAATGTTCTTCTCGACTTTATTTCAATTAAAGTTTTAATGCCCTTACCAGCCGTCCTGAGAGACATCATGTCCTGATATATACAGTGACGTGTTGTATATGTAGTAGTGATTACCTGGTGTAAGCATATATAGTGATGTGGTGTATGTGTAGTAGTGATTACCTGTTGTATGTATATAGTGATGTCGCAGTATGTGTAGTAGTGATTACCTGTTGTATGTATATAGTGACGTGGTGTATGTATATAGTAGTGATGTAGCGTATAAGCAGTAGTGATCAATCTGTTGTATGTATACAGTGACGTGGTGTATGTGTAGCAGTGATCAACCTGTCGTATGCATATAGTGATGTGGTGTATGTATAGCAGCGATCAACTGGCGTACGTATATAGTGATGTGGCGTATGCGCAGTAGCGATCAACCTGTTGTATGTCATACAGATGACGTGGCGTACGCATAGCAGCGATCAATCTGTCAGTACGCATACAGTGACGTGGCGCATGCAGCAGCGATCAACCGTCAGTACGCGCACACAGCGACGTGGCGTACGTGCAGCAGCGATCAATCCGTCAGTACGCATACGGCGATCTGGCGTACGCATAGCAGCGATCAACTGTCGTACGCATACGGCGATCCGGGCGTACGTATACAGCAGCGATCAATCTGTCGTACGTATACAGTGACCCGGCGTACGTGCAGCAGCGGATCAACTGTCGTACGTATTACAGCGACCTGGCGTACGCGCAGCAAAGATCAATCCGGCGTACGCATTACAGCGACCTGGCGTACGTGCAGCAGCGATCAATCCGTCGTACGCATACAGCGGACGCGGCGTACGTGCAGCAGCGATCAACTGTCGTACGCATACAGTGACCTGCGTACGCATAGCGATCAATCCTGGCGTACGCATACAGCGACGTGGCGTACGCATAGCAGCGATCAATCCGTCAGTACGCATACAGCGACGCGGCGTACGCGTAGCAGCGATCAACTGCCGTACGCATACAGCGACGCGGCGTACGTACGGCAGCAATCAATCCGTCAGTACATACATAGCGACGTGGCGTATGCGCAGCAGCGATCAACTGTCGCGTACGCATACAGCGACGTGCCGTACGCGCAGCAGTGATCAACTGTCGTACGCATACAGTGACGTGGCGTACGCGCAGCAGCGATCAACTGTCAGTATACATAGCAGCGACGTGGCGCATACGCAGCAGCGATCAATCCGTCGTACGCATACAGCGACGCGGCGCATACGCAGCAGCGATCAACCGTCGTACGCATACAGCGACGCGGCGTACGCGCAGCAGCAATCAACTGGCGTATGCATTACAGCGATCCGCGGCGTACGCATTACAGCGACGCGGGCGTACGCATAGCAGCGATCAATCCGTCAGTACGCACAAGCAGCGATCAACCGTCGTACGCATAGCAGCGACGCAGCGCAGCGCCAGCAGCGATCAACCGTCGTACGCATACAGCGACGCGGCGTACGCAGCAGCGATCAATCCGTCGCACGCATATAGCGACGCGGCGTACGCATAGCAGCGATCAACTGGCGTACGCATACAGCGACGCGGCGTACGTGCAGCAGCGATCAATCCGTCATACGCATACAGCGACGCGGCGTACGCATAGCAGCGATCAATCCGTCGTACGCATAGCAGCGACGCGGCGCATACGCAGCAGCGATCAATCCGTCGTACGCATACAGCGACGTGGCGTATGCGCAGCGCGGATCAACCGTCAGTATGCGCATACAGCGACGGCGTACGCATAGCAGCGATCAATCCGGCGTACGCATACAGTGACGTGGCGTACGTGCAGCAGCGATCAATCCGTCGTACGCATACAGCGACGCGGCGTATGCATAGCAGCGATCAACTGTCCGTACGTATACAGCGACGCGGCGTACGTGCAGCAGCGATCAACCGTCGTACGTGCACAGCGACGCGGCGTACGCGTAGCAGCGATCAACCGTCGTACGCATACGGCGACGCGGCGTACGTATAGCAGCGATCAATCTGTTGTACGCATACGGCGACGCGGCGTACGCATAGCAGCGATCAACCGTCGTACGCATACAGCGACCGGCGTATGCGCAGCAGGATCAATCCGTCTGGTACGCATATAGCGACCGGCGCATGTGCAGCAAAGATCAACCGGCGTACGCACAGCGGACGCGGCGTACGTGCAGCGATCAACCGCCGCACGCATACAGCAACGCGGCGTACGTGCAGCAGCGATCACCAGCCGTACGCATACAGCGACTTGGCGTACGTGCAGCAAAGATCAACCGGCGTACGCATTACAGCGACGCGGCGTACGCATAGCAGCGATCAATCCGTCGTACGCATACAGCGACACGGCGTACGCATAGCAGCGATCAATCTGGCGTACGCATACAGTGACGTGGCGTATGCATAGCGATCAACCGGCGTACGCATTACAGCGACGTGGCGTACGCATAGCAGCGATCAATCCGTCGTGCGCATACAGCGACGCGGCGTACGCGCAGCAGCGATCAACCGTCCGTACGCATACAGCGACGCGGCGTACGTACGGCAGCGATCAACTGTCAGTACGCATACAGCGACGCGGCGTACGTGCAGCAGCGATCAATCCGTCGTACGCATACAGCGACGTGGCGTACGTGCAGTAGTGATCAATCTGTTGTACGCATATGGCGACGCGGTGCATGTATAGCAGCGATCAATCCGTCTGTACGCATACGGCGACGTGGCGTACGCATAGCAGTGATCAATCCGTCGTACGCATACAGCGACCTGGCGTACGTGCAGCAGCGATCAATCCGTCGTACGCGCATAGTGACCTGGCGTACGTGTAGCAGCGATCAATCTGGCGTACGCATACAGCGACGCGGCGTACGTGCAGCAGCGATCAATCCGCCGTACGTATATAGCAACGCGGCGTACGTGCAGCAGCGATCACCAGTCAGTCCGCGTATATAGCGACCTGGCGTACGTGCAGCAAAGATCAATCCGGCGTACGCGCATACAGCGACGCGGCGTATGCATAGCAGCGATCAATGTCGTACGCATATAGCGATCACGGCGTACGTACAGCGATCAACTGGCGTACGCATACAGTGACGTGGCGTACGTATAGCGATCAATCCGGCGTACGTATTACAGCGACGTGGCGTACGCATAGCAGCGATCAATCCGTCAGTACGCATACAGCGACGTGGCGTACGCGCAGCAGCGATCAATCCGTCGTACGCATACAGCGACGTGGCGTACGTATGGCAGCGATCAACCGTCGTACGCATACAGCGACGTGGCGCATGCGCAGCAGCGATCAACCGTCAGTACGCATACAGCGACGTGCGTAGGCGTGCAGCAGCGATCAATCCGTCAGTACGCATACAGCGACGCGGCGTACGCGCAGCAGCGATCAATCCGTCGTGTACGCATAGCAGCGACGCGGGCGTACGTGCAGCAGCGATCAACCGTCGTACGCATACAGCAGCGACGTGGCGCATACGCAGCAGCGATCAACCTGTCAGTACGCATACAGCGACGCGCGGCGCATACGCAGCAGCGATCAATCCGTCGTACGCATACAGCGACGCGGCGTACGCGCAGCAGCAATCAATCCGGCGTACGCATTACAGCGACGCGGCGTACGCATACAGCGACGCGGCGTACGCATAGCAGCGATCAATCCGTCGTACGTATAGCAGCGATCAATCCGTCAGTACGCATAGCAGCGACGTGGCGCATACATGCAGCAGCGGCTCAATCCGTCGTACGCATACAGCGACGCGGCGTACGTGCGTAGTCGCGGATCAACCGTCCCACGCATACAGCGACGCGGCGTACGCAGTCAGTGATCAACTGTCAGTACGTATACAGCGACGCGGCGTACGTGCAGCAACGATCAATCCGTCGTACGCATTACAGCGACGCGGCGTACGTGCAGCAGCGATCAATCCGTCAGTACGCATAGCAGCGACGCGGCGTACGCGTAGCAGCGATCAACCGTCAGGTACGCATAGCAGCGACGTGGCGCATACGCAGCAGCGATCAATCCGTCGTACGTACATAGTGACGTGGCGCATACGCAGCAGCGATCAATCCGTCATGTACGCATACAGCGACCGCGTACGCGCAGCAGCAATCAACTGGCGCACGCATACAGCGACGCGGCGTACGCATTACAGCGACGCGGCGTACGCATAGCAGCGATCAATCCGTCAGGCGCATAGCAGCGATCAATCCGTCAGTACGTATAGCAGCGATGCGGCGCATACGTAGCAGCGCTCTAACCGTCAGTACGCACACAGCGACGCGGCGTACGTGTAGCAGGATCAACTGTCCCACGCATACAGTGACGCGGCGTACGCGTAGCAGCGATCAACTGTCGTACGCATACAGCGACGCGGCGTACGCGCAGCAACGATCAACTCGTCAGTACGCATTACAGTGACGTGGCGCATACGCAGCAACGATCAACCGTCGCGTACGCATAGCGACGCGGCGCATCCGTAGCAGCGGATCAACTGTCACGTACGCACAACAGCGACGCGGCGTACGCGCAGTAACGATCACCTCGTCGGTACGCATACAGCGACGCGGCGCATACGCAGCAACGATCAATCCGTCAGTACGCATACAACGACGTGGCGTACGCGCAGCAGCGATCACGCGGCGTACGCATAGCAACCGACGTGGCGTACGTGCAGCAGCGATCAATCTGCCGTACGCATACATGACGCGGCGTACGCATAGCAGCGATCAATCCGTCAGTACGCATACAGCGACGTGGCGTATGCGCAGCAGCGATCAATCCGTCGTACGCATTACAGCGACGTGGCGTACGCGCAGCAGCGATCAACCGTCAGTACGCATACAGCGACGCAGCGCATACAGCAGCGATCAATCCGTCGTACGCATACAGCGACGCGGCGTACGCGCAGCAGCGATCAATCCGTCGCACGCATACAGCGACGTGGCGCATGCGCAGCAGCGATCAATCCGTCAGGTACGTACATAGCGACGCGGCGTACGTACAGCAGCGATCATCCGTCTGTACGCATAGCGACGCGGCGCGTGCGTAGCGCAGCGATCAATCCGTCACGCACGCATACAGCGACGCGGCGTACGTAGCAGCGATCAATCCGTCGCACGCATACAGCGACACGGCGTACGCATAGCAGCGATCAACTGTCGTACGCATTACAGCGAGTGGCGTACGTGCAGCAGCGATCAATCCGTCGTACGCACATAGCGACCCGGCGTACGTGCAGCAAAAGATCAACTGGCGTACGCATAGCAGCGATCAACTCCCTCGTACGTATACAGCAACGCGGCGTACGCGCAGCAGCGATCAATCCGTCAGTACGCATACAGCGACCTGGCGCACGCGCAGCAAAAGATCAATCCGGCGTACGCATACAGTGACGTGGCGTACGCATAGCAGCGATCAACCGTCGTACGCATACAGCGACGCGGCGTACGTGCAGCAGCGATCAATCCGGCGTACGCATACACGCGGCGTACGCAGCAAAGCGATCCACTACGTCGTACGCATACAGCGACGTGGCGTACGCACAGCGATCAACCGTCGTACGCATTACAGCGACGCGGCGTACGCATAGCGATGATCATCCTGTCGTACGCATACAGCGACGCGGCGTACGTACAGCGATCAATCCGGCGTACGCATAAAGCGACGCGGCGTACGCATAGCGATCAACCGGCGTACGCATAGCGATCAACTGGCGTACGTATTAGCAGCGATCAACTGGCGTACGCATAGCAGCGATCAATCCGTCAGGCCGCATACAGCGACGTGGCGTACGTGCAGCAGCGATCAACTGTCAGGTACGCATACAGCGATCGCGGCGGCGCAGCAGCAGCAGCAATCAACCGGCGTACGTATTACAGCGATCGCGGCGTACGCATACAGCGACGTGGCGTACGCATAGCAGCGATCAATCCGTCAGTACGCATACAGTGACGCGGCGTATGCGCAGCAGCAATCAATCCGGCGTACGTATATAGCGACGCGGCGTACGCATACAGCGACGCGGCGTACGCATAGCAGCGATCAATCCGTCGGTACGCATAGCAGCGATCAATCCGTCGTACGCATAGCAGCGACGTGGCGCATACGCAGCGTCAATCCGTCGTACGCAATACAGCGACGTGGCGTATGCGTAGCCGCGGATCAACAGTCGACGCACAGCGACGTGGCGTACGCAGTCAGCGGATCAACCGTCGTACGCATACAGCGACGCGGCGTATGCGCAGCAACGATCAATCCGTCAGTACGCATACAGCGACGCGGCGTATACGCAGCAACGATCAATCCGTCAGTACGCATACAGCGACGCGGCGTACGCAGCAGCGATCAATCCGGCCGTACGTATACAGCGACGCGGCGTACGCGCAGTAACGATCAACCGCCCGTACGCATACAGCGACGCGGCGTACATGCAGCAACGATCAACCGTCAGTACGTACAACGACGTGGCGTACGCGCAGCAGCGATCACGCGGCGTACGCATAGCAACCGACGCGGCGTACGTGCAGCAGCGATCAATCCGTCGTACGCATATAGCGACGATCGGCGTACGCATGCAGCGATCAATCCGTCGTACGCATACAGCGACGCGGCGTACGTGCAGCAGCGATCAATCCGTCAGGTACGTATACAGCGACGCGGCGTACGTGCAGCAGCGATCAATCCGTCAGTACGCACACAGCGACGTGGCGTATGCGCATAGCAGCGACGTAGCGCATAAGCAGCAGCGATCAATCCGTCGTACGCATACAGTGACGCGGCGTACGCGTAGCCGCGGATCAATCCGTCAGTACGTATACAGCGACGTGGCGTACGCGCAGCAGCGATCAACCGTCGTACGTACATACAGTGACGCGGCGTACGCATAGCAGCGATCAATCCGTCGTACGCATACAGCGATCACGGCGTACGTATAGCAGCGATCAATCCGTCGTACGTATTACAGCGAGTCGGCGTACGTGCAGCAGCGATCAATCCGTCAGTACGCATACATGACCTGCGCGTACGCAGCAGCAAAGATCAATCCGGCGTACGCATAGCAGCGATCAACCCTGTACGCATTACAGCAACGCGGCGTACGCGCAGCAGCGATCAACTGCTCGTACGCATACAGCGACCTGGCGTACGTGCAGCAAAGATCAATCCGGCGTACGCATTACAGCGACGTGGCGTACGCATAGCAGCGATCAATCCGTCGTACGCATACAGTGACGCGGCGTACGTGCAGCAGCGATCAACTGGCGTACGCATACAGCGACGTGGCGTACGTATAGCAGCGATCAATCCGTCGTACGCATTACAGCGACGTGGCGTACGTACAGTGATCAACCGTCTGTACGTATACAGCGACGTGGCGTACGCACAGTGATCAATCCGCGTACGCATTACAGTGACGCGGCGTACGCACAGCGATCAACTGGCGTACGTACAGCGATCAACTGGCGTACGCATAGCAGCGATCAACTGGCGTACGCATAGCAGCGATCAATCCGTCGTACGCACACAGCGACGCGGCGTATGCGTAGCAGCGATCAATCCGTCGCCGCGCATACAGCGACGCGGCGTACGCGCAGCAGTAATCAACTGCGTACGCATACAGCGATCGCGGCGTACGTATTACAGCGACGCGGCGCGTGCATAGCAGCGATCAACCGTCAGTACGCATAGCAGCGATCAATCCGTCGTACGCATAGCAGCGACGCGGCGCATACGCAGCAGCGATCAATCCGTCGTACGCATACAGCGACGTGGCGTACGTGCAGCCAGGATCAATCTCGTCGTACGCATACAGCGACGTGGCGTACGTGCAGCAACGATCAACTGTCGGTACGTACATAGCGACGTGGCGTACGCAGCAACGATCAATCCGTCAGTACGTATTACAGTGACGTGGCGCATACGCAGCAACGATCAACCGTCAGTACGCATACAGCGACGGCGTACGTGCAGCAGCGATCAATCCGTCGTACGCATACAGCGACGTGGCGTACGCAGCAACGATCAACCGTCAGTACGCATACAGCGACGCGGCGCATACGCAGCAACGATCAATCCGTTGTACGCATACAGCGACGTGGCGTACGTGTAGCAGCGATCACGCGGCGTACGCATAGCAACCGACGCGGCGTACGTGCAGCAGCGATCAATCCGTCAGTACGCATATACAGCGACGCGGCGTACGCATACAGCAGCGATCAACCGTCGTACGCATTACAGCGACGGCGTACGTGCAGCAGCGATCAACTGTCAGTACGCATACAGCGACGCGGCGTACGCAGCAGCGATCAATCCGTCAGTACGCACAGCGACGCGGCGTACGTATAGCAGCGGATGCAGCGCGCAAGCAGCAGTGATCAATCCGTCAGCAACGCATACAGCGACGCGGCGTACGTGCAGTCAGTGATCAATCCTGTCGTACGCATACAGCGACGTGGCGTACGCATAGCAGCGATCAACCGCGTACGCATACAGCGACGCGGCGTACGCGCAGCCGCGGATCAACCGTCGCACGCATACAGCGATACGGCGTACGTGCAGCGCGGATCAACTGTCAGTACGCATACAGCGACGCGGCGTACGCGCAGCAACGATCAATCCGTCAGTACGTATACAGTGACGTGGCGTACGTGCAGCAACGATCAATCCGTCGTACGCACATAGCGACGTGGCGCATACGCAGCAACGATCAACCGTCGTACGCATATAGTGACGCGGCGTATATGCAGCAGCGATCAATCCGTCAGTACGCATACAGCGACGCGGCGCACGTGCAGCAACGATCAACTCGTCAGTACGTACGTATTACAGCGACGCGGCGCATACGCAGCAACGATCAATCCGTCGTACGCATACAGCGACGTGGCGTATGCGCAGCAGCGATCACGCGGCGTACGCATAGCAACCGACGCGCGTACGTGCAGCAGCGATCAATCCGGCAGTACGCATATAGCGACGCGGCGTACGCATACAGCAGCGATCAATCCGTCGTACGCATACAGCGACGCGGCGTACGTGCAGCAGCGATCAACTCCCGGTACGCACACAGCGACGCGGGCGTGCGTGCAGCAGCGATCAATCCGTCAGTACGCATACAGCGATGCGGCGTACGTGCAGTCGCGATCAACCGTCGTACGCATACAGCAATGACAGTGGCGCGGCGTACGCATAGCAGCGATCAATCTGGCGTACGTATACAGCGACGTGGCGTACGCGCAGCAGCGATCAATCCGTCGTACGCATACAGCGATCGCGGCGTACGCATAGCAGCGATCAATCCGTCGTACGCATACAGCGACGCGGCGTACGTGCAGCAGCGGATCAATCCGTCAGTACGCATTACAGCGACGCGGCGTACGCGCAGCAGCGATCAACCGCCGTACGCATACAGCGACGGCGTACGCATAGCAGCGATCAACCGTCGTACGCATACAGCGAGCCGGCGTACGTGCAGCAGCGATCAATCCTCGCCGTACGTACAGCGACGTGGCGTATGCGCAGCAGCGATCAACCGTCAGGTACGCACAGTGACGCGGCGTATGCGCAGCAGCGATCAATCCGTCGTACGCATACAGCGACACGGCGTACGCATAGCAGCGATCAATCCGTCGTACGTATACAGCGAGTGGCGTACGTGCAGCAGCGATCAACTGTCAGTACGCATACGACCTGGCGTACGTGCAGCAAAGATCAATCTGGCGTACGCATAGCAGCGATCAACTCCCTGTACGCATACAGCAACGTGGCGTACGTGCAGCAGCGATCAATCCGTCGTACGCATACAGTGACCTGCGTACGTGCAGCAAAAGATCAATCCGGCGTACGCATACAGCGACGTGGCGTACGCATAGCAGCGATCAATCCGCTCGTACGCATACAGCGGACGCGGCGTACGCGTGCAGCAGCGATCAACCGGCGTACGCATTACAGCGACGTGGCGTACGTATAAAGCGATCAACTGGTCACGTACGTATACAGTGACGTGGCGTACGCACAGCGATCAATCCGGCGTACGCATTACAGCGACGCGGCGTACGCATAGCGATCAACTCCGTCGTACGCATACAGTGACGTGGCGTACGTACAGCGATCAACTGGCGTACGCATTACAGCGACGCGGCGTATGCAGCGATCAATCCGGCGTACGCTATACAGCGATCAACTGGCGTACGCATAGCAGCGATCAATCTGGCGTACGTATAGCAGCGATCAATCCGTCGTACGCATACAGCGACGTGGCGTACGCGCAGCAGCGATCAATCCGTCGTACGCATACAGCGACGCGGCGTATGCGCAGCAGCAATCAATCTGGCGTACGCATACAGTGACGTGGCGTGCGCATAGCAGCGATCAATCGTCGTACGTACATAGTAGCGATGCGGGCATACGTAGCAGCGATCAACCGTCGTACGCATACAGCGACGCGGCGTACGCGTAGCCGCGGATCAATCCGTCGTACGCATACAGCGATACGGCGTACGTGCGCAGTCAGGATCAATCCGTCAGTACGCATACAGCGACGCGGCGTACGCAGTAACGATCAATCCGTCGTACGCATACAGCGACGCGGCGTACGTGCAAAAGTAACGATCAATCCGTCGTACGTATATATAGCGACGTGGCGCATACGCAGCAACGATCAACCGTCAGTACGCATACAGCGACGCGGCGTGTGCGTGCAGCAGCGATCAATCCGTCGTACGCATACAGCGACGCGGGCGTACGTGCAGCAACGATCAACCGGTCACGCATTACAGCGACGCGGCGCATATGCAGCAACGATCATCCGTCAGTACGCATACAGCGACGCGGCGTACGCGTAGCAGCGATCACGCGGCGTACGCATAGCACCGACGCGCGTACGTGCAGCAGCGATCAATCCGTCAGGTACGCATACAGCGACGCGGCGCATGCATAGCAGCGATCAATCCGTCAGTACGCAGCTACAGCGACGCGGCGTACGCGCAGCAGCGATCAACCGTCGTACGCACACAGCGACGGCGTATGCGCAGCAGCGGATCAACCGTCGTACGCATACAGCGACGCGGCGTACGTGCAGTCGCGGATCAATCCGTCGTACGCATACAGCGACGCGGCGTACGCACAGCAGCGATCAACTGGCGTACGCATACAGTGACGTGGCGTACGTGCAGCAGCGATCAATCCGTCAGTACGCATACAGTGACGCGGCGTACGCATAGCAGCGATCAACTCCGTCGTACGCATACAGCGACGTGGCGTACGCGCAGCAGCGATCATCCG
Organism: Tachypleus tridentatus; assembly: GCF_004210375.1. NCBI lineage: Eukaryota > Metazoa > Arthropoda > Merostomata > Xiphosura > Limulidae > Tachypleus > Tachypleus tridentatus. The sequence goes on from NC_134825.1 coordinate 177,795,402, forward strand.
TCAGTACGCATACAGTGACGCGGCGTATGCGTAGCAGCGATCAACGTCGTACGCACATAGCGACACGGCGTACGCATAGCAGCGATCAACTGTCAGTACGTACACAGTGATCGGCGTACGCGCAGCAGCGATCAACTGTCGGTACGCATACAGTCACCTGGCGTACGTGCAGCAAAGATCAATCTGGCGTACGCATAGCAGCGATCAACTCCCTGTACGCACATAGCAACGTGGCGTACGTGCAGCAGCGATCAATCCGTCAGTACGTATACAGCGACCCGGCGTACGCGCAGCAAAGATCAATCCGCGTACGCATACAGCGACGCGGCGTACGCATAGCAGCGATCAATCCGTCGTACGCATACAAGGACGCGGCGCATGCGTAGCAGTGATCAACTGGCGTACGCATACAGTGACGTGGCGTACGCATAATCGATCAATCCGTCAGGTACGCATACAGCGACGCGGCGTATGCATAGCGATCAACCGTCGTACGCATACAGCGACGTGGCGTACGCATAGCGATCAACCGTCGTACGTACAGTGACGTGGCGTACGCATAGCGATCAACTCCGCGTACGCATACAGTGACGCGGCGTACGCATAGCGATCAATCTGGCGTACGCATACAGCGATCAACCGGGCGTACGCATAGCAGCGATCAATCCGTCGTACGCACACAGCGACGTGGCGTACGTGCAGCAGCGATCAATCCGGTACGGATTACAGCGACGCGGCGTACGTACGGCAGCGATCAATCCGTCGTACGCATAGCGACGTGTCAGGCAATGCGCAGCAGCGATCAACCGTCAGTACGCATTATTACAGCGACGCGGCGTACGCGCAGCAGCGATCAACCGTCAGTACGCATATACAGCGACGTGGCGTACGCATAGCAGCGATCAACCGTCGTACGCATAGCAGCGACGCAGCGCACGCCAGCAGCGATCAACTGTCGTACGCATACAGCGACGCGGCGTACGTGCAGCAGCGATCAATCCGTCGCACGCAGTATACAGCGACGCGGCGTACGCATAGCAGCGATCAATCCCTGTACGCATACAGCGACGTGGTCTATGCGCAGCAGCGATCAATCCGTCGTACGCATACAGCGACGCGGGCGCACGTGCAGCAGCGATCAATCCGTCAGTACGCATACAGCGACGTGGCGTACGCGCAGCAGCGATCAATCTCGTCGTACGCATTACAGCGACGCGGCGTACGCAGCAGCGATCAATCCGTCAGTACGTATATAGCAACGTGGCGTATGCGCAGCAGCGATCAACCGGCGTACGCATACAGTGACGCGGCGTACGTGCAGCAGCGGATCAACCGGCGCGCGCATACAGCGACGCGGCGTACGCATAGTGATCAACCGGCGTACGCATACAGCGACGCGGCGTACGCATAGCGATCAACCGGCGTACGCATTACAGCGACGCGGCGTACGTACGGCAGCGATCAACTGGCGTACGCATACAGCGACGCGGCGTATGTGCAGTCAGTGATCAATCCGTCAGTACGCATACAGCGACGCGGCGTATGCGTAGCAGCGATCAATCCGTCAGTACGCATACAGTGACGCGGCGTACGCATAGCAGCGATCAACTGGTCGTACGTATATAGTGACGTGGCGTACGCGTAGCAGTGATCAATCCGTCAGTATGCATACAGTGACGCGGCGTATGTGCAGCAGTGATCAACTGTCAGTACGTATATAGTGACGCGGCGTACGTATTAGCAGCGATCAACCTGTCGTACGTATATAGTGACGTGGCGTATGTGTAGTAGTGATTACCTGGTGTATGTACATAGTGATGTGGTGTGTGTATAGTAGTGATTACCTGGTGTATGTAAATAGTGATGTGGTGTATGTATAGTAGTGACGTGGTGTATGTGTAGTAGTAACCTGAATGTTGATATAATCACGGCTGAATAATGTTGGCATTTATTAATAGACAAACTTACAGGGGCCACTCTTGATTTGTTGGATCTGCTCATAAAAAAACATAAAAATGGTCGTGACGTCACAATTGTAAGCCTAGTTTCATTCGAAAACGTTTGATTATACATACCACTGTCTTATTTTATTTTGTATGGCCTATAATACTATGTTTTATTGTGTTGTAATAAAAACAAAATCTGTTAATAGCTATCATTGTATTTTGACGAGTTATATATTGTTGCGTTGTTATTTTAAATCACCTGTTGAAGCATCCGGTTTATCTAAGATAAATATAATATAATACTTTTACATTTACACCACCTTGAAAGTTTGTACTTTTGTCACAAATTTGGTATAGGCCTACGTTAGAAATAATGCTGCCTAAAGTAAAACAAATTAACTCACTTGTACAAACTAAAGCATGAGAGATAATACTGTAGCTGGTTTACCCTATATTTAAAAGACAAACTACCCTAACATTTTCTTAAAACAACTCATCTCTTTCTCTAACTGCGTATTTATAATCTAGCCTCAAATGTATTAGAACACCTTACCTCACGTTCTTAGAACTTTTTCCTAGGTGTTTTAAGTCTCTCTTATTTTATTTTTATCTCAACGTCTTCATTAAAATCTGTAGCTTCCTCTAGCTAATATTCAAATTATAACATTAAAAATATAGTCTATAAAGATGTTATTAACATCAATTAAATTTTGACTTAAACTTTGTATGACGATGAATCATTTGGAACAATTCGAGAATAACAGAAAACCTCCCGTAAGTAAGAAGTCACTTTGAGAAATCTGCATGAATGGTCTGAGTCATAAAACACCTCCATTCATCTCAGAAGCGAAGCGAGACAGGAACCTATTGGACTAATGAGGCTACATCCGTGTTTTTCGCAATTGAGGCACTCTCAATATATCAACATATACATGTATTGTTGTGTCGTGTTCTTTCGTTAGAATGTTCATTTAGAAATATTTTAATAACGTAATTGGAATTTCAGTCCACCTAATGAGAACGAAAATTATTTCACCTATACTGTTTATACACTAGACTACATTCACAGTAACAACTTTTAGGTCTATCATTTAGTACATCGTTTTAATATAAATTCTAAAACGTATGCCTACTTCTGCTGGCTTTGTTTGATAGAGAAATACATAACTCAGCAAGTTAATGAATAACAGAAGAGACGTGATAACTTCTCATTAAATAATTCAGTTTGACTAACATCCGGCATGGCCAAGCGCGTTAAGGCGTGCGACTCGTAATCCGAGGGTCGCGGGTTTGCGCCCATGTCGCGCCAAACATGCTCGCCCTCCCAGCCGTGGGGGCGTTATAATGTGACGGTCAATCCCACTATTCGTTGGTAAAAGAGTAGCCCAAGAGTTGACGGTGGGTGGTGATGATTAGCTGCCTTCCCTCTAGTCTTACACTACTAAATTAGGGACGGCTAGGTGCAGTGGGCTAACAACCTACTCACTTAAAACTCTGTTGAAGAATCCGTAAGTGATTGCGGCCCTATGTTCCTTGGTGGAATCGAGTGGCAGATGATGATGATGAACATCCAACATATTCTGACAGCTTACTCCTATTTATAACTAATGTAATCATCCACATCTTAATATAGCTTACTGGATCTTAACGTCATCAACCCTTTAGCTAGCGTCTAAATTAACGCACTGAAAACACAGTCCCTTGACCAAGCCCAATATAAGAACAAAACACCTGCACTAACTCTTCACTCGCCAAGTCTTTTTGGATAGCTGTCTCGTCTGAGAGTTATGATATACAGATGGTGCGGCGTCTTGTCCACAGTTGTCACTTGAGAAGTTCTCCCTTGGCACATGACTGAATGAATACACTGATGATTTGGTCTTTGTTAATTTTCTGGACGTGGTCTTGACAGAAGCCTAGGGTAACTTATCAAGTTGACTTTCTGATGAGAAATTCATTTTTGTAATTAGCCAGTTAGCTGTTCTGTCACAAACCTGATCATAGTCGATGAACATGACCTTTACCTTTGATCACTTCTCGCTTTAAACTGTGTAAACCACATCACTGATTGTTTTAGCATAACATATAACCCTTTAAAACACTTGCTTAACTTTGTAGTTCGTCCTTACTTACAATAGCCATTGTATAGTCATATAAACTTATCTGGATGAAATGTGGTCTTATCACCCACAATTAACATAATAGCAACTTTTCATTTTATCTCCGTCTGATTTAAGTTTTCTCAGGTAAAGTTGCTAATGATTTCAAAGATGCTCTTTAGTCATCTACGTATTCTAGGTACGATTTTTCTAATCGAATGTTTTCTGGATATGAGTACAGAAGGTCCAATAGAACTTCGAGTTCTCTCCCCTACATCAGTGTAATGGTGTGTTACCTTCAAATTTACGTTTTGTTGTTGTTTAATAAATCATAAATAATAATAAAATAATTTGATCCTACATATTTTAATATTCATTTAGGTAAGTAACAGTTTCACTTAGCAGTGTAGATTTGTACATCTCTAAAGCATGCTATCAGAAGATGAATGAAAGACTATTGTTTGGATGTTTTATTCTTAGAATCTGACACACATGTATAACCAAGACGAAGTTAAAAGTTCATTTTTAATCTAACTGGAGTTCCAGTTTCTACACTTCTCGAATTCGTTGACGAACTGCCTTGTTAGAGTTTCTATTTTCTTGTTAGAATCAGTATAAGTTGATGGCCTCTTGGGTAAATAGTTCATCTTAAAAATAATGTACTTATTTCCACTGTTATTCTGGGATAAAAGAAGAAGCACATTGACAGTAGTGCTGTGAAGTTTGTGTGTCAACATTCTACTGCTGTGGCTTCCCGTAATATTTCTTTCATGGACCTTTACACTAACAAATAAGTCCCATGCCAATTCTTTACATATACCTGGATCCAAACCTGTACGAAGTTCTCTGTTATTTCTTCTAGTGTCTTTATAACACCTAACTATTTTGCTGTGGAAGGTGTGTAGATATGATGGAGTACTAAACAATGTTAAGAATATGGAAATACCAACCTATCCACTGAAATTTACCTATTTCACATAACAAGCACTTTGTAGGCATAATGAATATCAATACGCTGGATATATCTTTGTCTTCAAGCTGTATAATACAACTGCTTACAATAGGGACTTTTGACACTATTCTTTGTCACTGTATAAACAGTTTCAAACTCATATCTTTTAGTTCATTAACATCACTTGTGGACATCTAGGAGTATACTCTGTTGTACTTAAGGTTGGCCATCTTTAGTATATCGTGTTTCATTCTTTTCAGTGTTTACATTCTTCTTGAAAGCATTCGGGTGATACATGATGTTAAAACTGTATTTTTGGAGTTCATTAATGGTCAGTATCTATTTTTGGACAGTACAAGATGTCCTTTATGTAGATTTATTGTTTTTATACATTAAGTAATCATATATTATTTTCCATGTTATATTTTTGATAACACCGCTCCCACTGCAACATCACCAGCGGGTGCATCTAAAATGAGTGGCTTTAAAAGAGCTGGGTATGCCAATGTAGAAGCAATGGTCAATTCTTTCTTTTATCATCTTGTTAAATACATGCATTTTCTCCTAGTAGGACAACATTAAGTATATACACTTACTATGCGAAGATTCATGGTTCAGTTCGTCACAGTGGACACAGCAAATAGCTTAATGTGATTTTGCTCTAAAACAAACTGTAACAGAATCAGCAGTCTGACAAAACTTATTTGGCTTTTCAAGGAATTCCTGAAGACGATGCATTAAGTTAGAAAATAAATTTACAAAATTAAGATTGTAAGAGGTGTGGTTTTTACACTATTATTACTTTAACTATTGTCTGTGAGAGGAGGTAGTCCATCCATCTCATCGTGGCAGTTATTTAGATGTGGTATTTTCCAAGACTCAAAGGGACCTTTGGGATCTGAAAGACAAGTTGGAATGCCCCAAAGCTTTAATTTCTCCTCACCCCGCACGAGAAGAATTGTTGCTGTGTTGTTACTTTAACTAGTGTATATGAAGGGCAGAAGTTATTACAGTTTGTGATGACAAGAGACCCACTTGAAGTAAATGTATTTCAGTTGTGTTTTCTTACAGCAAAGCCACATCGGACTATCTGCTGAGTCTACCGAGGGAAATCGAACCCCTGATTTTAGCGTTGTAAATCCGAAGGCTTACCGCTGTACTAGCGGGGGGTCTACCTTTAATTACCTATATAATACGTTCCGGTGGCGTAGGAAGCGGGAGGCAGGAGTCTCAGATCCAGCACTTTTCAGTCGGTCTCAGTTAAAAAATGTATCAAAATTAGCATATGAAGACCATTGCTTATTGAAAATTTGTATTAAGTACAAGAGGGCCACAATGACCTGATCTCTAGCTTTAAAAGTGTAAAAGAGAATAAAGGTAAAAACAATTGTGTTTGTATATTTAAATATATTTTAAATGTACCAATAAATTTAAAATTATGTTTATCCATTGTCAAAGTTTTAAATCTAGGTATTTTTGAATTATATATATTTATTCAATTTCGATAAAAATGAAAGAAAAATGCAAATATGGTTTATTGTATAATCATTGACCTTTTTTTTGCATCAAAAATCATATGAGGTCACCTCTCGGTTGAAAAATAGAAAATTTTGTGAGCGGGTAGGGAATTTGAACACAAGGTGTGTTGGAAAGTAGTTAACATAATTTAGGTTTTGAAATAAATAAATTTAAAGCTAGTAGTAATTAACGTGTCGATGTAATAGCAACATAAGTGGTTTTTAGTTTATTATTATCATTATTTGATTCCTGGAACAAAACGGTCGAAGAAAAATCGGCATATTCTGTGTAGGCCTGGGTATGAAACTAGGTTTTCACAATATTTTACTAGTAGTACTGTATAGTAGTGCTTTGGAGTTAAAGGAAATAAATTTTCTTGTTGTTGTTGAAGATTAAGATAATATATGTTATTATTAGCAGTATTTGTGACTGAGTATTCTGTTGTAAATAAGTAAGTTACTATTGCTAATAATATTAATATTAGGGTTTGGAAAATACATTCAGGTTGTGGTGTCTCGGTAATTAATAACATGAAGAGTCGGAACATATATTTTTAGGGGCTTGAGTGAGTAATAACTTTAATTTTGAACAATTGTAGTGTACTGTAGTATTGAAATATTTTACCTATTTCGAGATATTGAAATATTACTAAATCTTAATTATACTTAAATTGTATTAAATGCAGTTAACAATCATAAATATAAAAACAAACAACCTTTGTTATGATTATTGTATAAAGTAAGCTACACTTCATATGACCTGTGAATCATGTCAGATCAGGAAAGGCTTGTTTAGGTGGGTTAAATAGTGATACACAAATGTAAAGTTTGTAAATGCAAAAAAATCATTTGGTAATTTAGTTTAAACAGAAGGTTTGTGACATCATAAAAGTTCAATAATTATTTTGATTTTTCATTGCTAGTCATATGATATTAAAAGATAGCATGGGATCTTGCTGATCATTTAGGCTGTCCTTTCCACTAAATTAAATAATCCAGTCCTTATCATATATGTATCAAGCTTTCCTCTAAATTAATTGCATCTATTACATCCCAGTTGAACCACTGTCAAGGGCCAACCACCCTGTTAGAAAAATAAAACTTTCTTATCTGAAGAAAAATATTATGTATGAACAATATCAGTTCCCTTAAGAATCTTAAAACTTTGATTACATCACCTCTTACTCTCCCTGTTTTCATATAAACTTTCCATCCTAGCAGTCCTCTTCTGAATCCATTCCAACAATTCAAAGTTCTTTCTGAAGCAAAGACTCTAAGGCTGAACACAGTACTCTAAATGTAGCCTCAGTATTTTTATAGATACAATCTAAAATCATATTTGCTCTACCACTAGCAACAGCAAACTGCTTGGGTAGCTTAAGAGACTGATCAACCATTACACCAAGTTATTTTGTTTCCATAACATGGTTAAAGTTATTTCAATCAAAATTATATTTTTATTACAAATTGTGATATATTATTTTCTTGCATTTGCTTACCCACCTCTCCAAGTAATCCAAATTGTCTTGAAAGTCAGTACCATCGTTCTCTTAACCAGAAACATCCAAAACTTTAATGTCATCAGCAAATTTAAATTACTTATTTAGCAGATCTTCATCTATGTTATTGATCTAAATAAAAGAGCAAAGGTCTTAACACTGAGGTACCTCATTTGTAACATGAATAAAGTTTGACTACACTCCATTATATCAACCCTCTACTTTTTTCAATCTAGCATGTTTTCCGTCCTATGAGCTAAACTATCCTCTATACCTAGAAAAATAACTTTTTCAACAAGTTTTTTATGTGGTAGTTTGTCATATTCTCTCTGAAAATCTGAATACATCATATACATTAGTAGTAATCTTAAAAGAATGTCTAAAGATTTTTAAGGTAAGATTTGTCCTTTAGTGAAACCATGATGACTGTCCAATAAACTTTGTTCAATGGCTTTACAAATCATCTTTCATCAGATATTTAAGTTTTTAAACTTTTGTTATAATTTATTAAAGACTAATAGGCCTGTATTTATATAAATTAGTGGGACACCTGAAGAAAGGAGTAACATTAGCTAACTTCTAGTCCTCTGGTAACTGCCCACTATCCAAGGATGTATAAAAAAAATAATAGGAAGTGGCTTCCACATCTAATCCTCTACTTTAGATAAATATCATCTGGTCCAGATGCTGAATTACTTCTTAAACTTCCCAACTCTTAACAATCTCAAAATTAATATAATGATCTTATTCAATCTCTCATCTATCATCTCTTCACAAGGAACAGATATTGGCCTCCCTTTATCATCCATCAAGGGTTTTACTATTGTAACATGTTGTGACTTATAGGAAATTATTATAGGGTTAATGTCTTGTTTTCTGTTGAGAAATTCTAAGAGGTGAAGTTTACAAGACTCCCTGGGAAATCAGTAGGATAAGTTTTTATTTCTTTGAGCTGTGTTCTGAAAAGAAAATGCAAACTTAAAATAATAAAAAAAAAAAAAGGCTAAGAGTTTATAACAGGGTGATCGACTTGTGACTTGTCATGGGCAAAAAATGAAGTTTAAGAGGAGAATTGCTAATTTCTTTCAAAATAAAATGTAAGCTCATAATTTTTTCACGTCCTTGCATTTTTGGAGAATCTTCAAAGGACCTGATGATCCCTTGTTACAATTCCACTTCTGTGTAAGTAGATAAAATAAATCTAAATACAACCTGCACACTTACAGTGTCACAAGTAGCAAAGTAGATGTATTGTTTTTCAATTATTTAACGCTCTGTTACTCTGTGCCACCTACCAAACAGAATCATCTTCTATTTTTACAAGAATAATCCTGTATTCTTTAGACTAAATTAAAAAAGAAAATTGTCCCACCTTCCAGTAGTTTGATGTTTGTGATTAAGAAAAATTAATTTATATTAAATTACTGATAGCATTGCATTGTAATTACTTAAAGATGATGCTGTAATTCATCATATTTTAAAACATTGGTAGATAATGCATCATTTTCCAGTATTTATTAGATATAGACTTAAGTGTAAATCAGTCATATTTTTAGTTAACCATAGTTGTCTTAATAAAGTTTTAAAATGTTTTTATTTCAAAGTAAAATATTGTAATTTTAACATTTATAAATACCATGGCTTATGGTTGTTGTAAAATTACTAATATACCTTTTGTGGAAAAGTGACATGTCTAACACAGTTACAAACATGTCTAACACCATTACAACCTCTTGTAATGTTCATGTCTCCTCTACTGCCAATAGTAGCTTATTCTATAAACTAATCACCCCTATTAGAAAAGTAAAACTGTCTCAACTGAAGCCTAACATTCAACTTGTTCCATTTTATCATGTTGTCTACAGAATAAAGCATACTACCATGACTACCATTTCAAGAGTAACATGTTAACCTACGACCAGAATTATGTTGGTTGTCTTGCACTGTAAGTCGTAACATGTTAACCTACGACCAGAATTATGTTGGTTGTCTTGCACTGTAAGTCTCAGGTGAATTAAATTGTACACTGTTTTTAGGTGAGTCTTAACTACTGATTTGTAAAGAGAGAGAGAGAGATCTTTGTGTGTTTTGTAAATAACCCAATAATATTTAATTTACTATCATTAACAATTCACATAGGCACCAAATATACTACTAATGGAACCCAACTGATTATTTTGTACATTGTTACCAGTTCTTGTTTTGTGAATATTCTTAGCTAGACAGGCGTGTCAAACTACAATATTTACTTGGTTGATGTTTAGTTATGTATGTTTGTAGTCTTCTTGAATTAGAAGGCAATGGTAAAGGTACTTTTTCTAGCTATTTGCCTATGTTGCCAGTTGATCCAAGTCATTCTGTAATACTTTAACATTCTTAGTATTATGAAGAAAACTCAAAAGTGTGATGTCATAAGCAAAGTTTGCTAATTACATTTGTACCATTGATTTAGATAAGAAGTCCAAGCAGTGATTTCTGTACAAGTAACATAGGTCTGTAACAAGTGCTGTTTGAACATCAACTAAATAACAATCAGTCTTTGAAATAATAACATCAGTTACCAATTCCTTGTCTCTGTGGTTGTAGATCGTGGTAGCCTGATCTTCAGTGTATACAGTTCCACTCAATTTGAGAGTATTGTGGTGGTATTCTGCAGATGTCAGTGATGTGACGTCCTTCTTATGGTAGACCATATGCACAGTTTGATATACTGCCAGTTTTTTGGTTGTATCACTCGCCTTAAATGTAAATTAAATCAAATGTTGTTTGTCCCCCTAGCTGTTGGTTGATGGGTACAGAATGTTGGTCAGAGATGGTTTAGCCCCAAAAATTTCTATCATGTTTTAGGTTATTACAACCAGCAGAAAACATTTCTTAACCTTTATTTACAAATTATCCTTGCATAAGTTACAACTGTTATAATATTTCTCAACAGAAATGAGTTCAAATTCAGTATTTATATATGTATAAAGATTTTCCATTGTTGTTTTTAGAATGATTTCTACTCTTGTTGCTCCAAGTTCTCAGACCATGTATTCAGGAGCTGGTCACCACATGGAGGCCCTTGACATGGCAGCCAAACTGATTGATAGCCACCTTCAGATGGATAGCTCATACCCTCAATTGGTAGATCTATTACAAGTATCAGGAGGTAAGCATGTTTCAGTAATTCGTTGTTAGAAGCTGTTGTTCTGGAAAATGCACGCAAGATGAATTTATCTTTAATGTGTTGCTTCAAGCTATTTTTCTCTGTAAGATGCATTGCTATAAGCTGATTTTATCTGCAACACATTGCTGCAGGCTGTACTTCCTCTGAGATGTTTCAAGATTCTTTCCTGCTTTTGTCAGTTTTTCAACTTGTTGAATCTTGTTGTTATTAAACTTGGCCACTCTTTGATTCAGTGTGCTCACTCCTCTTTTGGACGTGACCTGTGGACCTCTATCGATCTGTCATGACCTCATGCAAGACTATAACAATATAAATTCCCACAATTGTGTCTCAATCAAATATCCCTGGTGTAGGACAATTGAGTGATCTTTAAACACCCCAGGTGAAAATGGTTTGAATCACAACTATAATCTAAAGTTACTTTCTTCTTTGCAGTATATTTTGTTTAAATGTGTTGTAATCAAAGCCTGAACACTTTTTAAAGTTAATACTTCTTGTATGGTCCAAACCGTGTATAAGATGTTGTAAGATATGTGGTTATTCATATGCCAAGTTTCAATTTTAGAATATTTGAAATGACAGACGTACCTACTTTAATTTAATAATTCTGCATAACAATTTTTATGAAAAGTTTTGCTTCCTGAAAAGGTTTTGCTGATTGTGACAGGTATCTAGTGGGTATGCACAAATATAGTTTTTGGTTTTGCTTCATCACGTAGGAACTCTGAGAAATAGACAGTTAACTGTTTACCGGCAATAATGTATTTAATTACGTTTATGTTTCTAATACGCTATTAAGTGTTTTGCTCCTGATTTTCATTTGTATTCAATGTCCGGTGCATCACGTTGCAGTGTTCAACAGTAGTAGTCGGCAAGAGTTAATGGATTCCAGTTGCCCTGATATCGTTTTTCCATTGTAGCAATGTCCTGGTGAAACTGAAGATTTCGATTAAACGGTACATGATGGGCAAATTTGGATGTGGTTTTCGTGATCAGCAGCCAAAAATCTATAAGGAACACCCAATAGTGTTCAAGAAGCAAAAACTTTGTTGTGCAGTGTAATTGGTGTTACTAGACAAACAAGCATGTAACTGTATGAATGCCATCAGAAGGTTCACTGATCTCAGCCTGTTTGTTATGCATATTTTAAAATGTTATTATTTTAGCTAAGAATGTAATATGTTGTTTACTATTAAACTATGCAAGTACTGTGCAAACTTAGATGCTTTACAAAAGGATACAAATAGTTTTATGAAACAGAATACTGATGTATTTGTCTTAAATGTTATTGTTCGATAGTTTTTGTTGGTTCACTTTGTTTTTGTAGGTTATCCAAGTGTTAGTGGACTTAGTGATCATGACTACCCTGCTTTGAAAGAACTCAGCAGCAGTCTTCAGTTACTGAGTCAGCTTAGTTTAGTCAATAAGGCACCTCTTCCTGCCGAGTTGGTGGAGCAGTTTGGACGTATCCTTTACAAACCAGATCCATAGAATTATGAAACTTTAACTCTTTTGTCAGGTGATGAGAATGCAGGTTATGAAAGTACATTAATTTTGTGCTTGTTAACAGAGAGCATTTTTTGTCTGTGTAGAATTCAGCATATTTAAATTTGTATATTATTGGTTTAGCTTTTATAAAAGGAATTATTCTGTCTCTGGAAGGGTTCATATAACATGCTGCTACAAAGCCTTTATCATACAGGTTGTGGGAGTGGTATGGGTGGTTGAAGTATAATATTAGTGTAGTTTATATCTAGTTAATAGTATGAAGTTGAAATATCCAGTTGTTCAAGGAAATTAACTAAGGGTAGAGATCCTAAAATGTTTATTTCCCAGTAGAATGAGGTGCTGACCAGTTGCTTGAGTATGTTTCAGCTCTCAACTTTTCAGCTATGTGAATGATAAAGAAAGTCACTGACTAAAGCTATAAGTGGTAGAAAACTGCTGAATGTAGGGTGAATAATTTCACACATTATGCAAATTTATGCATTTCACATCAATTTCTGTCTAAATAATGTTGTTTTTTTTTAATTAATGTGGGTTTTGATATAGTTCTCAGGTAGTCAGTGCTTAACTTGATGGTACAGAAGTCTGTATCTTGTTATAAAATTTTCATTCCTTAACTGAGTGTGTTCAGATATGCAGAGTAACTGTCAGATGGGGCTGTTTCCTCAGATAGGAAGGGCCTGGCTAACCATTGACAGTGATATCTTTGTCTGGATGTATGAAGATGGGTAAGTTTAACAGTTAGTACTCTTGGATTTGTTTCTTGGTTATGTTGATTTTATTGTATCAACAATAAATTATTTTAAAATAGAACAGGAAACCTGTTAAAGATATTTGTTTTGTTTTTTTAATTGACAAGTTTGTGTGGAAACCTAAATCAAATTGTCCTTTATAAAACAACCGAAATGACCTAATAATGTGTATTTTTTACAGTTTGAAATAAGTTAATATGTTGTTTTGAATATATGCATTTTATTAAAATTTAATAGAAGTCATGAACATGTCCCTTTCCATAGTTCATAATTTCTAAATGTATTTATTGTTTTGTTTTGCTAGAGATGACCTAGCTTATTTTGATGGACTGAGTGAGACAATTTTGGGTGTAGGTTTGGTAAAGCCAAAACCAGGTATGTTTTTCTAACAATTTGATTCATAGTTTACATGAATTCACTGACTTATTCTGTACATAGAAACTAATGTTTTGCTCTGTAATTTCAATCACTGAATATGAAATGTGATCCATTGATAAATTCCCCTTCAAGAACAAAACTCAAAATAATGAGAAACACATTTAATTATTTCAGTGTGGGTTTGGTTCCTCACAACCATTTAATGATTTAGTTTTTATGCTCTAACTTTTAAACCACCATAAAACTTTGTGGATTATCAGTAAATCTTACCAGGCTTTCTTACACAAGATATCAAATTATTTTTTATATCTTCAGGTTTGTTAAACATGGTTTTTCTGTTTAAATGTTGATTGTCCTAGATACAAAGTGTTTTTCATTTTAGGAATCCAGAATATTTTTATGATTCACATGCAAAATCTTTAACTTTCGGATAATTATCAAACTTTTTTCAAAATAAGTTTATTTTATCTGTTATTTTTACTGTTATCTGGGTTAGGTCGACTTGAACAACTGTTATAACCACCATAAAGAATTAGGAAATAAATACAAATCATATTGGTTTTTGTCTAGACTGGTAACAGATCATTACGTGAAAATGCAAATGTTTGGTCTATGTACCATAAATATCATAACATTATACAGCAGTATATTTATTATACTGACATTTCAGTCACATTGACTAACGTAACAGAAGTTACAATGATGTAGCAGATTTGAACTTCGTTACCATATCTGATAACATAAAATTTGACCTTTACAAAGTGACTCCTGTTGGCTGTGTTTTAGTGGACTAGTGTTTTATTAAATAGTCACATTTTAGTAATAATACATTATATATGTTTATAGATTATTACTATTTACAAATAAATTTATTAACTTGTGTTTCTTAAAATATAGAACAGTGTAGCAAACAATTCTCATCTAAGTTCTAGTTATGAACTTTTGTACTTGTTTGCTGCTTTCTCTAAGTTTCTAAACCTCATTGAATTTCAAATGTGCAGTATATGAAACAAAATAATTTTTTTAGTTTTTATAGATACATTATGAAATAATCAGAAAGTTACAATTACTATAAGGATACCATAGAATTTCACTATTATTTATCAAACTTAGTAACTCAGCTGTATTTAGGTCTAAAAAAATATTAAATTTGACCTTATTGATGTTTTAGCTTACTGCTTGGAATCTAGAATGAAAATAAATAGTTTGCCATACAAATATTTAGCTGAGGCTAAGAAAACCACTAAGGGAACATTTTAAACTTTCAGTTTGTTATAAACACATCATTGGACAAAACAGGTGTACGTAAGGATTTATTTACCAAAAATTGAAGATATGGTTGGGACACCTTGATTGATTTAATAAATATATTAGTGTCATAAAATACAAAATATAGCAGGTTCTTGTTTTACATTCTAGCTTATTAATATTAGTAACTTGAGTATCTGACTGTCAGTAAACTATAGAATTTAATTTTTGTAACATACATTCATAACGTAGTAGTTAAAAATTAATGGGTATAGAAAATAAAAGTATTTTAACAAGTGACTTGTTTGACATTTCTTTAAAAAAAACTGAAACAAAAAATGCACTTTCATCATGTATGACCTAACAGAATTCCAGTTGAAGCGTATTTGTAAATCTAATAGTTAAAGTAATGATAGTTGTTGATTTGTAAATCTAATAGTTAAAGTAATGTTGATTTATGCAGTTTTAAATTTACACTCAGTTTTGATGACAGTATTTCATTTAAAAAAATTCTAGGTTTGTTATAAACAAATAATAAAGATAAGAGGTTTCATGATAAAATTACTTACAATAATGAATATTTAAATTACTTTTGTAGGTATATTTCAAAACCATATTCAGTTCCTCTTATGTCTGACGACTCCTGTAGAGATAGTACTTCTTGGAGTCAGTTTTAGTCGGAGACATGAAAGTAAGTAAACATGACATGAATATGTTTGTAGTAGCTTGGGGATTTTTGTGAAGAAGTCCTAAAATGCACTCCAATATTTTAATATTATGATAGTAACAAATGTAGATAGCTCTCAATGTATATCAGTGTGCTGGACAGATCTAGAGAGGTGACAGTTATGTGAACATGTTTTGTTGAATATTAGTTTGATGTTTATAGTACCTAAATTTGATTGTGTTTATATATCTTCTTTCAATACAGGATTGGTCAATTTGACAGACCGTGCAACTTCCTTGTACTTGTTTAAAGTATTTTTCAGGTTTAATACTTCTAACCTACCAAATATTTGGCAGTCTTTCAGTTAACATTACAAGTCTTTCACATACTAAAAATTAATATTTTTAGTGAAGTATTTATAATAAACTAATGATTTGTCCATTAATATATCGAGTGTTTAGTTTTAGTAGTTTTGTGTGAAAAGTAAGTTTCATGTTAAGATTAAAATATATTTATTCTTATCTCAAATTTACTTTTTATAATCCCTAAAAGTTTCTATATATTTTAAACTCTTTTTCAGTAAAACTTTGTTTTATTTATTTTCTCTATTTAACTCCATGTGAGGTTTGACTGAACTGGTAATTAATGAAACAAAACTCTAAATGACCAATTTTTTCTTTCTAGAATGATTTCATATTGTAACGTGAAACTACACTTGTTTGTTAAGTGTAGCTTTAAGCTACTAACGGTATACATCTACTTATAATTAAATTTTATTGTTATTTTGATGATAATGTGACCCATGTTTAACTTCTATCCACACTATTTTAAGTTGTATATCACTTGGTCCCTGTGAAACATGTTTTACACTACTGAATTACGTTACCCTCTTACTACTTGCATGCTTGCCTCATGAAGCATTTTTATTGTATTATTTCATCTACCAAATCAAATGTTAATTAACCTAAAAAACATTTTCATTACTTTTATAACAAACAAACATGAAAATAGGTGCTTACCTAATCTTTATTCTTGCTGTCACTTATTGTGGACACTTAAGCCTACTTTTTTATATTAATGGTAGTAATTCACTAAGTAATTTCAGTTTAATTAAATAATATGCCAAAAAACATGACTAACAACATGCAAAAAGTAGACGGTTTCCCTTACCTCGCACAATTTTTCTGGCTTTTTAACTATTCAACAAAAATCATTACAAATCCATCCGAGCTAGTCATTAAGTTTTTCAATGTAACATTGCTTCTATTCTGAAAGAAATTGAGTATGTGTTCAGAACACAGCAGTATGCAGTACATCATTGGACAGGTGAAACCTTGTTAGTTATATATAATGCAAGAGAGAACTGTGACTATATCCTGAAAGAGAGGATGTGACAAGGAAAGGAGGTTTGATAACTCTGTAACCAAACAGAACTGAAGGCTATATCCTGAAAGAGAGGATGTGACAAGGAAAGGAGGTTTGATAACTCTGTAACCAAACAGAACTGAAGGCTATATCCTGAAAGAGAGGATGTGACAAGGAAAGGAGGTTTGATAACTCTGTAACCAAACAGAACTGAAGGCTATATCCTGAAAGAGAGGATGTGACAAGGAAAGGAGGTTTGATAACTCTGTAACCAAACAGAACTGAAGGCTATATCCTGAAAGAGAGGATGTGACAAGGAAAGGAGGTTTGATAACTCTGTAACCAAACAGAACTGAAGGCTATATCCTGAAAGAGAGGATGTGACAAGGAAAGGAGGTTTGATAACTCTGTAACCAAACAGAACTGAAGGCTATATCCTGAAAGAGAGGATGTGACAAGGAAAGGAGGTTTGATAACTCTGTAACCAAACAGAACTGAAGGCTATATCCTGAAAGAGAGGATGTGACAAGGAAAGGAGGTTTGATAACTCTGTAACCAAACAGAACTGAAGGCTATATCCTGAAAGAGAGGATGTGACAAGGAAAGGAGGTTTGATAACTCTGTAACCAAACAGAACTGAAGGCTATATCCTGAAAGAGAGGATGTGACAAGGAAAGGAGGTTTGATAACTCTGTAACCAAACAGAACTGAAGGCTATAAAAATTATGGTTTGTCTGCACAATGATGATTTCACAGTGACTAATATACAGTTAATTTCTTGCTCTTTCAAGTAGTAGTGGAAGAATAGAGAATGCCACGTGTTCCATACTAGGGGAAATTCAGAATTCTTTAAACTATTTCCTTGTAGAACAAGTAACATGAACTTTTTATACTATTAAAATATGGATTATTATCAGAGATGTTATACTAATTGATGTAACATAAACATGAAGTAATTTGTTGGAATGTTGAATGTAAGACACTAAAAGTTTGTTATATAATAAAGTATTCGTGGGTTGAAAGAGTTAATATATGTTTGTATCTTCTTCATTTGATTATGTATTTATTTTTCCTAGATTTTATTTAATAAGTGTTTATACATATTTTATAGTTGGGTTGTATAAACGTTAAAGATTTATTTTTTATTCTCAGCTTCCTCACCTTTTGATGAGATGCACCTACTTCCAGAACCACTGTATACCCTTCCCACAGACAACACCCTCATCCAGACAATTGCTGGAGCAGATAATGGGCGTATTTTCTTGGGTGGGAAAGATGGATGCTTGCATGAGCTGGTTTACCAGGTAAATGGTTGTTTCTATACTTACTGTTCCTGCTATAGTTATCAGTCTGGAATACAGAAGTTGAATGTTGTTTTTCCCCAGATACATACTGTTGTTACAGTTCTAATTGTCAAATATTGATTTTTCTGGTTATATCTTCAACTCTGTATAATAACAATAATTTAGTGATTTTAACTTGTTTTTATAAATATTATTATTTACATATTGATATGGTTCATATGTTTTGTTACATTTACTTAAATTTTAAGTGTAGTGTCACAGTCCTACTTGATCATTAACTATTTAATTTAACATTTAAATCAGTTTATATCATTCAGAAGGATTCCCTAAAGTGTTTTTCACTGGTGTTCATGTTCAATGAGATTCACCTGTAAAAAATATAGTTGCTTAACTGATTGTTTGTATTTTACAAAATTTGGTATTTACTGTGTCCAGACATTAACCTGATATGGAGATGTTAACTTTTCAGGCTGAAGATGGCTGGTTCAGGAGGAAATGCAAGAAAGTGAATCACTCAAGCAGTTCTCTCTCATTCTTAGTACCATCGTTTCTCAATTTTGCTTTTTCTGAAGAAGGTTTTATCTCATTTAAAATATTTCTTTATTGTTTGAAATGATAATTTGTTACAAAAATATTTAACATTTTCCTACCTGATTCTTTATAAACCTTTTAAAGGTTATTTTTAATACAACTCATTAAATAATTTTTTCCTTATTTAATTTTCTATGATAAGGTTTAGGTTTACAGATTCTTATTATATTAATATCTTAAATTTGTGGTAGTTTGTTCTGTGTCTGCAACTACAGATAAAAATGTATATCCGAACAACTGGTATGGGTATTAACACTTTTACTGATAAGGAGAGAACATTTCAACCTTCCTAGGTCATCTTCAGGTTAAGAAAGATAGTTTGGAAGTGACCGTTCCCGGACACATGTCTTAGGAATGAGAGTATAAACGGGTACTATGTTCCTAAGACATTTCTGGCAATGGTTGCTTGTGAACTATCTCTTTCTTTACCTGAAGATGAGGTTGAAACATTGTTCCCTCTTTATCAGTAAAAGTGTTTCTAATACCCATACCAGCTGTTCTGAGAAATGTTTTTATTTCAAGTGCATTTTTCATTATTAAGAATTACAGATAAAAATGTTTTTATATCGTAATTAGCTTCAAAATGTTTGTCCTTGTATTTAGTCTGTACTTCCCACAGAACTGTGTTTTTCCTTCATTCAAGCATTTTTGATAAATGATCTATCATGGTAAACGATTTTAACAATATTTTGATAATACACAACTCTAAGGCAATATTTGAAGAACTCCAGAATTTTCTCTAGTGTGACTTGTGAGTAACTTTCTTTGAGCATGTTATTTTACCTTTTACCTGCTTTATCCATCCTTCAAAAAAGTAAAAAATTAAATGCAAATATCTATGTAGAATCATCGTTGCTCAGACATCATATTTTTATAGTTGTCAATTTTGTTTGGTTACAGAGCAAACAAATAGAAAATCAGACCTGTTACATGCCTGTCACATCTGTTCTCTCAACATTTGTTAATACTTCTTTCTTCCATTTAATTATATATTAACCAATAGAGAGTCAAGGTTTTTATTTAGCAAATGACTTTAAAAGTCAATTTCATTCAGAGCATCAACATCATTTTTATGAGAAAGTTGATACTCTAAATGCAATCAACATTTACTTAATTTTAATTAATTAAATAATGCACCGAACAATATAGGCTAATAACATGCTAAAAGTAGACAACATTTCATTACTTCTCACAATTGACAAGAGTCATTAGAAATTTGTCCAAACTAGTTAACTTTTTAATGAGAATGATGTTAATACTTTTTGTATATTACGAGTCTGTATTGTTTGGTGCATTATTTAATTAAATTAAGTGCAGTACTACTATTAATATAAACAAAACAAAATAGGGTTAACTCTTTATCACTTTGTGTTACTATACAAGTAATGAAAATGCAAATATGTGGATCTTTGTAAATTACTTAAGGTTAGATAAGGTAAAATAAATATTATAATAATACCAAGAGGTACATATGTGAGCATCTTGTAGGAGTTCGTGGGTAATATAATTCATTAGTGTAACGTTAGTTACATGTTTCCTGAGTGATTTACAATTATAGTAATTAGACACCATTCAAAAGACTAAAACAATTCAAAGTAATTATAAATAGATGTTATGAACTTACAACTACTCTGGCTACATGAATGTAGTTTCATGTTACAGTTTGAAGTCATTCTAGAAATTTTAAGTTTATTTTGGTGGTTACAAAGTTTGTTAAATTGACCAATTCCATTTTAAGTTAGGATAGAGAAAATAACAGATAAACAGTTTTATTGAAGAAAAAACACATTTGAAATGTATTTAGGGTGCTTTAGGGATTACACAAGGAAATTTGAGACGAGAATAAACATTTTTAATCTTAACATGAAACTAGCTTTTCACACAAACTACTAAACACTAACACTCAATATATTAATGGACAAATCTTTAGTTTGTTAAACATACTTCACTAAAAACATGAATTTTTAGTATGTGTAAGACTACTAATGTTAACTGAAAGACTGTCATATATTGTAAAGATATACACAAACTACATTAAAAATTTAAACTATTAAATCTGTAAAGACTAAACATGTAGAAAGAGGTCATGTGGTTGGTCAAATTGACCAAACCTGTGTTTTAAAAGTTAAGGAACTTTTAGATATCACAGTATATTATTTGTTGACATTAATAGTAATCTGTGTCATTGTTGGGTCATGTCAAGAAACTCTATATTATTTGTTGACATTAATAGTAATCTGTGTCATTGTTGGGTCATGTCAAGAAACTCGTAACAGTATATTATTTGTTGACATTAATAGTAATCTGTGTCATTGTTGGGTCATGTCAAGAAACTCGTAACAGTATATTATTTGTTGACATTAATAGTAATCTGTGTCATTGTTGGGTCATGTCAAGAAACTCTGTATATTATTTGTTGACATTAATAGTAATCTGTGTCATTGTTGGGTCATGTCAAGAAACTCTGTATATTATTTGTTGACATTAATAGTAATCTGTGTCATTGTTGGGTCATGTCAAGAAACTCTGTATATTATTTGTTGACATTAATAGTAATCTGTGTCATTGTTGGGTCATGTCAAGAAACTCTATATTATTTGTTGACATTAATAGTAATCTGTGTCATTGTTGGGTCATGTCAAGAAACTCTGTATATTATTTGTTGACATTAATAGTAATCTGTGTCATTGTTGGGTCATGTCAAGAAACTCTGTATATTATTTGTTGACATTAATAGTAATCTGTGTCATTGTTGGGTCATGTCAAGAAACTCTGTATATTATTTGTTGACATTAATAGTAATCTGTGTCATTGTTGGGTCATGTCAAGAAACACTATATTATTTGTTGACATCACTAGTTATCTGTGTCATTGTTGGGTCATGTCAGGACAGTCATAAGTAACCATATATTATTTGTCAACATCCCTAGTTATCTGTTTCCTTGATAAGCTGTTAAATCTGGTACTCTTTTCTTCATTACCAGATCCCATTGTTCAGATAGAGATTGATGACAGTAGACACATACTTTATACACGGTCTGATAAAGGAACAATACAAGTAAGTTTGTTCATCACAGATTATTTTAATAGACTTCTGTGCTGGGAAGCATGTAATGACTTAATGCTGCTTTGGTTATTGCTAGTAGTTAATACAATATTTTCATGCTTAATAAAGTTGAAATAGTGTTTACTATATTAGTTAACTTGTTTCTTCTTTTGAATTTTTAACTTAAATACTGTTAAAGGTTTTTGATCTTGGTGCTGACGGAAAGCAGTTGACTAAAGTAATAGCTGTCTCTCAAAACTCCATTGTTCAGCAGGCTGTCAACATAGCTAAGTATGTTTTTTTATATCTTAGTAGTGTTTGATTTATTGATATGCAATTAATACATGACAAATGTAGTCATGTTCTAATTCACATTTTATTATTTAACAAGCCATAAAATTTCCAAAAATGTGTATCATTGTTTTGTTATTCAAACGTAGAAGTTCTGGTGTAATTTCTAGTTATGTCCTGCCACCTGTGGTAATTATTGGGCTTTATATAAATAAATTAACAAGTCCTATTACAGCAGTTCTTGAATAAAGTAACATTGTTTCAATTACATAAAATCATTTAACACCTTGATTAAATTATGATTATGTTGGTTTATGTTTTATATTTCCCACAGTAACTTTACATAAACATTACTACTGCAGTAAGAAGTCTGTATCAGTGTTAAGTAAGGTATCTTGTCATTTTATTTTGTATTTTTTTAATGTTGAGTTTTTACAAGTTATTTTAATACTAGAATATTCCTCAGTGTCATTTAGTACTATTATTTTTATCCATATCAAAACTTCTTAGACAAGTAACTGATGTAATAATCATAAAAAGTTTGAAATTTGTTTTTCTTTTGCAGAACAATTGATAGGTCCAATTTTCGACCAGTGGTTCATATCAGTGCCCTGGACATTGTAGAGTCAGTTCACATCAATTTGGTGGCAGTCACACAATCGGGTAAAGAAAAAAAAAAAAAATGCATTCCCAAGAAAACATTGATATGTCCATGTTGTTTATTTATTCTTTATTGACTTTATAATAATATTATTGTGTTTATGAAACCAAGTTTTGAAAAACTTTGTTGTTGGGTAAACAGTATTATTTTTATGGGTACAGTGTTTCACCAGATGAACCTGACATCATCAGGTATGTCAAAAATATTCTGCTTAACACTTTCCATGTGAGGTCAGTTGATGTGACTAATCTTTTAAACACAAAACCATCATGATTTCCAGATTATAGAATGTAGAGTTGGAGAATTCGGTGCTCCAAGTGCAAGTTGATTTTCATGTTAAGATTAAATATACTTATTCCATATGAAATTTTTCTAATTTTGTTCTTAACCTATGAACTGCTGTAAGTAAAATTTGTTTGAGTAAAACTTTTATATTTAATCTGATACTTTGTTTACCTTAATTGCATGAATGTTGGTGATTTAACCAACATTGTAACCACTATAAAAACAATTACCTTTTTTACCAATAACCTACTTGTTAGAAGATGTTTAAAGCTTAGTTCAAACCATGTTTGATTACAGAAGACAATACTGATAAAATTGTTTCATGATAATAATGATAAACTGTTATTTTAAATATAGTTTGGATATTTCCAAATATATATTATAATAATCTAACTGTTTAAAACTTTCATTCATGTTGATAAGAGATCTTTAATTGTATAGAACATATTTCACTTTAAATTATGGTATTGTTGTTAGTGACCTATGTAATAACATTAGTGTCAGATATCGTAACATATTTTATCTGATTGTGAATCTTCTTTGTGTCTGTTATTATAACATATTTTACTTTTAAACCAAATATATTTTTTAAAAATACAAGTAAATTTTGGATATATAAAATGCTTTTGTCAGCTTTTTCTGCTTGAGTGCTGTAGTATCGTAATTTAGATGTAACTTTCTTAAGTTGCAATTTTGTGTAATTTATTTTTGGTTGAGAAACTTCTGTAATTTTTTAAGGGTGAGATTTTATTTCACTACCACATCACTGATCCATCCTGAAGCTAGGCCTTTTACCTTATTGCTCTTGCATGTTCGTCTTCCTCCCGGGTTCTCAGCAAATGCTCCATTACAACGGCCAAGTCACGTTCACATGGCCCATTACAGAAAAGGTATTTTTGATATTTTGTATTTTAATTTTGTATATGTGGTCAGTGGATTATACCAACCTTGTAACCACAAACTAACTATCAGTTTCCATGCTATTTTTACCAAATTTGGTAATCTTTTTGTAAGTATTACAAATTCTTTGTACACAATGAATTAGGTATTTTAGTTATGTATTTTTGAAGATGTTTGTCTATGAATATATAGTTAAAGTATTAACTGGTTTGAGTGCAAAGGGGTTGTTATGTGAAGACCAAATACTCTTCATCATCTGAAAATCTCAAACTTCATTAGTGTGTAACCTCTAAAACCCTAAAATATTAAACTTCTTTAATTAAACTTTGTATTTTACCTGTTATTTCCCATACCCTAATTTAACTGGACTTGGTCAGTTTGACTGACCTTGTAACCACCATGAAAAAAAGTTGCTTTCTTTTCTTTCTAAAATGGCTGCTAGTTGTAACAGGACATGACATTTATTTATTTTAATTAACATGAAACTTATAGCAGTGTATATTTGTAGTTTTATTGTTTTATTGCCCTTTGAACTGTCTAACTTATGATCATGCAACACAAGTTGTAAATCACTCAACAACAGCATTGCTCAAGGTACTGTATTGAATTACATAGTATAGGGACTACTCAAGAACATACCTTGTGAAGCATTATTTTTTTATTATCTAATGTAATCTGTTTTGTATTTTTACATTTTACTTACACCTATAACAACAAACAAACAAAAATAGACATGACAAACAAGAAACATAACTGCCACGACCTCTATGTTGGAGAAACAAGTAGAAAAAATGGGAACCAGATTCAAAGAACATAAAAAGTCACCTTCACACATTTTTGAACACTGCAAGTGAAATAAACACAACATAACCATAGAAAACACTCAAATACTAAATAAAGAAACAAACATAAACAAAGGCAAAATTAAAGAAGCCTTACTTATGCAACAACTTAAACCCAAAATAAACCAATATAAAGGAACGCCTTTATACCTATATTAAATATAATAAAATAAATAATATAAAATTATATCTTCCAACATCTAAGCATGCCCTCTACATTCCTACACTCAATTACACAGCCCCTTTGAAACATGTGGTCAGCTATCGGTCAGTTACCTCTTTTTTTCTTTGCGAACCTGGCGATGACTGAAAAAGGTCGAAACGTTGTTTGCTCCTCTACGTAAAAGTTTTCTCAACCCAAACGAGCTGTTTTTACATATGTATTGAAGAACCTAAAACTTATTTTAAAATTTGAATTATTAGCTAGTTTTGTTTGTGAATTATTAAAATAAAGTAGTTTAATAAAATTGTTCACACTTTAAAGTATTCTTAGAATGAGTTTAAGTGCATTTTGTAACTTTACAGCTTTATAGGTAAAAGTTGCATGAAACTGAAGGTGGACTGTTGGTGAGAACTGAGTTTTCATACATAGTTCATGAGAGGTCGCCATTAACTTGTTTCTTTTTGTGAGAGGTGGTGACTTTATATTTCTCTAGAATACTTACCATACTGAAGATTGTACTACTGTCTTGTGAGGTTATTAAACATTCACTATTATAGAAACTGAAGATTGTAATAGTTATAAATTATGAAATGTCTCAACAACATTAAGCTTTCAGCAAGTTAGTTTCAGCTTCGAGTTCTCGGCCAGTTGATTTCAGCTTCGAGTAAATGACTGATATTTCTAGTTCTAATTTTGTTTGTTATCATATTAATCTGTTCTTTTTGAACAGGTTGTGCATTATTGGCATCATCTCAGACTGAAGACAGTGATGTAATATGGACCATGAGTAACGACTCCTTTCCGTTTCAGTCGCAACTGATGGAACTTCATGTGAGCTGTTATGTTATCTCAATTTATATGTTGTGTTATTAACTGACTTAATATGTATTTAAACTATGAAAATACAGACATGTACATCATCAGATTTTCAAATTTTCTAACACTTTGTTGTTTTTCTGAAAAAGTTCCAACAGAAATAATCAAGAAGGTATGTTTTTATATTTTACATTTCCTTAGTTGAAGTATTGCTGAATCCATGAGTTACATTGAAGCCTGTGGCTGTAGTAAAGTAAGAGAAACACTGTTTTAAATGATTCAGGAGTATATTATGGGATTCTAGGTCTGTTAATTTATTAAAACAGGATGATATTGTTTCAATAACATGCGTCAATTGGTATGACGTAATAGACGTAACAACCTCAGTATGTTGATAAGCAGACTGTCTTTTATGTAAGTAATTCATCTGTTGTTGGTAGAAGTTTCGAGTTTTATATGAATACCTGTCACAGTCACCTGGTTATTTTAGGCATAATTTGGTAAATCAAATGTATATTAAAATGTGAATGACATTCATCTTTAAGAATGTATCTTTAATATGAGTGATATTAAAATGTGAATGACATTCATCTTTAATATGAGTGAGCTTTGTTACACTGATCACGAAGTTGTTTGAATGACACTTATTTGTTTGAGAAGTGTTTTTAGGTTAATTCTTCCCAATAATTGTTGTTGTCTAGCTAGTAAGTAGTAGTTTTAAAAGCATGATGTGTCAAGATGACAGTCAGGTTTTAATGATGTGATCCTGGCAGAATGACACCTAGAAGTTGTTATTAAGCCTGAATGTTTCACTTTCACATCTGAATTGGTATGTTTTTGTGAATTGAAATATCTGATTCTGATTAGAATAGTATAGTGTTTAATCTCTAATTTTCGTGGGAAAAAAAAGTAAAAACATTTGTTGGTTTAATAACTATTGAACTGTTAGTTGTGCAATAATAAAAGATTTTAACACTTAAGAATATCTGGTGATGTTATTTGATGTATGTATTGCATAGCTTGTATTATTCCATTTATAAAAATTAAAATACTGGATAAAATATCATTTCAGCCTTCTAAATACTATTGAGATTCTGCAAATAGTATATCTCATTTTTTACATTTAATTCAAACAATTTCTTAGCATGATACAGCTTCATGTAAACTCATCCTAACACAGTGGCTTTCTTGGCAAAACACGAATAGTGAAATACACAATGATTTACCTTAATGTTCCTCATCTTCTTCCATGAAAATTATTTGATTTCCTGTCCTATTGTAACACCATAATTCAAAGAAAAATATAAAATCATGAATGAAGCATTAGATTAACCTTAAAGCCTAGGACTATAAACGTGTCAGAAGTTTCAAATAAATCTCCTCTTCTAGCAATATATCACTGAGATAATCATTACATTTCAACCTACACAAATCTCCAGTGACCTGGAAGCCATACCAGCTTATATAAATACAATAAACAGACATTTATTACAATATAGATGAAATACATCAAAATCACAATAACAACCAAGTTGAGAAACAGTGATTGGCTAAAACTAATTTCCATGGAAGTTACAAGGTTCAAATAATAATAATTTGTTCAAAATTGTTTCAGCTTTCCCTATAACAAGATATTAGGGCCATATTACACTCAAAAATAATTTACAAGTAATAATGTTTTACAGTTTGCTGCAATAATTACATATCTATTTTTATTTTTCTATATAACAGTTTTTAATTGAATGAATTTCAAGTCTGAAGATTTTTTGGTAAATAAAAGTACAAGTTTATTTCTTAATTCAGAGATGCAGTTTTTACCTTTTGGGGTAAGATGCATTCATTCTTGTTCAATAGTTGAATCAAACAGTTGTACCTAGAATTCTATAAAATAGTTGTATGTTGAAATTCACCTTAATTTTATATTTGCAGACTGTGATTCCTGTGGATGGTAAAACCTGGTGCATGACCGAGGTTCTTCAGCTCCAACCCCCCAAGCCACTCTGTACCCTGAACATCAACAATGTGATCCTGCCATCAGAGCCTCCACTGGTGGTCAGTCAGCATGCAGAACTTCCCCGCAAGTTTGTTGTCTTGTCAGCACAGGTAAAACATTCTTTGAGAAATGATTAACAAGAGGGAATAATCTTGAAGGCTTGTTGGACATTTTACCTTCAATATTGTATTAACACGGCACTGTAGCACATGTAATGTTCCTTCTGGTTGGTGAGGTGCATTAAGAACAGCTTTGTGAAGCTTTCATGCATTCCTTAATATTTCAATATTTAAGAAAAGAGTTCCTTTAGAAATAAACGAGTTTCTTCTTTTCATAAGAAAGATTATAAAATGTCTTTTTTATATTAAAACTTACGTAAACTGTTTTCTCAATGGACAAACAAAATAGAGCATAATTCACAAAATGTTGGTAGACATAAGGAAAACAGTTGAAAAAAACAAAAGTAGTGGAGGACGAATGAAAACAAAAACATCCGTTACTGCAGATCACAGAACAAAAAGAAATGTTTTCAATACAGAGAATAACTGACAAGGAGTAACTATAAGATGTTTTAACCACTTTAATAATAGAAACAAACAAACTACAAGATGTTTTAACCACTTTAATAATAGAAACAAACATTTCATGGATTAGATGAATGAAAAAACCCTTATCTTCTAGGAATATATATGACAGAGGACCCCTTAACAATTAATGTATTGGAACATTATGGAGTACTCCACTGACCTCTTAAAAGAACTAGTATCCTGAAACATTTCAATAACAGATTTCTAACAGTAAAACCCTCTATTTAAAAATATTTCTTATTACCATAGTACAGTTTAAAAGTATCAGGTGTTGATATCCAATGTTAAAAATATTATTTCTCGTTACCATAGTATAACTAGCGAGTCTCGGTTGTTGATATCCAATGTTAAACACGTTATTTCTCGTTACCATAGTATAACTAGCGAGTCTCGGTTGTTGATAATTAATTATCTACTTTTCTGAGAATCTGAATTTAACCAAAATAAGCATAAATAGAAAGTGGATTGATCTTAAATTAGCTACTTGGTTTACCAAACACAAAATTGTTGTGTTAATGAAAATAAATGTTTAGACTGACTCAGAACCTTTTATTTAATAGATAGTGTATTGTAGCTCTACAGATTAACTTAAACTTTTATCCACACAATTACAAAATTGTATATAAAATTGACCCTTCTGTTTCTTTACATAATTTTGATAGGGCAGCCAGATAGTGACCAAACTAAGGCCCATTGACCAACTCCGTCATTTGTTACTTGCTAATAATGGTCCAGATTGTGAACCTGTTAAAGCTTTCTTTATTCTTCATAAGGTATGTTATTTGTGTCATATATGAACCTGTCAAAGCTTTCTCTGTTCTTCATAAGGTATGTTGTTTGTCATATATGAACCTGTCAAAGGTTTCTCTGTTCTTCATAAGGTATGTTGTTTGTGTCATATATGAACCTGTCAAAGGTTTCTCTGTTCTTCATAAGGTATGTTGTTTGTGTCATATATGAACCTGTCAAAGCTTTCTCTGTTCTTCATAAGGTATGTTGTTTGTGTCATATATGAACCTGTCAAAGCTTTCTCTGTTCTTCATAAGGTATGTTGTTTGTGTCATATATGAACCTGTCAAAGCTTTCTCTGTTCTTCATAAGGTATGTTGTTTGTGTCATATATGAACCTGTCAAAGCTTTCTCTGTTCTTCATAAGGTATGTTGTTTGTGTCATATATGAACCTGTCAAAGCTTTCTCTGTTCTTCATAAGGTATGTTGTTTGTGTCATATATGAACCTGTCAAAGCTTTCTCTGTTCTTCATAAGGTATGTTGTTTGTGTCATATATGAACCTGTCAAAGCTTTCTCTGTTCTTCATAAGGTATGTTGTTTGTGTCATATATGAACCTGTCAAAGCTTTCTCTGTTCTTCATAAGGTATGTTGTTTGTGTCATATATGAACCTGTCAAAGCTTTCTCTGTTCTTCATAAGGTATGTTGTTTGTGTCATATATGAACCTGTCAAAGCTTTCTCTGTTCTTCATAAGGTATGTTGTTTGTGTTAGATGTGAAACTGTTTAGTTTAAAGGTATTAGTTGTGTTTTTATATTATGTTTATGAATCTCAAAGCATAAACCATTATAATAAATCTTAACTTTAAATATATTCAATATCTTGTCACATCTGGAAAGTCTTAATGGTATTGACTTGGTTTGATTCATTGCTATGTACCAGAAGGTGTGTGTTATTGAGACACTATTTAATCTATATGAAGGGAACAAGATTTAATTTGGAAACTTTCGGCATCAGAGGTCCTCCTGAACTGGCTTTCTAATAAAAACCGTAAACTTCATTTCTACTTTCTTGTTACTTTGTATTAACTATGTTAATTTCTTTTTAGCAAACCCAAGCTTGTGCTATGTGTCTCATCCTAGCATGCTCTAGAATGACTCAGGAGGAACAGGTAATATTAATATTTATTGTTGTGGTTATAATTGTAATACCAGTTTGACATTGCTCAGCTTAAACATTGCAAAGTTATTAAAGAAATGTAACAATAGTTTGTAAACTGTGTCTTTTAAAAGATCTTTCAACACAAGTCGGGACATGCACGGTACTGACCGGCAACAGTGTTCGTAGACAGTTGACACAAGTTGGGACATGCACGGTTCACTAAACTGTTAAATGTTTGAACTGTTCTGTTGGTTTATTCTAGTAGTTTTAATTTTCTGCATAATTAAATGAAGCAGTAAATAATGTTTATCTTTCACAAAAAGAATAAAAGATTTACAACTCTTGTAAAAAAAAAAAAAATCCCACAAATCTAGCAAGAATGTGGTCTAGATATTAGTATGTGGACACCCTGTAAATATCTAGGTTTGTGTCTACTCTGTACTTTCTGCACATGCTCCATAGCTATGCTAGAGAAGTCTCTTCTGTGATATCCTTGTGTGATTTACAAAAAATATGTACAATTTATCAGCCTGAAAAAAAACCAATTTCAGTGTAAGTGATTTGAATACTGAATACAGTTTGTATAATAGATCTTGTATAATACTGTAGTTTATTAATTTCCATATTTTTGTATTATATACCTTAGAAGGGCTAGCCAGATCAAAAGGATAACATCTGATTTGATATAAAATAACTGCGTTTACTGTGTGAGTGATGAAGTCAAATAACTGATTACAACAGTGATGTCACTTTAAGTAATTTAATATAATGATTAACTCTGTATATGTTATTAAAATAATCACCTGAAAATTAATGTTTTCAGACATTACTGTTTTTGAGTTTCTAAGTAATCAGAATGTTGTCATGAAAGTAGTACACTGACTGAAATTAGTGTATTGAATTATTGTTGTTTCCAGTTATTTTGGTTATATAAATACCATGAGAATAATTGATTGGAGAGCCTAATGAATAATTAATTATATAATTTTAAACATTGTAGAACAAAATTTTCATTTTTCAGAAATAATGTATTTAAGCAGTATGAAGGTGTTGTAATAAAACATCAGATAGACTGTCACCCAACAAAAGGTCTTTCTGTTTTCTTTGTTTCCTTCTTGTAGCAACCTTAATTTTTTTGTATGTTGATGACTAGCAACTGCATGTTTGTATACTGTGAAAACAGTTATGTTTAAATATGGAAATGTTGGTAGAGATCATATTTACCATAAATAAAAATTAATTTTTAAGAACAAGTATCAAGTAAAGAACTCGCACACATTGAATGGCTTAAGTAACCACTAGCAGATATAAGGTTTAACGTAAATAACGGTGTTACTTAACTTGTCATTTATGGTTTAGGTGGCAGAATGGGCTACTCGAGCCTTCCTGTTGTATGGGGGGGAACCTTGTATATCATTTCCTGTGCCCAGTAACCCTAGTTCCTTAATGGTTTCTCCCAGCTCTCCTGCACCTACATTTGGTCCATCAACTGTTCCAGGTATTTATATTTAAATGATCTCGTAGTTTGAGTTTCAAAACTCGTCAAGTTGGTAACACAGTGTAAACCAGTAGTAATAATTGATTTTGTTTCTTCTAAATCCATAAAAGTATATGTAATGTATTCTTTTCTGGCTGCCTTAAGGAGAACCAGTTACGTTTTTGTCACAACTTTTATGATTGGATTTTGTGCTATTCTTTTAATTTTTGTAATATTTGTATGACCTAAACCACAAATTAAGAGCTAGACTTTATTGTTGTTTATAGCTCACCAACTTGCACTGTTCAGTGATTTCACCCACAATTAAATAATGTCTTGCATTGTTCAGACAGTGACTTCAACCATTACTAGATGTGTTTCACATTTGGAATGTTAACTTCAATTATATGTCTTACATTGGGTGAAGTCTTGAAGAAAATCACTGGATCTCCTTAGATTGTTCAAGATTGGTAAGGGAGCTGATATTTTCCATGGATCATTTTTGTATTTATTTGTGAGTGATAAAACAAGTGGACACAAATATAAATTTTGGCAATGTAAAAGACATCTTAAACTTGCAGTTTTATTTTTCTAGCATACAGGTTGGTATGTGGAAGTTGTTTTTGCTTTTGCATATGGTAGATTTCTCAAATGTGTTTGAGAAAAGACTTGATAAATGTTTACATTGATTGTAATGGATTTCAGTCCACTGAGTATGTCCATCCATTTAAAACAACTCGCATCCAACCCTGACATTTAAAAGTCATGTATTTTAAATTAAGAAGTGTGGTATTTTTTGGATTGGAATTTTATGTATAAAGTTGTATGAATTTTTGAAAATTAAATATTTTTTATAATATTTGGTGAATGATGCTAAAAACTTTTTTTAATGGTTTTATGCCTACTTCTACTTGTAAGTGTACGAACCACATTTTTCACAAAATAAATTAATAAAAGGTGCAAAATATAAGTTAGTTTATATTTGTTTAGCCTTATTTGAACTATTGATGGTTTTACGGAAACATTTTGAAATTATTGTAATGGAGATAAGTATCGTATTTTGTCTTTAGTCTGTCTGACAAAGTGATTGGTTGTCTTTAGTCTGTCTGACAAAGTGATTGGTTGTCTTTAGTCTGTCTGACAAAGTGATTGGTTGTCTTTAGTCTGTCTGACAAAGTGATTGGTTGTCTTTAGTCTGTCTGACAAAGTGATTTGTTGTCTTTAGTCTGTCTGACAAAGTGATTTGTTGTCTTTAGTCTGTCTGACAAAGTGATTTGTTGTCTTTAGTCTGTCTGACAAAGTGATTGGTAATATTATTTGTATAAAAACTGTCGCTAAGAAAGACAACTCTTAGTTCTAATCTTGTTAATTAGATTCTTATCCTAGGTTGAAATATATTATTCTGTGTAACTCCATAATGTTTCTTGGATTTCATTATTACAGTCTTGTCAGTAGCTATTAATATCCTTCAAAAACGCATGTAAACCAACTGAACAAAATCCTATTACAAATGAAAAACCCACACAGTTTCAGAAAATGTTTATTCTTTCCCACATAAGACTAAATCATACACACCACAACTATACAACACCCCCAAATCTCTTAAACCAGATGGTTCACTATGACCCATAATGTTGACCTATGAATCATGCAACTATAACCTTGGTAAATACATAGTGTGCCAATTTTTAAATATATTTTTGATCAACTAAATCATAGTCTTAATGGCCAGTTTTGATGTAATCTCCCTCTTCATAGAAGTCTCACTACTGAAACCTATAAGACAACTTTAGGACTTTATATCAAAAACCGTAACCCATTGATACACATCCCCAGCAACCCTTATAGAATTCACTACCACCATAACTAACTTAATGTTCAATAACCAAAACTACCTACAAATAAATGGCTTAAGTATGGGGAATCCCGTGTCACCAGTTCTAGCCAACATTTTTATGACACAGATTGAATTGCAGGGGATCCATTCAGCCTTACACTCACCACTATACTGGTACAGCTATGTTGATGATACAATTGCTGTATTCACATCTACATAACACACAGTGTTTTTCAATTGTGTTAACTCAATACACCCCAACATTAAGTTCATGTGTGAACAGGAAAAACATAACCAAATAGCATTTCTTAACATCAAGATCACGAGAGTCAATACACAATTCAAAACAGAAATCCACATAAATATTGCCCATCCTGGATTATATATTCCCTGGGACTCAGCGCATGAAACAAAACAAAAACATCATTAATAAAACACAATGCAACGACTGTCACAACTTTTGTATTGGAGAAACAAGCAGAAATATGAAAACCAGATTAAAAAAACACAAACACTTTTGCACAATTTGAACAGTGCAGATCAAATAAGCACAACATAACCATAGAAAACATAAGTAGGAAAACAAATATAAACAAACAAAATCAAAGAATCCCTACTTGTACAACAACTAAACCCAAAATTAAACCAATATAAAGGAACACCTTTATATCTATACTTATTAACAACCTAACATTTAACTGCAACGCCCCCTACAATCTTGTACTTGGTTACTCTCTCATCCCTAAGATGCACCTGGCAACAGTCAATTGCAAACTTTCTTTGCTAACATGAAGATGACTTAAAGCCGAAAGGTTGTGAATTTTAAGTTTAATACCCACATTAGGTGTCTTTAGAATACATTAATATCCTACAAGTTCACTAATCCAATTGACACTGTCACCAGTTAGTTGAAAATCAATGCTTGTCATTGTGGATTCAATTAACAATTTGAAAAAGTTACTAATCCATATTTCAGGGATGCTAGCAGTTGTACAGCTACTTCGATATTCTGGTAGTAATTTTAAGAAATTGTCTTTTGTACATTTCTTAAAGATGAATATTATAAAGCTATTTGAAACTAGAGTTCCATCCTTAGTGACAGTTATGAGTTTGTAGCTGAAGATGGCTGCTACTGGTAGTTTGGACAGTTATGATGCTAGTCTTTTGTTCTGTTTGTTTCCCCATGATTATATTGGTTAAGTATGTGAGTGTGAAGACCTTGTTCTAATCTGTCATCATCATAAATGATTATTTCTGTGGGTTTTGGTGCTTCCTATGTCAGCCATTGTTTTGTAGAAGTACCAAAATAAGGTTCTTGTGAAGTTTGCTTTAATACATACCTTATTCCTTTTCATGTTTTGTGTAACTGGAAATCAACTACCTATAGAGTTCACAGGTTCATTTCCTCAGGGTGTAACTGCTGCCAGGAAACTTTATATTCTTGTTTATATTTCTATTCCACTGTGATCCAGTCTTGCACGTAATGTTGGTTGTGATTTGTTGATGAAGTATGATTATATCTCTGTCACAAGACAATAACATTAAGCTTAATGTATTTGTAAAGACTATATTTCTTATTTGTTCCCTTGTGGGTTTTCTCAGAAGTAGTGTGTATAATGGTATTTCAACCACCGCATGTCCATCTTTATCTAATGTTAATGATCAGTACTGTGTTTCATGTATTCAGTTTTGGTTGTTGTATAATGTTCTGTTGCTTGTCCTAGAAAACAGTTGTAACTAATTATATAAAACACACTGCTCATTATTTTAATAGTAGTACATGTAATTAATAATATAGTATGATGCTGTTTCAGTTTTGTAATCGGACATTCTGGTAAATAGGCCGTCATTCTACTGATGTTATCTACTGGTCACACAATTTAACAGAAAGCTACTGTCCTATGAAACATAATTTAATGTTGTTTACAGCTTGGTCAGAAAGGTACCATTGAGTCAAATATAATGTTTATAGCTTGGTCAGAAAGCTACCATCCTGTTAAATGTAGTTTTGATGTTGTTTACAGCTTGGTCAAGCACTCCTGCAGTAGGTCACCATCCTGGTACAACCTTTTCTGTCCCTGGTTCAGGTAAGTTTATTCTCCAATGTTTTAAGCCATGATTTGGTGGTTTACTGATTTTCAATTTCTTGCTGCTTTATTATCTTGATCGTCATGGCAAACTTTCTGTTGCCAGTTATCCATGAATGATACATGAAGTAAGACCATGAAGCTGATGATGTCTACTTCTGTTGCTTATCAGAATTTATATAAATGAAGAGCATGATTAATTACACTGTTTTTTTTGTTTGAAGAAAAGTAGAAACTTTTACACCATTGATTGGATAAAAATATCCAGTTATTCTGTGAGAGTTGTTTTATGTTTGAAGAAGTAATTTAATTAATTTGGTAAATATTGGTAAAATTCTTCACATTTTTTATCATTAGTTTTTACGACAATATAATGAACTGAAACTGATTGGTATACAACCAGGCATTCCATACAGTCCAGTAGTCTCTCTGAACCAAACGTATGGTATTCCTTCTCAGGAACAACAGTCAGTGTTAACACAACAACAGCTACCAAGTGGTGGCCCAGAGATGATTTACTCTGGTAAACATAATGGTCTATATCTTTACCTGTCAAGGATATTAAGGTAATAACAAACTATAATAATAGTTTAATGTAATGATTAGCTGTAATAATAGTTTAACACTCTTATAACGTACATCATTAACACTATACTTGTTAATAGCGACTCAATACTTTTGTAATGTACGTTGCCAACAGTATATAATCGTTAGTAGTGATTCAACAATTAAAATATTGAAAAATGGAATTTTCTATTTGTATATTGTATTTTCATTTTATTTTGTGTTTTTTTCCTTACTCTGATATTTTTTTAAATATTCAGACCCATCTGGAATTTAAAAGTTGTATCAGATATTCCATATAAATCAAAGAAAGGTGATGTGGATTATGTGAGTATAGTGTTTTCATGTGTCAGTATGTTTAATAAGAAATCAGAATTTAAATCAGACACAATCTGAAGTACAAGTAGTATAGGTATGTTTAATAAGAAATCTAACACAATCTGAAGTACAAATAGTATAGGTATGTTTAATAAGAAATCTAACACAATCTGAAGTACAAATAGTATAGGTATGTTTAATAAGAAATCTAACACAATCTGAAGTACAAATAGTATAGGTATGTTTAATAAGAAATCTAACACAATCTGAAGTACAAATAGTATAGGTATGTTTAATAAGAAATCTAACACAATCTGAAGTACAAGTAGTATAGGTATGTTTAATAAGAAATCTAACACAATCTGAAGTACAAATAGTATAGGTATGTTTAATAAGAAATCAGACACAATCTGAAGTACAAGTAGTATAGGTATGTTTAATAAGAAATCAGACACAATTTGAAGTACAAGTAGTATGGAAACATAATTAAACCATTGTATATTTTAAAGAAAAATTTTTTAATATATTACACAGATTTTTGATAATAACTTTGAATGTTGTTATATACGTAAAAACATTTATAGCTGATTGCCTAAAAATCCTGATTTGTGTGAAACCACATTGTTTTTGACTAATTCCAGATTACATTTTACCTTCTGGAATTTCTTTCTTTTTTTAATACTTAGCTAGCAAGCAGTGTGTCGAGTGAAGATCTGAGTCGATACCTAGAACAACTCCATGCACTTAAAGATTTTGTGCAGAATAATTCACAGTTCAGTCTGGCAACAGGTGCTAACGGGTAAGTTAAGTGATGAGACTACATGTGCTGTAATACAAAACACAAGATTTCAGGTTAAATTAGCTCATTTTGTGTTCAAACAAATTGTACGACATAAAAATTCTAATACACAACCTAACTGAAGTAACTGATAACAACACTTCTTACTTTCACAGAAGGATATAGAGGATGACCTAATTTAAGTAACTTACAACACTTGTCGCTTCCACACAAGGATATACACAATGACCTCACAAATGATCTTAGTATTAAAGAAAGTTCAGAGATTTCTCAATATACAGTGACTTGTATTTCTAATAACTTTACCAAAATACACTGTAACAATGACATGCTTTTATTATTACACAAGAAAATTACATTTAACTTTATAAACCATATATTAATCCATTATTGAAAGCCAGTTGGTTTTATTTTGATATTTGTTTTCAGTCAAATACTTTTATTAGTTTTAGTAAATAGCTGTAATTTATGCTATTGAGTTTTAATAGGAAATTTATCTAACTTTAAAAATTTAGTTCTGTTGTTTAAAAGTGTTTTAAACTTGACTAATATGATTGGCCTTATTATATTGTGTTATATTATTTTTATATATTTTATTATACTGTTTCCCTGTTTTATACTCGCACTACCTGATGTTAATACTTCTGATATTGTTACTAGATTAATTGCTATTCATAGAAAGTTTTTTTGTTTTGACGTCTACTGTTGTTGAGTGTTCAAACTTCTAAAGAAAGTCGTCAAATTTGAAACCTTTTTATTGAATATTGAATTTTACACCTTGTGCCATTTTTTGTAAAAGATTATTTTCACATCTTTAAAAGACTTCTATTGTTTGTGTTTATTTAGTTGAGTAAAGTATTGTAGTTTAATTTACTGATTTTTTTTTTCCAACAATTAAAAATGTCTCACCAGCAGTTTAATTTTTTACAGAAGATGACCTAAGCTCTGACAGCTCATGGTTGTTACTACAAGTGAATTTGGAGTTTTAAATTATGTTGTCATTTTCTAAAACAATCCAGATCATTTGCACAAAATTTTTAGAATTCACTTCTGTTGGTTAAATAATATTTTCATCTTGACATAAGAACTTGCAGTGTATGTTTGATGGACAGTCGGTACTCTAATGTGAGAGAAATCTTGAGAATTTTCTGGTTCATTTCTTATTGTTCCACAAAATAGAAGTAATGATGGAACCTCTTGTACAAGTGAGTGCATAGTTGGTTGTTCTTGTTTTGGTTGTTTTTTGGAAGTTTTTTGTGGCTAAAGAACAACATGCACCTGCAGAAATAGAGAAAAAAAAACATTTTTGAATCTTTAAATAACCTGTTGATTAAAATAGTAAGTTACTGGTTTTCCTTTCTTTTCATTGTCTGGTTTGTGTCCAGTTTATTGGATGACACAATCTCTATGCATATGTTGAAGGTTTTAAATGTTTTGAATTTTCTTCTAATCTAACATCAAGGATGGTGAGGGTTTCTTTTGTGTCTAGTTTCTATTTATTGACAGCCTTGTTAAGATTATGGAAGTGATTCATTTCAATAAACAAATAATTGTCAGTGGATCTAAGTTTCTAACTTTTTGCTGGATGTTTGAAATGCCTTTTTATAATTATCAACGTACCAGACAATAAGTGAAGAATTCATGTTGGATATTTTGTCTTTTGATGTGAATAAACTTTTAAAACTAATGATTTTGAAATGCATTTCATTATGATACTTGAAGTTATTTATAGATAACTTGTGTAACAAGGTTATGTAGGATTTGTTTTTGTTCCTACTTGTTTTTACAGCTTGTGACTAAGTATTGCAGGTTTTTATTTGTCCAGTGTAAGTCTTGGCCAGAATGTGTCACAAGTCCTCAACTTCCTGCGTCCAGAGACTCTGACCCCCGGTGAGATGACACAGATGCAGCAGCAGCTTTCGAGGAAGTCTCAAGGTAAGCATCAAGAACTCGGGAGTTGCTTGATTCATTTGGATCGGTGCTCCATGGAACCAGAACCTTTGAACCAAATACAGTATTTTTATAAACTTTTCTGTACTTCATATTTTGAGATCTCCAATATGGTATTATACAGAAGTGAGTAGGAGAACTGATTCTATACTAGTGATCTGGTTTCATGAGATGTAATATTGTTTTAATAAATAAACTTTACATGTATTAGATAATATGAACATTCTATAATTGTTTTTGACTCCCAGCATTAATAATGTATTGTGTGTGGCTGTTTTGTTTTCTAATGCCCAATGTATGAAGTTGCATGATATGTATGGCTGTCTTTGTTTTTCATTAATAAGGATGTAAGGGCACATACACATTGTGTGTGTAACTCCTTTTGTTCTCCATTAATCAGGATGTAATGCTACATACATATTGTGTTTGAATTTTGTTTTTCACTAGTAAGGGTGTGTGTTATGTTTCAGCCGAAGCTCAGCTACAAGAAAGGTCTTCTCTCCTCAACCTACAACAACTTCTGAATTACACTTGTGAAGTCCTAGGTCTTTGGAAAGTGCTTTGTGACCACCAGTTTCATATTATAACAGGAATGTTGTCAAAGGTATGACAAGTAATGTTGATTGCTAGAATACTTTCTTTAATCTACTACATATATAGTATATGTGTGTAAGCAGAGTTCTGTTTATAAACTCTTTAATGTGGGTTTATTGATGATTAAAGCCATTTTAAGTAGCTGTAATAACAAAAAATCTAATTTGTTTCATACAAAACTTAACAAGAGGTTCGTTTGATTTAGACACAGAATAAAAATTGCAGAATTTTAAAAATGTCTTTATTTTTTAGATTTATATGTAGCATTATGAAAATTTTAAATTTTATTTCAGGACTTTCAAAACCAGATGAAAGTTATAACATGCAGAGACTTTGTATGTAATGGAAGAGAGGTTAGTAGAAAGTTTACTATACAATCTTGACATGTAATTTTTAAACATATTTTAAGTTAAATAATTTTTATTACTCACCATCCTAAAAATTAGTGTAAAGTACTCTAAGTTTTGTCTAATCCTTACATTATTTTGCAAAAGCAACAAGTCAGTTAATACATATGGAACATGAAGATTTGAGAAGTATTGTAGGCTTAACTTGTCTTCTTCAAGTCTTGTGTTAGTACTTCACTGTAAGTTATGTTGTACACTACTGCCACAATTTACTGTAGGATGAAATTATAAGTGGGTCAGTGGGACTAAATGTTAGGCTTAGGTTTGTTGTGTTAGTACTTCACTGCAAGTTATGTTGTACACTTCTGCCGGAATTTACTGTAGGATGAAATTATAAGTGGATCACTAGGACTAAATGTTAGGCTAAGGTTGGTATGTAAAAATGAGCAGGTTGGACTTGTTGGATTGTTTCAGTGGAAGAAGGAAGCATTTTACAATGGAGTGTTTACATTCAAACAAGATAGGGCTGGCTTATTTGCTACACCTACTAACCCTGCTTACACTGATCAAAGGCCACATTATTGATTTGTTGACTTTCATCCAAACTTTTATCATAACTACTAGTTTATGAATTATATATCAGTGTTAAGTATTGTATCAAGTTGTAGATTGTAATTTAGATTTTATTACTATACATTAGTTAATTTATTAATTTAAAGATATGTATTAAAAAAACACACCTAAAATATCAATTTTGTTTGCCATATATTATGTTGAATGCAGCAGTGGCTCAAATTAGACGTATGTGATATCAAAATATAAAGTGTAGTTTTTGTATGAATTAGGAACTCCAAATTATCCATACTAAGAAATTGTAATCTAAAATAAGAACCACCTATCTCTTCTATTTGTGAAGTTATTGCCACTTCTTTTTTATTTTTAAAAACACTCGTATATACACTTTTGTGTATGACTTGAATAACCAGTCGAAAGCTCAGAAGTCCCATTAATGGTTTTCTCAGCCATTTTCAAGTATTGTGACATTTCTTTCTTGTGATACAAAATTTCAAGTAGGTAAGTTGAGTCTACTGCTCCAAATTTTACATTTTTAAACCTGAATATATCTTAATTACTACACTTGATAAACAATGGTGTAATTCTGTGGTATCCTTACACTATATTGATTTTTGGTTATTTCATGATGTACATATAAAACTAAAAAATTTAACTACAAAGAATGTAAGACGAAATAACTTTGTTTTTTTCTTCTTTACTGACTGTCCCTCAGTGAGAGGTCACCTCCAAAGGAAGGTTCTTTTCAGTTTACCTCTTTTGGGATCTGAATGTCCACCCACGTGAATCA
Source organism: Tachypleus tridentatus (assembly GCF_004210375.1). Lineage (NCBI taxonomy): Eukaryota > Metazoa > Arthropoda > Merostomata > Xiphosura > Limulidae > Tachypleus > Tachypleus tridentatus. The sequence goes on from NC_134825.1 coordinate 177,837,207, forward strand.
TCTGGTCCTCTGGGGCTAGAATCAACTGAGTACCAGTACTAGACATTCTAAACAGAATTGTGAATTTTATCAGATGGTGGTATTTGGGTAAAGTGTCTACAAAACCCTGGCATTACAAGTGAGCATTATGCTTTTAGCTCTGTGGTGTGTCCTCTCTTAGGGCTTCATGGTGGGTGATGTTAGTGGACATCATGTTTCTCTAATCCTGTGGCTTCTCACATTTCTCACCCTTGATTGGTAAATTTGTAGGGCTGTAACACTTAGTCCTAAGTTACAGTTGAAAACCTACCTTGATTCCTCATTTTACTGTTGCTATCTGAAAAGCCCTTTGGACAGATGTCACCATTTTTTTATTCAGAAGGAATTGGAAGGTTTTGCTGACTCTCCAAAATCTGTCCAAAAATTAAGGTCTGTAGATGTTTGCATTGAAATATTGAAATCAGAACATACAAAACTCCTAGGAAATCCAAGACTTTTGTGGATTTGTCTATTCATATTAATCCCAATGCTACCCTGAATAGATGTTGAGGAGTTATTGCTGAAAGGGATCTTCTTAACATCCTTAAATTGGAGATTCTTGCCAGTCTCTCGAGTTAAGATGTTTTGTCCATGCTACATATCTCCACTCCCAAAGATGGAGTACTTTGGGCTACTGGCCTTCTCGTTTTTGACATTCGCTTCTCCATGTCTCCCTACATCTGTTATGTAAGGTTACCCATGTTGTAATGTTTGGCCCTATATCAGGAACCCTCTTTGCATGCCACAGTGGAAGTTTGAAGCAGACCAACTGCCTCTCTCTCAGAACTTGATTCTGCCATCAATTGACAATTGTGTAGGATCAGTAGTTATACTGTATAGTCTGCCAGGAGATATGGAAGGCTCAAAAATGAGCCTGGGAGAACTTAAAAAGTTATTTTTCTTTTTCTAACTGCATTGTTTATCAGCAGGCTTGTGCCCATGTGTGGCAGGTCAAGCATTGAATACAGAAGGAATCTTGGATTAAGATCACTTTCAGCAACTCTAGTTCCACCAGCTCCAAAGTTGTGTGTGACCAGAATTGGGTGGTCAGTGTGTTGTACGCCTCCCATAGTCTTATATTTTCCCCTCTTCTGCCTCCTCCTCAGCTTTCTTGGCATCAAGATTGCTGCTTTCTTCTCAGGAGGTGGATTTAACTGACAATTACCTGTTCACCATGCTGTAACTGAAGATCACTCTTCATCAGTCTTGCTGTACCTCTGTCAGACTCAACAGTATTCATTATAAAATGCTGCACCATTTTAAACAACCAGATGAGACAGGAGGAATCTTTCGTCATGCTTGTTGCCAGACCATTATACTACCATTTTCTTCTCACCAGTTGACAGCTGGCTTGGGGTGAAGAATGTTCCAACAAGGTTTTCCAGATAAAACCTACTGTTGTTCTTTGGCCATCTAGTTTCTGCAGGGTTCATAATGAAGCAGTTGTATTAACAAGGCTCTGCATTGGTCACAACTCTTTAATCCATCTTTTTCCTTTGTTCAGCACTGATGCACCATTGTGTCATAATAGTCCACATTTTATTGCCATGCCATTGTTACTACCGTGAGCAACAGCATCATTTTAGATGTATTTACATTCACAACTTACCATTGTTTTTAAAGAACGTTTTCACTGTACTATTGGTCTTTTAAATTTTATTTGTTTTACCTTTTAATGGGAATTCAGCTACAAAAAACACAAATCCTATATTTTTGTGTGCTTTGTTTACTTTTTAACCTTTGCCTACTTGTTGCTATTTTTTGTTTTTGTTTTTCACCTTTTTTATGCATTTGGAGTATAACTTTGCTTCAAACAAGAAATGAAACAATTCCTGTTTTTACCAACTGATAGTTCACTGATAATGTATAAACATGTGTAATGTATTAAAACTGAAATGTGACTGTATTTTACAAAACATTACACTGTAAGCATAAAACCTTATTTATAAGTAATAATGTATAAATGTGTTTAATGTATTATAAACAAAATATGACTGTACATTACTAAATACTAGTATATTAAAACCACTAAGACAGATCACTTTGAAAGATCAGTTTTATATTATTGGATACAGTAACATGTGTGCTGTGTTATTGTAACTTCTGTAAGGTCAGCCAGGCATTGCTGAAAGGTCAGTTATTAAAAAATAATGAATATACTGCTGGCCAAAATCTTAAAGCCAATGAACATAAAGAAAAAATATGCATTTTGTATTGTTAGACTCAACCACTTGAGTAGAGCTTCGAAAGATGAAAATAAGAAAAGGTTTAAAAAAAAATTTTGTAGCATTTAATAGGAAAAATGTGAACACTGTGAAATTATCCTAAATACTAGTTGGTCAAAAGTTTAAGACCATACCAAAAAAGAAGTCCTAAACAGGGTAGGAAATGCTTAGCAAGAGGTCTTGGTAGTGAGTTGCACAGCCATCATTGCAAATAACTTCAAACATTTGCCCTCTATAACATGAAGCTCCATTGTTCTATGGAAGGAGAAAGCACCCCAGTTCATGATGGAACCTCCTCCACTGTGTTGTGTAGAAAATGTCTCCAGTGGGATATCCTTATTGTGCCAGTAATGTTAGAAGCCATCTGGACCATCCAGGTTAAATTTTTTCTCATCAGAGAACAAAACCTTCGTCCACTTTTCTACATCCCATATTTGGTGCTTTTCAGCAAAGTTTAACCAAGCTGTTTCGTGGTGTGGAAGGAGGCATGACCTTTGAAGATGTTTATGGTTTTTGAAGCCTTTCTCTCATACATGCCATCTTGTTGTTTTTGAGCTGCATATTAAGGCCTGAAAGAGCCTTAATCTGGTTTGACAATTAGCTGGTATCTTGCCAGACAACTTGTCAAATGTTACCGATACATCATTTCTCTTATTTAACAGTAAGAATATTAGGACTAGGAGACATGAGTATGAAGTTTGATATGGATGAGTGATCTTCACTAAAGACAGTTTTATTTTTGTACCAAAGTGGAATGGGTTATCATCAGAAGTTGTGGAAACAGTAAATTTAAGAAAAGGCTTGACAAGTATACAAATGTTAAGGGTTGCCTTTAACATTTTTCATTTACATTTATTTCATGATAGTTTTAGTTTATAAAATGGAACAGCTGAGATTGATCCATAGATCCCATGTTGCTCCAAAACAATATTATTTGTTGATATTTTACTGTCAGACTGCTATGAAATATAAAGAAATAGTGGGTTTTTACATTTCTTCAGTTACATGAGAAATTTGTGAATTTCTCCTTTTCAAATGTCAATTTTGAATTAGCATTTCATTGTTTAAGTGTGTAGATGGGGTAAGGTACTGTTCATGAACTTGGTTATGGTTTCTTCTGGTACAGGTTGCTGGAGCTTTGGTCACTGCTCTGATCAACAGATACTTGGATGACAATGCTACAACAGATGCTATCAGTGGCCGTCTCAGAGAAGTTTGTCCTACAATTTTCAAAGTAGAGGATGCTGTATTTTCTAAGGTAAGATAAACCCACTTACTTTGTTGTTCTGTACCAGCTGGAAGTGCTGAACACTTCCTATTAGTCTGTACTATCCATGTATCACCCAAAAGTTCTACTTAGTCTGTGCATGAGTGTGATACTATTTGTCGTATTTCTTATCCTTCATTTGGTGGACAGATGACATCTTGTGGGGAATAAATTGTGCCATATGCTTGTTTCTTTGTGTTAGTAATATCTAGTGATGGATGAAATGTTTTTATATAAATATTCCTGTATTGTGTGGGTCATGTTCTGTTAATGTTTGTTATATACTTATCTGTGTGTTTTGAGTCTATTGTTGGTAATGTGTATTGCATATGCATGTTCTACTAATGTTTGTTACATAATTATCTATCTGTGTGTTGTGTTGTTTTTGAGGGTGTAACAACTGATGGGTGATAGTTTTGTGTTGCAGCTAGTTGTAAGTAATAGGAATGTATGTTATATAATTACTGCCGTCCAGAGTTTAGACACACGTGTACTTAACAAACATTTTACTAATTAGTTCTTGGTGTCTGAACTATGACAGTGTTTTTTTAATAACAGAACACTTGTGGGTTACAGGCACATGAAATGTTAGTGAATGCAAGAAACATCCAGAGTAAACAAGAGAAGGAAAAGCTGTTACGGGAAGCTTTGCAGGTGAGCACCAGTAGAACACTAGTTATTAACTACCCTTGTTGTTGTTTGATTACTTTCCATGTATCTGTTTATATAATCAATGATATGTTGATGTGATTAGGTTCTGGTCATGTATTAACTCCTAATCTTTTTCTATGGGTAAGTTTGTTGACTTGCATCCTAAAGTTTATTGAAGTATTATTTTATGAATTTATGTCAATAAGTTTGGAACCAAATTGTAGATTATAATTCAAACTTTAATATTATGAGTTAATTTCTTAAAATAAATATTAAAAGAACATGCCTTTAATATAAATTTTAGTGAGTTACCTGGTTTGTTGAATGTAGCAGTGTTTTAAAATTAGATGTTTGTGATGTTAAGATACTAAGTCTATAGTTTTGTACAAACTAGGGACTCGGATTACTAGTATTATCAGCTAGAATATAAAATTAGAACCTAATATATTTTTATTTTGTTGATATATGGCTTATGTACTGAATCATACATAGTGGCCTCCTTTCAACTCTCCATTTTTTAAACAGTCCCTTATATATACTTACTTCAATATATGGCATGTGAATAACCAATTAATCAACAGCTTAGAATGTCCCTAGATAGTTTCTCTGCCATTTTTATCTTTCAAAATACAACACTACTCTCTCAATCCAAGGTTTCAATGAGGTAAGTATTGTTTGTTTTTGAGTCTGCTTGAGGTTTTATGTATTTTAAAGTCTAAATACATCTTAGTTAAGGAGCTTAGTAAATTATAGTGTAATTCTATGGTATTTATATAGCTATTTACAATTTTTTGGTTATTTAACTGCACATATATTGAAATTAAATAATTATATTTAAATGAAGTTTAATGAATAAACAAAATCTTGAGGAAGAACTGCGTTAAAAACGGAAAATCTAATCCTCTGATTAATTGCATTATAACCCTAAAATATTCAAGCCCAAAACAAATATACTGCACATTTTCTAAAAAAATGATCATAGAGTACAAGCTACAACATGGGATTATAAAATGTATCCATGTTTACTTATTTAACTTCATTTAAATGTAGTTATTTAATTTTTCTAAAATATATGTATTATAATAATTAAAGTGGGACTTTATGTTACAAAATACAGTTCACTAAAACACAGACAAGATGGGGAAGACTTAAGGTCAGTTTCACATTTACTGGACAAGTAGCATGGTTGAGATTGATGATGTGATAGACCTCGCATAATTAGACTATAATAAATAACGTAAAGTATAGTCTTACTGAATACAAATGTTTGAAATGTATTTAGAAGTTCTATAGTCCTGCAAACAATATTTGAAATTTTTGGGACAACAAAAATTTTTTAAATGAAATCACTTTGTACTCAGACTAGTAATAAAAAAAGACTTTTAACAAACATATCTTTCGTAAAAATATTTCATTAAAACATCGTATTTTTTGTATACAAAATATTTTATAATCTATGTTAAAAGTCTACCACATTTTATGTATCAAAAGTTATAGTGGAAACACTTGATGTGTGCAAGTGTATAGAGAGACTTGTGTATATTAAACTGAGCCTGTAGCTTGGTCCCTGAGACTGACCTTATAATCATTCTGTACATGTAAGAGTTTTCCTGATATATCTAAATTAGGTGTATGTTTAGAATTTGTCAAACATTACACTGTTTGTATATAGAAAATATCAGATTTTTTTTTTTTTAATTAAGTTTTAAGGGTTAGGTAATGTTTCTCTTGTGTCTTTTTTTCTTGTGCATGTTGTCTATCCAACATGGAATATAATTTTTATTTTAAGATTAAGAATACTTTTATGAATCAGAAAATATTATAATGTTCAGACAGTTATCAAACCTTTCTTAAGAAAAGAACTTTGTTATTGTCACTAACAACCCACAGTATGGGTTTGGTCGATTCAACCAATCACAGCACTACCATAAAGGAAATAAATACGAGTTATGCTTTTTTCATTCTAGAATAACTACAGATTATAACATGGAAATGCAAATGTTTAGCCTAAATAGACTTGTGTCATAACATTATACATTAGTATATATTTTTTACATTAGTTGACCTTTCAGCCACACTTGGCTAACATTACAGAAGTTACAATAACACAGCACACATTCACCACTCATGTTACTGTATCTAGTAATATAAAACTGACCTTTACAAAGTGACCTGTCTTAGAGGTTTTTAATGTGCTAGTATTTTGTAATGTACACTCACACTTCAGTTATAATACATTATTATTTACAAATAAGTTCCTAAACTATTATTTATTAAGCCAGTCAATAAAGAATTGTAACAAACAATTTTCTAGTTACAATGTTTGTACTTGTTTGGTGTTCACTGTAGATTGCTGAACTTTTATAAATTCTTACATGTGGAGTATTTGAAACTAAATATTTCTATTTTTGTTTTATATATACATTTGAAGTAACCAAAAACATCGTAACTATATTAGTATTATATATGTACACATTAAAGTATCAAGTTTAGTAACTAAGCTGAATTTAGGTCTAAGAAATGTGAAATACTGAGCTAACTATGAAACTAATGTACTTGAAATCTCATTTCAAAAGAATGAAAATGGTTGAGAAAAGTACTTTGGAGATGTTTGTGAGTTTTAGATAGGTTATTTACATGTTATGTGTAAGTGAACAGTGTTTGATTCAGTACATAAACCATATCTCTGTAAAATATAAATACAGTAAAACCTGTCTCGGGTGGAATTGCACAGGATCGAGTAAAATATCAGGCTTAGACATTAAACATGCATTTCCTTAATTATATATAATTTTTGGGCAGAACGTTATACTTGCTTGACTCGAGAAGTAAAATGTTTGAATAAAATTATTATACAAAGCCTTTTGTAAGAGAATTCTTAAGATAATGCTGCAAAATTTTCTAGTTTACACAGGGTTTACTATAGTAGTTTTCTCAAGTTCTAAAGGAGGGTATTCCAAATTCTTTTGTGTAATACCAGTTTTGTTCAAGCTTTACAGGAGGGTATACCAAAACTTCTTTCAAGTTCTCTAGGAGGGTATACCAAATCCTCTTGTGTAATATGAGTTTTGTTCTTCCACAGCTCTGTATGCAAGTCAGTTCCCAGTTAAATCTACAATCTGTGTGCACCTTGTTTCAACAAGCCCATTACTACAGAGGAATCCTCGACTTGTCTCTGTCTGCAGCTCAGCGAAGAGATCCACAAGGTTTAGCCCTACATTTCTACAAGAATGGAGAGCCACCAGAGGACCAGCAGGGGTTACAGTATTATTCTAGTAGGTAAGTGTGGTCAACAGCAGCAAGGGTTACAGTATTGTTCTAGTAGGTGAGTGTGGTCAGCAGCAGCAAAGGTTACAGTATTGTTCTAGTAGGTGAGTGTGGTCAGCAGCAGCAAGGGTTACAGTATTGTTCTAGTAGGTGAGTGTGGTCAGCAGCAGCAAGGGTTACAGTATTGTTCTAGTAGGTGAGTGTGGTCAGCAGCAGCAAGGGTTACAGTATTGTTCCAATTTAATAGTTTATATGTGTGTCTGTGAGAGCTACTGGTCTGAACTTTTTACAATTGTTTCAACAGAGATTAAGTTTACCTTTTTTTAAAATTTTTTTGTCATTTGAGTTGCACTGTTTTAAAAACAAAACTGATAAGATGTTCAGAGATTGATCAAACCAAACAAACTAGATTAGTAATTTCTAGTTCAGGAATCATGGGGAGGGGGGTGGATGGGTTTTATTCATTGCCAACTTTTAAGCACAGATTACCCTGAACATTTCCTAATTAAAGAACATTTAGTCATGTGATATTAATTTGTGCATTTTACATAAATAATGATGCTTGATACAGCTGTACTGAGTGGATGTGGATGAAACTGTTAATCTAGATTCTGTGGAATTACTTTAAAGGAACCTATTAACACCTGTAAAGTTGTATACATTTTTAAAAGAGGTATATGTAGGTGTAAATAGACACCTGCCAAATAAACTGTTATTAACAGGAGTGATGGTTTAATAATTTTCTACTTTCTGTATCCAACTATCAAATACACGTACTATATTCAATAAAGTTCATTAATCCAACTATCAAATACACGTACTATATTCAATAAAGTTCATTAAAAAATTCATTGAATTTCTTCATTTCACAACAACCGCACCTAAAAAGTTTTATAATATATAAAATATATATATATACTTTGATCTGTTTTTGTTCACTTCAGAGCACGATGGTAGCTAAAACAAAATGTGGTTTAGTTAAGTTATGATTGTTTCAGTGTTATAAAATGTAGCTACCAGTTTGGCTGCCACATTTGATTGAATTCCTCTAAGTTGCACATCCAATCCTTTTTTGTCTACATTGATACCATCAGATTGTGCAACATGCATTGGTAAGATTAGACATTGTAGCACACATTGATAGGATTCAGTAAGACAGTCATATTATCTTACACATATTTATAGCTTCAGGTAATTAATTTACAATAAAGAAATGTTATTCTAATATTCATGTACTTATTTAATTTGTTTTTTATGTTGAAGTTTAACCAGCAGTTGTTTTAAGATGTCAAGAACTGTATTGTTTTTCTCTAGAATGGAATGCTATAGAACGGTCATGGAGAACTTAAATCACTTGCTAACCCTCAGCACCTCCCTCCCACAGTCTCCCAGCATTCCAAGAGTTCCTGGTCCACCACCAACTCGAGATCCCAACTTATTGTCGCAGGAAGAAGCTAGAGTTTATGTGAGTCTTTCTAGCTATACACTAACAATTCTCACATTTCTATCAAACTTAAAGCTATGAAGTTTTCCAACATATGTAATCTAACAGGTTTAACCATGTTAATGTTTAACATATCCATGTTAGGTCACTTCCTTTGTGATTTTCCTTGATATAGAAGATATCAGTTTGTTTTACATTATACTTAATAACGTTATAGTATTTTGCTTTGACTATAAAACCTGTTACATTGGCTCTGAAGATCTGACTGTTTCAGTAGTAGAACCTGTTAAGTTGGTAATTTGTGTTATTTTCTGAATAACTTGTTCTTTGTTTCAGTTTGAGCAGATGTTTCAGCTGGCTCTTAAGTCTGATGATGAACTTTTCCACGTAGCTTTGTATGACTGGCTTACAGAACAACATCAGACGGAAAGGCTGTTAGATGTATGTAACAGTGATCTGGTTTTTTAGTTACTGAATATTGTGGAGGGAAATTACATTAAGTTTGTGCTTTTTTTGTGATGTGTACAACATACCACAGTTTATCGGACCTACTTGGAAGAAAAACTACATTAACTTTTAGACATGAACAGTTAGCAGAATATGGTGATTGGTTAATTGCCAACTCATTGAATGTGTACATTCAATAAATTGGTTCTCACGTGAACTTGGATAGTTCAAATAATCAAAGATAGTGATTTTGAATAATCTATTATTTTTGTGAATTATAAAACTAATTAATGAAGCAAAATAAACTTGAATTTCTTGAATATAATTGAAATATTCCAGTTTCACGAACAGTTGGGATAATAAAAAACATTAATTTTGATTAGTTTATTATTTCAATGGATTTTGTTATTATTATTTGGTAAGAAATTAATTGGATATCAATAATTCTTTTTTCTGTATGTCATATGGAAGGACCAGTTTTATAGATTAACTGGTCTTAAAAATTTGTTTTGAGAAAGTACGTTTTTGAAAATGTTAGTGATGTTTTCTGAAACTAAGTAATTGTTCTATGTTTCTCCTCGTGTGTTTACAGTTGAATTAGAGAAAACTGAATGTATGTTTTGGAATTGCCATGTGATCTCCAATGTTACTAGAAGCTAAAACATTTTAAATATTAACAAACAGGTTTTGATTTTAAAAGATATATTTGTATGTTCTAGGCCTCACCAAGTTAATGTGGGTCATTGTAAGGAAATCTTATATAACTGGGTATCTTGGATTAAGAAGAAAAAAAATTGTACATAGTCCATAAAATATGTAGTCTGTCAGAGAGGAAAGTTGGGTTTCACCTAAAATTGTCTGACTATGTTGGGTGATAGAACTATTAACTCCTCAGTCTATAGTTAATGCATTGATTTGTTAGGTATGCTCCCATCTTTATGGAAGTGTAGTATATGTCAGACATTTCTCCACAAAGATAGTACATTATCAGATATAATCAAAGCTTCATGTAGCTAGGACACATGATATGTTTGGTATTCTTTTTTAAATCTCACTCAGATCAAATCACCATTTTTGGAGAACTACCTGAAACAGTGTACCACAGCACAGTCAGATAACCTATCATCTGTGGAACTGATGTGGAAGTCGGACAACTTATCATCGGTGGAACTGATGTGGAAGTTCTACGAAAAGAATCAGAATTATTCTGCAGCTGCCAGGATTCTAGCAAAACTCTCTGATCGACACGGGCAAGTTGGGCCTGACAGTGCCACTGTTTGTTGGGCTGTGTTTACATTGGGCCATATTGGCTGACATAACTAGTATTATGGGCAGACTAAATTATAGTGAAAACCTATAATAAACGTATAATGCATATTAGTTCCATTCTAATTATAGACTAGACTTTAATCTAAATGTTATCTGTCAAAAGAAGTAACTTTTATAGATTATTAAAGATGAGAACTTGAATAGTGTGAATACAGTATTATTGTCATCAGGTTTGTGGATTAAGATATAATTTTCTTTTCTTTCAACAGTAAATTGTAAATAGTTCTTGTGGTTGATATTGTAATGTGTGCTAAATGGTGGGTATATCTACATTTGTATTTTGGTTTTTACTTCAGAAATGACATAAATCTTCACCAGAGGCTGGAGTATTTATCTCGAGCTATCATATGTGTAAAAGTTCGGAACTGAGAATAACAACAGCAGGAGAAGGAGAATTTCTGCATGATCTGGAAGAGAAGATGGAAGTAGGTGTAATGGTGTGGGAAATATAAACAGTTAACGGTTTTACTACAAACACCTGAAGCTATTACTGTTATCCATCAACATCACTTTCAAACAAGACAAGTGAATAATAGATGAAGTATTTAGTCACTTGTTACCCAAACACAAGTCTCATGGGCCACATGAACACCAGATCTACATACCGAACAGAAAATATTTATTGTTTGTGTTTTACTCGCATGAGGTCTTGTGAATCCACAAACTTTAATTTGTACCTTTTATTATGTGCACGGTGTGTTTATTAAGTTTTGTAATGTACAAAACTTTTAATAACACTGTCAACTAATTGTATAGAAAAACTATTTTGTTTGTAAAACAACCTTTAAGTTTAATATTTCTTCTTCCAAAGAACAAAGATTACTCACTGTGTTATAAGCTCAATGAATAAAGTTACAAAGTAGGCTCTTGTTAAATTCAAAAGGTGAAAACGTAAAAATGAAAATATTGACATGTGAAAGGTTGCCTTATGATAGCTCATAGTGTCCAAACATCAATGTGAATTAACAGTCTTGCTAGTCTAAACTGTCATCTGTCTGTTCTTTGACTGCAAATCTAATATTTTTATTTTGATTATTCAGACTAGTAAACAAACAGAAAATGAAGTAGAATGAAATAAAAATATCAAATCCATGTTGAATAATATCATAGTCTCACATTAAGTGTAGAATAGTGTTTAAACCGTAGTTATCCATGCTGAATAATATCATAGTCTCACATTAAGTGTAGAATAGTGTTTAAACCGTAGTTATCCATGTTGAATAATATCATAGTCTCACATTAAGTGTAGAATAGTGTTTAAACCGTAGTTATCCATGTTGAATAATATCATAGTCTCACATTAAGTGTAGTGTTTAAACCGTAGTTTTCATTGAAGTAATTATTTGAAATATAAAGACAGAATCCCAATTGTGCATTACACTTGTATCACATATGTTTACATCTCTAAAGTGTATCTTTGGCTGCATGGGCTCTACACTATGTAGTTTGAGCTCAAAAGATCATGCACATACTGTATGTAATCAGTTATTTATTATTCATCACTGATTACAGGACTGCAATGTAAATGTTAATTCGAAACACTTCAGCATCTTGGGGAGTGCATGAAGCAGAGAGATCTTTGTAGATTCACAAGTTACATACTGAATTAAAACTTAATCAAACAGCCTAATCTTCAATACAATGTTTTATTCAGGTTGCACGGATTCAGTTACAAGTTTTAGAGGCGTTAACAAAAAAGTCAGTTCAAGTACCAGCCATACAAGATGCTATATCTAGGTTGAATTCTGATCTTCTGGATATAACACAGGTACGTGCAATTAATCTATATTCTAGGAAACATTGTAACATGAACTTTATGACAGAAACACTCAGTTGTGCTCTTTTAACCTATTATCTCGGCCATGTTCTCGTGTTTGTTGACTTGCAATCAAATTTTAATTGAACTATTTTATGAATTTATGTAAATAAGTTTGGTGTCAAATTGTATATTATAATACAAATTTTAGAATTGTATATTAGATAATTTATTAATTTAAAAATAAATATTAAAACATGCAAATATTGATTTTGTTTTTTGAGCTGTACATTGAATGGAGCACTTGTTTAAATTAGATGTTTGTGATGATAAAATACTAAGTCTATAGTTTCATATAAATTATGAACTCAAATTACCAATATTGACAAGCTATAATATAAAATAAGAACCTGATGTTTTGCTTAGATATGGCTTATGTACTGAATCCAACATAGCTGTCCCCAGTTTTCAAAACAATTCCTTATATATTCAATGTATGATATGTAGGGGACATTCAACACCTTTTGAATGTCCCCTAGTGTTTTTTTTGTCATTTTAATCTGTGAAAAGACTACTTTCTTGTGAACTAAGTTTTCAAGAAGGTAGGTTGTGTCTTTAGTCTGCTCAAAATTTAATTTTGTAGACGTAATTATAGCTTACTTACTAAGTTTGAAAGATTATAGTGGAATCCTATAGTATCAACATAGTAACTAAGCTATAAAAACCAAACAATCATCACTTACTAAGTTTGAAAGATTATAGTGGAATCCTATAGTATCAACATAGTAAGTGATGATTGTTTGGTTTTTCAACTTCATATATAAAACAATATATTTCATATCTTCAAAATTTTAAAAGGTTTAAGAACCTACGTCAAGCATCAACATGGTGGAAAGGTTGTAGCTAGAAGAGAATTTTGTTTTACTGTTCTGTATTTTAAGAAAAATACGTTTTTAATAGCTTATTTCTAAATAATAATCTATTTGCGTATGTAATGTATAATAATTGAAATATCACAAAACATTACTAGTTCACTAAAACACATCAGGTCACTTTATAAAGATTATAGATCCGCTTTATATTACTGGATATGGTAACATGATTGTATATGCACTGCATCAATGCAAGTTAATAATGTTAGCCAGACACAAGGTCAGTGTGATTTAAAAAATAAAATATCTGTATATACATAAACATGTAATATTTAAGATTTAATCTATTTAGTCTAAACACTGGTGTTCTTGTGTAGCCATTCTAGAACAAAAAAAGCGTAATTTATATTTATTTTGTAATTTGTTTATTGTGGTTACAAGGTTGGTCAAATTTACAGACCCTATACAGTTACGGTAGATAAAACAACAAACAAGATAAGTCTTACTGAAAACAAACATTTGAAATGTATTTAGATTTTAGAGGTTACACAAATAACGAGATTTTTTGGGGTGAAGAATATTTTTTTTTCAAACGTGGCATGAAATCGCACACAGACAAATAACGAAACACTATTTTCACAAGCAAATATTTATTAAAAATACTTCATAAAAATGTGATTTTTTGTATACAAAAAATTTACAATCTTTAATAAATAAATAAAAAAAAAAACCTACCAAATTTTATGAAGGTACACACTGCATTGAAAGTTTTATTTTGTAGATACTTAACGTGTATACAAACTTGTGTATATTATACTTACTCTATTGTGAAAGGATTTATTTAGCTGTATTATGTAAAATTGAACCTTCTACATTTATAATTTAACTAAAAAAGTTGTGTGGTCTTTAATAACTTCCACGATTTAGACACTCTGTATGTTTCAAAAATATCTTTAAGTTAATTTGGGCAAACTAGTTTGGACCATATTGTTTTTATTTGCCCAAATAATAAATGATTGATGGAAGATAGTATTGTAAATATTGTTTGTGCTGACCTCTATTGTATTTATTCTGAACTCTATATCAGAAGCATTCCTATTCTTTAATGTAGTTTATTGAAATAATGTAAGTCATGGATAAATACAGAAATAAAATAACAGCTCTTATAATAACTTTGTTTTAATTGATATCTAAATGTAGGTATTAAAGAGCTAAATGAAAAAATGTCTCATGAGCTCATTAAAAAAATAATAATAATTAAGAAGCAGTTAAACAAATTACAGATGCAGTCTCTACTGACTGACATTAATAGAACATGGCTTAATGTGTTTCAAATCTGCTGATGGCCCTGCTGTCAAGCAGTGGATTCTTCTTTTACAACTTGTCTGAGTTTGTAATGGAAACTTAGAGTAGATAAGGCTGTGTTTTCCTAATATTCAAATAAAACTGATGCTGTGAAGAAGAAAAATAACCATTTTTGTAATTTTCTGTATTTTATCTTCCTCTAACCTGAAACTACTTATTCTGTTACATTGAACATAGTTTCTAATAGTTGAAAAACAATATGTCAGCTGTTGTAACCTGTCGACTGCCAAGTGTTTCAGCTGCTATGGCAGCTCCTATGCCGGGTTTCTTTCAGCAAAATTGAGTAATTTTTAAAACAAATAAGCAACAAATACTATTTTTTCTCTAAGCCAAACTTACAGTAGTGCACAAAATGAAGAAATATGTACAAAACATGATACAACAATGCACAAAATGTCATTTTTGGGTGTTGAAATACATGACACATTTAATAATTCACTTTTGTGTGAAAGGTTTTGAAGCAGGAGTCAACACGAACAGCCATTTTGCAATCAGTACATTCATATCTGCTTTCCATCCTCATGTATTTGTGAGAGCACACTTTACACTTTCTAGTGTGGTACTTTTTCTTTTCTGTTTGGGAAATAAGTGTTGGGAAGTGACATTCTGTGAGGTGAAGGGGGTTTTCCAAGGAAGGTAGGCCTCCAGTGGATTTTGGGTGCTGGGCGTGGTAATCTTCAACCGGGGTATGGATGACACCGAGTCTAAACTCCAGGAAAGACGGGTTGTTTCCCAGTGATTTGTAAACTACCGAAGCATTGTACACTGGTACATCAATCATGTGAAAAAATACTTTTTTGTGCCACTTGACAGCCTTGCTCATACTCGGATAAGCATGCAACACACACAAGTCAACCATATAACGATTGTAATCAAGGACACATTTTAGTTTTACAATAGCTGCACCAGTAGCACTGTTGACCTTTCCAATGTTTTGCATGGTATTGTCATGTATTGTACTCAACATGAAAATGTCCCTCTTATCCTTCTAGTGAAAAACACCAATGCTGTCTTTTTGTGTCATGTCCATTTCTCCCCTTTTGGATATTTGTGAAACATTTTGGCATCCCAATTCAACTTTTCATTACTGTCCCACACAAATAGGTGTCACTATCAAGCAGTGACTTTGCTAAAGTGGGACTTGTAAAAAAAAAACAACAACAACAACAAAAAAACAATCCAAATAAAGCTTATAATTTTGTCCAAACAATGGTTCCATCAATGTGCATACAGCACGTTTGCCCTGTCTGCCCTCTGTAGTGCTGTACTGTGTTGTAGCACCAATGTAGATGAAAAAGTCCCAAACATAGCCTGTTACACTTTCACATAGCTCACAACTTTTGACTCCAAACCTAGCCCTTTTAGATGGAATGTACTGTCAAAATACCAGTTGACCCTTCCATAGTATCAAAGATTCGTCAATACAAACATGTGAGGTTCTAAATTTTTCCCATAAATGGTCAGTAATGGGCTGTATCTTGTGCTATCGTTGGTCAACAATATTTTCCAGGGTATTGTCAGCAAAGAGTAGCATCGATAGCAGCAAAAGAAACCGGTTTTATGACATGCACTGACCAGAAATGGGTGTGGCAAGCACAGGGTCAGTACATGGAAATAGTTTTCTATGTCCATTAGCATTATCAGACCCATAAATTCATACATTTCCTTCTCATTAGTTGGCTTCCATGATTTTACTCTAGAATGTTCCTTCAAATCAGTGCAGGCCATCATAGTTTCTGCATATTTATTGTCTCCGTTACAATATGGTTAACAATTGTGGGAGGGAAGAACTTTTGAAAACAATGAAAGGGCTTTGAATATTGGCTCAAATTGTCGTACTGGACACCATGATTTCCTGAGAAGGGGTTTATAACTGGAGCAGCAAAGGATTCAGCATTTTAATCATTGTCATTAGGGCACTTTTTCTTGGAACTGTTCTTACCACGACTTGCAATTTTACGTTTACTCCCTGGTGCTATTGCTTGTTTACCAGTGCTGGTTGATGGCCAGTTATCATCTTCACTAACATCTGAGCGTTGTATTTCTGTATTTTTCAAAGAATCTTCAAAATTCGAATCTTCTGAATCGCCACTGCTATCTTCAAACTGCGAAAAGTTCAAAATACAACTCTAATGCTTCTTCATTTTGGATCAAAAGTGAAACCATTTGTAAGTAGGTCAAATGCATGTATGATGCTGACATCTAATGTTGAAGTTGGGTATTATTGAGAATGAATTAACTTGTCCGTGGCACTATGTTACCGATTGGATTGGACGAGTTATCTCGTCTACGGCACTGAACAGGTTAGTACATTTATTAAAGAGGAGACAAAGGTCCCAGTACTTTACTATAAAGAACGTGGATAGAAGAAAGGGTGGTATCAGTACCTAATATAAAGAACGTGGATAGAAGAAAGGGTGGTATCAGTACCTAATATAAAGAACGTGGATAGAAGAAAGGGTGGTATCAGTACCTAATATAAAGAACGTGGATAGAAGAAAGGGTGGTATCAGTACCTAATATAAAGAACGTGGATAGAAGAAAGGGTGGTATCAGTACCTAATATAAAGAACGTGGATAGAAGAAAGGGTGGTATCAGTACCTAATATAAAGAACGTGGACAGAAGAAAGGGTGGTATCAGTACCTAATATAAAGAACGTGGACAGAAGAAAGGGTGGTGTCAGTACCTAATATAAAGAACGTGGACAGAAGAAAGGGTGGTGTCAGTACCTAATATAAAGAACGTGGACAGAAGAAAGGGTGGTGTCAGTACCTAATATAAAGAACGTGGATAGAAGAAAGGGTGGTATCAAAGGTTCTCTTTTGTTGGATATGAACATAGATATAGATAAGTTTATTCAGTTCTTAAATATAAAAATACTGGGTAATAATTATTAATTTTTTATACTTTATTTGCCTCTGTTGAATATTAACTGTGACTGGTATTCTAGTGTATTAATTGAAATTTGAAGGTTTTGTTAAATTAATATAACCTAAGTAATTTCTGTATATGACATAATGTTATTTTCATTTAGCTGTATGAAGATTTTGCTGAAGTTTATGACCTGCCCGAGTGTAAACTAGCTATTGTACATTGTGCTGGTCATTATGATCCCACCTTGATTGAAAGTTTGTGGCAGAATATAATAGATAAAGGTAAGATTGTGGAATATAATACATAAGGGTATAATGTTGTGGAATGTAATGGATAAAGGTAATGTTGTGGAATATAACATATATCCAATGGTAAACAGACCACTTGTCAGATGTGTGTATATGTGTATACATATACACATGTATGTCCAGTGGTGAACAGACCATTTGATCAGTGCATGGACTCGTGAGGTAATATTTTTGTGTGTATATAAAATAACATGTTATTCAGTTTCAATTGATGTTTATGGAACCTGAATCCATAACTAGAAGGAATCAATAAACCAAGAAAATATGACAACCCTCTCACCATGAGCAGGTCAAAGGTCATGTCATAACATTTCAGAGTTACATTGAACATTTAATTAAACTATTTTATTCTAATAATTTACAAACAAAACTAGCTAATAAATCACATTTTAATACAAGTTTTAGGTTCTTCAATCTCTTCTAGTATGAGAATTCTGATGTTTGTTTTCTAGGTTCCATCATCTCTAATTTATTAACCACACTTCCAAGAAATATGTAATTTAATGTAAATTACTTGTTATAATATAGGTATTACTAAAGACAGGTGTAATTTCTTTAGTCTTGTTTGTTTATGAAGTAATAACAGAAAATCAGACCCACTTGTCACATCCTCTCTTTCCATGTCAGTACATGTTTCTGATGTTTAATATTATTTACAACCAGTTTATGAAGTAATAACAGAAAATCAGACCCACCTGTCACATCCTCTCTTTCCATGTCAGTACATGTTTCTGATGTTTAATATTATTTACAACCAGTTTATGAAGTAATAACAGAAAATCAGACCCACCTGTCACATCCTCTCTTTCCATGTCAGTACATGTTTCTGATGTTTAATATTATTTACAACCAGTTTATGAAGTAATAACAGAAAATCAGACCCACCTGTCACATCCTCTCTTTCCATGTCAGTACATGTTTCTGATGTTTAATATTATTTACAACCTGTTTATGAAGTAATAACAGAAAATCAGACCCACCTGTCACATCCTCTCTTTCCATGTCAGTACATGTTTCTGATGTTTAATATTATTTACAACCAGTAGATAAACAATGTATTATTTGTAAAGAACACTGCCTACTTTGTTCTTGTTGAAACTGTATTGATCTGAATTTTTATAAAGACTGTTATTATCATTGTTAGAAAGCCACAAAGTTTATAATAGGTGTAGCACATTGTTTATCTTTTGAGTGTTATTACTTAGTGCATTATTTAATTAAATAAAATTTTTAATGTAGTAGTACCATTTGGAATAAAATAGTAATCTTTAAGTTACATTGATAGTTGACAACTCATGTTCATATGCATTCTTTATTTATTATTATAAAAGTAAAATTTAAAAATGTTTAACTTTATTGGTATGATTAGGTAAGATGAATAATGAAATTGTGATAATAATTATAAATTTTCACAAGGTAACTTGTACATTATGTAATTTGAAATGGTAATGGACACGAGTTCACTAAGTTGTCTATAATTTGTGACCAGGGTTAGTAGTTAAATTCAGTTCAAAAGGGTAATAAATTACTAAACTTTAAGTAGAAACAGGTGTATACTGCCTCTATCCTTAAACGATTTAGGATAAACAAATGCAGCTTCCCCTAACAATTTACAATCATTTTAGGAAGAAAAAATGTTCATTTAGATTCACATCTTTTATTGTGGTTGAGTATGATCAAATTGGCTAAATGTGTATAGTTAGATAAAGTAAATTACAGATAAAATATAAAGTTTTACTGTTATAAATGTTTGTTTTATTAGAAGATTTTATAGACTATGCAAATTAAACTTATCAATTTTTAGATGAAGAAAATTATTTTTAACTTTAATATGAAAATTACTTTATACTGAACTAGCAAACATCTGGACCAAACTTTCCATATTTAGGGTTTTTTAATATCTACTTTTGAATTAAAAAATCCAATGTATAGTACTAACGTTTAAAATTATATCTACAGTTTGATTTCAAACTTATTGATAAAACAGTAGGTTGATAAACTTTTGAATGTGAGCCAACAAACTCAATGACATGGCCTTTGACCCATATTGATAATGTTAAAAGATGTGTTTAGTATTTGTTAATTGCTGATGTGTTTAATGAACGGCTGACATGTTTTAGTAATAGCTAATGAATGATGTGTTCATTGTTAATTAACAGTTGACATGTTTAACATTAGTTAATAGATGGTTAGTTTATGTAAAGTAAGTGACAGCTCTTTATGATTTAAATGTGGTTTAGCAATGATTATTTTTTCTTATTAAATATTAGATCACTTGTTCTTATTATAATACAGCCATCACTAGAAACTTTATCTATATATAGAGAGAACATCTGCTCTGTAATAATGGAAGAAACCTGACTTGTGTTTAACCCACTGCACTAACACTATTATCACATCAAAACTTGTTATTAATAGAGTTGATAATTGTGTGGAACATAGTTCAGATATGTTTGTAAACCAAAGTGGTTTAATTAATAGTTAACTTACAAAATATATTACCAACTTCATTATGTAAGAAACTGCTCTTATTTCAACAATGCAAGTTCAATAATCATGAATTTTCATGAGATTTTCTTCAGCCAGGTGAGGAGAAATTGTATAAACCTGTGCAAGTCACAAAACGTTTGTTTTTTAACACTTGATTTTTTTCTTTTATAGAACTGTCTTGTATGGCCAGAGCTTCACCTGCCACAAGGATGGCTAGCTTGAGTATCAAAGTGAAAAGTTTAGGGAAATTGTACATCAGTGCTCAGAAATACTTCCCATTAAGTAAGTGTGACTTAGCTCTGAATTAAATAAATTTCTTTGATTTTTTTTTTCCTCTTTTTTTAAGCCTGAGTGACATCATTGAGATTATACATTCCACTATTTGTTCATAAAACATGTAGATGATGCATTAAAATTGTATTTAATAATTGTTTATCTTTGTGGATGTTATTTGTATGTACAGTAGAGATGGTTGGTTTGTGAACTAAAAACAAGTAACATTTTGACCACCTCGGGTCATCACACTAAGAATAGCTTCCAGAGAAATGACCCTAATTTACCATATGTTAGAGGAACAAACAGTGACAGGTGTAAAATCATAAGGGATTTGTGTACATTTAATCTATTATGTGGTGATTAACAGTTTAATATTGCATGGAAATAATTTATACAGGTTGAGAAGTGTACCTTGGTATTGGTTTAGTAAGTTAGATGAGTTATTTAATAGTTGTTTGTATAACATTGCAGTGTTTTTATGATCACACTGTATTTATTTGTGATACAGTGTTCAAGATAGAACACCCTCCTGTGTTTTTGAATGGAATGTTTCAAATAAAAACAGTATTACCATAGAAACACTAAAATTATTACCTTGAATATGCTCCCACAAAATGAGACAACTAATTACCATATATAATAGATTAAGTATATACAGCACCCCTACAATATTATATCTATAGTTACTGTCCTATCCTTGACGTCATCAACAGTGGTCACTTATTGAACATTTATTCTTGACCTGATGATGGTCTAAGGAGGTTGAAATGTTATTTGTTGTAAATATAAATTTTATGTACCCATATCAGCTGTCTCTACTATATATTTACTGCAAGTGGGTTTCTCATTACCATGAATTATTTCTGTGTATTCAATAAACTGAGAAAGCTTTCTTCTGTAGGTTAGACTGAATAAAATATGAAACAGTCACCCAGCTATGCCATTTCTGAAAAACATTTGTATGCAAAGTAAACTATGATAACCAATAATTTACATAATGTCATAAGTTATTTAGTAATTAAAATAATGGTTAGATGTGGTTTTGTTATTTATTACATCCTTGAATTATTTTAGTTTGCTTTACCTTGGACATTTTGAATGTGAAAGTTGATAAAATGTGCTGACATGTTTTGTATAAAAGCATTTCTGGTGAAATACCTGGAACTGAAGACATGTAATGAGGATTTCACTCAAAATTGGCTCTTCTCAACATTGCTGGAAGTGGGAGTGGATCTTCCCCAGCTGCATGAAACTTACTATAAGCTGTATCGTTCAAAAGATCTGTGCTGGAAGACAGCTAGGAAGCCTTTCCATTTACTAAAAGTTATTGTTTCTTTAATAGCAGCTTTTGTTGAAAGGCCATCTCTTGTTCATCTGAATGAAAGGTAATTGTTTTGTGTAATGGTAAACTTACTTGTCTCTTTCAAAACTGTTAGAAACTTTACAGTAGTAATCACAATACTTCACTTAATGTTTTATTGTTTTTCTCGTATCTTCAAATCCAACATGGTCACTCCTTTTTAAGGATGATTTTGGGTTTGTTTCACGTCATTTCGCTTTCCCATACAATCAAATTATTCTACTGACAAGTTAAACCTGTTAACACATTTTAGTATGATGCTGTTAACACGTGCTTTGTTCGATAACTTTATGTGAGGCTTGTTGTCTTCTGCTTCTTTTGACTTCTGTTTCAACTTGTGTCTCCTCAGGTGGTTAGACTTGTGTCATCTTTAATCTTGGGTTTGTTGTTTAGTGTGCTGTTTTGATATATTGTCTCATCTGCTCCTGGATACAGGAAACACAAGTAAAGGTCTATAATTCACTGTAATCTACTTGTTTAGTTGTGCTGAAGTTTGACAAGTTACAGATGTCACTAAATAACTCAACATTAAAGATGGTTTCTAGTTAAATTTTTTATCTTTCATAGACGAGCCTTCACTACAAAATGTCTTGATGCAGTGGCTGGCTACCTAGTGGACCTTCAGTCATGCAATAGTGCTGACCCCAGTGTCCAGGCTCTAAGTTCAGATTTTAAAGCTGTTCAATTGAAGCTTGAGCGACTTCCCTGAAGACTGATCATTTGTACCCATAGAATTAATCAAGTCATTATGATTCCAGCTGATATTTGCTATTTGTAAACTGAGGTTAAGATCACCAATTTGGGAAGTAACTGTGGTGGTGAGAAGACGTGTAGAACATATTTCACACATCTATGTGTGTATTCTTTCTGAATAAAGATATGTGAAACTTGTACATGTCCTTAAAGTAAACATCCAGTTTTTCACTCGCATCATTTCCATTTTTACATTACAATTCAAATACTTATCATTCTTGCCATTGAAATTTGTGAAATGCAACCATGATTCCAAAAATGTGACATATTTCTCCCTGTAACTTGATTTTGAGAAGTTTTCATTGGTAATTTTGTCTTGTTGTTGCTGAGAATGATGTAATGTTTATGTAACCAGAGATCCATAATAAAAGAAAGTCTTTAGCCTTGTTTTCTGTGCACTGATTTAGAAGAAGAGTAAACAAATAATCAAGTATTAGCAATGAGAAGTGTATACTGGTTTTACCATGTCTACACTAAACCATATGAAATAAAACATTACTAAATATCCAAGTATAACTATGGAGGTTTTGTAAGTGGATTAGTGGTGTGAAGTTTGTTAAATTAACAATGTGTAGTACCTGATTAGTGGTGTGAAGTTTGTTAAATTAACAATGTGTAGTACCTGATTAGTGGTGTGAAGTTTGTTAAATTAACAATGTGTAGTACCTGATTAGTGGTGTGAAGTTTGTTAAACTAACAATGTGTAGTACCTGATTAGTGGTGTGAAGTTTGTTAAACTAACAATGTGTAGTACCTGATTAGTGGTGTGAAGTTTGTTAAACTAACAATGTGTAGTACCTGATTAGTGGTGTGAAGTTTGTTAAACTAACAATGTGTAGTACCTGATTAGTGGTGTGAAGTTTGTTAAACTAACAATGTGTAGTACCTGATTAGTGGTGTGAAGTTTGTTAAACTAACAATGTGTAGTACCTGATTAGTGGTGTGAAGTTTGTTAAACTAACAATGTGTAGTACCTGATTAGTGGTGTGAAGTTTGTTAAACTAACAATGTGTAGTACCTGATTAGTGGTGTGAAGTTTGTTAAACTAACAATGTGTAGTACCTGATTAGTGGTGTGAAGTTTGTTAAACTAACAATGTGTAGTACCTGATTAGTGGTGTGAAGTTTGTTAAACTAACAATGTGTAGTACCTGATTAGTGGTGTGAAGTTTGTTAAACTAACAATGTGTAGTACCTGATTAGTGGTGTGAAGTTTGTTAAACTAACAATGTGTAGTACCTGATTAGTGGTGTGAAGTTTGTTAAACTAACAATGTGTAGTACCTGATTAGTGGTGTGAAGTTTGTTAAACTAACAATGTGTAGTACCTGATTAGTGGTGTGAAGTTTGTTAAATTAACAATGTGTAGTACACACAGCGTGAACTAAGTACCTTTTATGTGATTAATTTGTATTTATTCTTATATTAGGAACAGTGATACTGTTCAATATTAATACAGGTACACTGTGTTATATGCTATTAAATTGTAACTGAGAACTGTATAGAACAACTGTTATAGTTGTATACATGTTAAACACTGGAGTACCTGTATAGAACAACTGTGTGACAGTTGTAGATGTGTTAAACACTGGAGTACCTGTATAGAACAACTGTGTGACAGTTGTAGATGTGTTAAACGTAGACACCTATGGAAAAGTTCTGAACACAGTGGTCAGTGAAGGTGATAAAACTGGTTTGTACCCGAAAATAGATCATGTTGCGATTTTAAATGCATTATAATAATGTCTGTCAAGAGCCACTATTTCATCTGACAAGAGTTAGTAGTTATTGTTACTGATTGCGCATAATGTTACTTGTAAATTAGAGACACTTAACATTTATAGTCGTCATGCAGGTCGTTGTCATGTTCTTTATAACATTATAACAAGTACAATCTGTGGACCAATAACTTCGTTTAACATAGTCTTTATTACTTAAATAAATTTTACGGAATAAATTCTTTAAGTTGGCCATAATTCGAATAAAACAGTATACTAAGTTGTCCAAACATCAAGTCTTTTCTGAGGGTTATACGTGTACAACTGAGATGGTGTTTAATCGCTGGTAGACGTTTCTCTAGGCTTGAGCCCCCCAATATTGTTACCTATGTATATTCATAAAATATGGAAAACACAATCGTCGTTGTTGCTTAACAATTAACATCAGAGACATAGATCTGTAGAACTCAACGTCTTCATTGAGACGGAAGTATGTGTCATGCGTCCCATAGCAACGTACTAAATGCACTGAAACTCGTGTCGTATTGCTGCTCCCTGTGTAATGCCATTCTATCTTGAGCTTTGACGAAGATTAGACAACCACGTTGATTTCAAGTTACAACGGATCATCAGGGATTTTACTTAATAAACCAAAGGTTTCACAGAGATTTACCCATTAATTTCATTTATTTTTTTGAAAAGTAAAACAGTATGCATATATAAGTGTATTGTGTATAGGTCAAAACTATGAAGCAACAGTGTTGTGTCCTCTCGGATCATTTTGCATTGTGTATCAGCCATCTAAATTGTACTGATGATTGTGGCATACATTTAAAATTGTGACTTACAATCCAATTAATGTTATACTTATGATTAGATAATAACCTTACATGTTAACTGACT
The DNA here is from genome assembly GCF_004210375.1 of Tachypleus tridentatus. Lineage (NCBI taxonomy): Eukaryota > Metazoa > Arthropoda > Merostomata > Xiphosura > Limulidae > Tachypleus > Tachypleus tridentatus. The sequence goes on from NC_134825.1 coordinate 177,862,530, forward strand.
AAATAATATTTCTAAACAATTCTAGAATGAATTTTGAAATTGTCATAGGCCCGGTAAAACAGTAGCCCAAGAGTGGGTGGTGATGACTAGCTGCCTTCCCTCTAGTCTTGCACTACAAATTTAAGGACAGATAGCCCTCGAGTAGCTTTGTGCGAAATTCTTCTTTGTAAAACAGCGATGGGCTCAGCAAGGAAAGACATATTCTTTCATGTTTATTTAAAATATAGTGAATAAGCTGTTTCCTCATATCGTCAGTAAGTGTACCGTGAAATGCATTTAGGGATACTTTAGGTGTTGAGAACAATAAACTCCTTCAGTAACGTAAAACAAAACCTCACTAAACAACATAAATACATCGGGTTAAAGAATTTTATGTTGATTTTAAATCGCCATAGGATGTTTGTGTTAAAAATAAACAAACAACTTTGATTAGATTATCATAAATGTATGGAAGAGAATTATTATAATATATTAAAGTTTAACTACTCTAGACAATTAACCACAACTGATTAAATTACGTAAATGTAATGGAGGTATGAACTACACCTGTTCAGGAAGATGAGATGACGTAAGTTACTGTCAATGATACAGAAGGAAGATATGAACTACGGCTTATTTGAAAGATGAAATTATTTAAATTACTGCTAATTATAGAGAAGGAAAGTATAAACTACGGCTGATCTGGAAGATGAGATCATGTACGTTAATGCTAATTATAAAGAAAGAAGGTATGAACTATGGCTGATCTGGTAGATGTGATCATGTACGTTACTGCTAATTATAGAGAAGGAAGGTATGAACTACGACTAATCTGGAAAATAAGATGATGTAAACTACTGTTAATGATAGAGAAGATGTGATAACATAACTTACTGTTAATGAGAGAGAAGGAAGATATGAGATACGGTTAAGCTGGAAGATGAGATAATGTAAGTTACTGCTAATTATAGATAAGTAAGGTATGAACTATGGCTGATCTCGAAGATGAGATGATGTAAGTTACTCTTAATAATACAGAAGGAAGATATGAACTACGACTGTTCAGGAAGATGAAATTATTTAAATTACTACTAATTATAGAGAATGAAGGTATGAACTATGGCTGATCTGGTAGATGTGATCCTGTACGTTACTGTTAATTATAAAGAAAGAAGGTATGAACTATGGCTGATCTGGTAGATGTGATCCTGTACGTTACTGTTAATTATAAAGAAAGAAGGTATGAACTATGGCTGATCTGGTAGATGTGATGTACGTGACTGCTAATTATAGAGAAGGAAGGTACGAACTATGGCTGATCTGGTAGATGTGATCATGTACGTTACTTCTAATTATAAAGAAAGAAGGTATGAACTACGGCTGATCTGGTAGATGTGATCATGTACGTTACTTCTAATTATAAAGAAAGAAGGTATGAACTATGGCTGATCTGGTAGATGTGATCATGTACGTTACTGCTAATTATAGAGAAGGAAGGTATGAACTACGACTGTTCAGGAAGATGAAATTATTTAAATTACTACTAATTATAGAGAATGAAGATATGAACTGATGATGATCTGGAGAATGAGATTATGTAAGTTACTGTTAATGATAAAAAACAAAGGTATGAGAAACATCTGATCTGAAAGATGATATGATGTACGTTACTGCCAGCTATAGAGAAGGAAAATATGAATTACGTCTGATATAGAAGAGGTGATGATGTGAATTACTGCTAATTACACAGAGAAAGGTATGAACTACGGCTGATCTCGAATTTATTTAAGTAACTCTTAATGATGGAGAATGAAGTTATGAACTACGGCTGATCTGGAATAAGAGATGATATAAGTTACTGTTAGTGATAGAGAAGGAAGGTATAAACTACGGGTGATCTGGAAGATACCATGATGCAAGTTACTGCTAATTATAAAGAAGGAAGATATGAACTACGTTTGATCTCTAAGATAAGATGATGTAAGTTACTCTTAATGATAGAAAATGAAGGTATGAACTACGGTTGTCAAGAAGATAAGGTGATACTGGTAGTGATATAGAATGAATATATTAACTACGACTTGATATGAACTTCTGGAAGATGATGAAATTCAAACTAAAGCTGATTCGAATTTCTTTTGGTATTTGGACAGCCAGTTTTGTTTGGATTATGTGTTTATTGACAAATATTTCTCTGTGACAGTCGTGTATTATATGTGAAAGACAGGTACTTATGACATAACTTGTGTCAGTTTTTTTAAGTACAGTAACATTTTATTGACACATATAATACACATGTAGCAATGTTACAGCACATGACTTTAGTTGTAATGACCTTTAAAAAAGTGTACTTTTTCCAAATGAAATGTAAAAGTTCATTTTATTCTAAATGGCTCATATTTACCAGTGAAATCTGTTGTAGGATGTATAGAAGGATTTTGTCTTTGATATTTGAGGAGAAAGTTTGAATTTTCTTTATTAGAGTTCAAATGAAATGTTCTTAAAACACAGAATATAAAGTTACTTTAAAAACAACGTTATCAAACTTATACCTACAAGATTAACACCTTTCTGAGTTAAAAATTCGTAGTTTAAAAAGTCCACAAATAACACATTTTAGGTCCAATTTAAACATATTTCTCTTTGAATGAACAACACAGCTTTCAGTCCAAAACTAATTGTTTATGTAAGCATAAAAAACGTTATTTGTACGAATATTAAAACAGTTTTGCTTATATCAAAGACCTATTTAAACTCACGAGTTAAATAATATTAAAGTATCACAGAATTAATAAAGCAACTAACAAATGTAAATTAGACGTAGAAACGTTCGGTTAAACAGTTCTCACGCCTGTTTAAGAGCCGGGTATTATAGTTCGTCACAAGTAACTGTCTTTAATCTCACGGGCGGGTCTCTGTTGGAGCTTCCAGCGTCTTCTCCTCAGACGTCGTCTTCTCCGTAACAAGTCTTCTCTTCTGATGGTTTTCAAGCGACCACCAGATCTTTGAATTTTCTTTCTTTTCCTGCGTCGTTTCTTCTCTCGTTTAAGTAGTTTTGTATTCCACTTCTTTTAGTTGAAAAACGAAATGTATTTTGAACGTTTACTCAAAGTTCTACGAAACATTTATCAATTTTATTAAACAATAAGCAGTTTTGATGAACTGAACTTAAAAAAAATAACCACAAAATCCGTTTAATTTTAACAAATGCACACACTAGACTACAGTTTAGTGACACTAACACACACTATTAATTCAACATAGGTACACACTAGACTACAGTTTACTAACACGAAAACACTATTAATTCAACATAGGTACACACTAGACTACACTTTACTAACACTAAAACACACTATTAATTCAACATAGGTACACACTAGACTACACTTTACTAACACTAAAAACACTATTAATTCAACATAGGTACACACTAGACTACACTTTACTAACACTAAAACACACTATTAATTCAACATAGGTACACACTAAACTACAGTTTACTAACACTAAAACACACTATTAATTCAATAAAAATACACACTAAACTACAGTTTACTAACACTAAAACACACTATTAATTCAATAAAAATACACACTAAACTACAGTTTACTAACACTAAAACACACTATTAATTCAACATAGGTACACACTAGACTACAGTTTACTGACACTAAAACACACTATTAATTCAACAAATATACACACTAGACTACAGTTTACTAACACTAAAACACACTATTAATTCAACATAGGTACACACTAGACTACAGTTTACTAACATTAAAACACACTATTAATTCAACACAGGTACACACTAGACTACAGTTTACTAACACTAAAACACACTATTAATTCAACATAGGTACACACTAGACTACAGTTTACTAACACTAAAACACACTATTAATTCAACATAGGTACACACTAGACTACAGTTTACTAACACTAAAACACACTATTAATTCAACATAGACTACAGGTACACACTAGACTACAGTTTACTAACACTAAAACACACTATTAATTCAACAAAGGTAAAACACACTAGACTACAGTTTACTAACACTAAAACACACTATTAATTAAAACACACTATTAATTCAACAAATATACACACTAGACTACAGTTTACTAACACTAAAACACACTATTAATTCAACATAGGTACACACTAGACTACAGTTTACTAACACTAAAACACACTATTAATTCAACAAATATACACACTAGACTACAGTTTACTAACATTAAAACACACTATTAATTCAACATAGGTACACACTAGACTACAGTTTACTAACACTAACACACACTATTAATTCAATAAAAATACACACTAGACTACAGTTTACTAACGCCAAAACACACTATTAATTCAACATAGGTTCACACTAGACTACAGTTTACTAACACTAAAACACACTATTAATTCAACATAGGTACACGCTAGACTACAGTTTACTACCACTAAAACACACTATTAATTCAACATAGGTACACGCTAGACTACAGTTTACTAACACTAAAACACACTATTAATTCAACATAGGTACACGTTAGACTACAGTTTACTAACACTAAAACACACTATTAATTCAACATAGGTACACACTAGACTACAGTTTACTAACACGAAAACACACTATTAATTCAATAAAAATACACACTAGACTGCAGTTTACTAACACTAAAACACACTATTAATTCAACATAGGTACACACTAGACTACAGTTTACTAACACTAAAACACACTATTAATTCAACATTCAACATAGGTACACACTAGACTACGGTTTACTAACACTAAAACACACTATTAATTCAACAAATACACACTAGACTACAGTTTACTAACACTAAAACACACTATTAATTCAACATAGGTACACACTAGACTACAGTTTACTAACACTAAAACACACTATTAATTCAACATAGGTACACACTAGACTACAGTTTACTAACACTAAAACACACTATTAATTCAACAAAGGTACACACTAGACTACAGTTTACTAACACTAAAACACACTATTAATTCAACAAATATACACACTAGACTACAGTTTACTAACACTAAAACACACTATTAATTCAACATAGGTACACACTAGACTACAGTTTACTAACACTAAAACACACTATTAATTCAACATAGGTACACACTAGACTACAGTTTACTAACACGAAAACACTATTAATTCAACATAGGTACACACTAGACTACAGTTTACTAACACTAACACACACTATTAATTCAATAAAAATACACACTAGACTACAGTTTACTAACACTAAAACACACTATTAATTCAACATAGGTACACGCTAGACCACAGTTTACTGACACTAAAACACACTATTAATTCAACATAGGTACACGCTGGAATAAAGTCTACTGAAGCTATTAATTCAACAAATGTACACGCTAGACTACAGTTTACTAACACTAAAACACACTATTAATTCAACATAGGTACACACTAGACTACAGTTTACTAACACTAAAACACACTATTAATTCAACATAGGTACACACTAGACTACAGTTTACTAACACTAAAACACACTATTAATTCAACATAGGTACACACTAGACTACAGTTTACTAACACTAAAACACACTATTAATTCAACAAAGGTACACACTAGACTACAGTTTACTAACACTAAAACACACTATTAATTCAACAAATATACACACTAGACTACAGTTTACTAACACTAAAACACACTATTAATTCAACATAGGTACACACTAGACTACAGTTTACTAACACTAAAACACACTATTAATTCTACATAGGTACACACTAGACTACAGTTTACTAACACGAAAACACTATTAATTCAACCTAGGTACACACTAGACTACAGTTTACTAACACTAACACACACTATTAATTCAATAAAAATACACACTAGACTACAGTTTACTAACACTAAAACACACTATTAATTCAACATAGGTACACGCTAGACCACAGTTTACTGACACTAAAACACACTATTAATTCAACATAGGTACACGCTGGAATAAAGTCTATTGAAGCTATTAATTCAACAAATGTACACGCTAGACTACAGTTTACTAACACTAAAACACACTATTAATTCAACATAGGTACACACTAGACTACAGTTTACTAACACTAAAACAGGTAATTCAACATAGGTACACACACTACAGTTTACTAAACGAAAACACTATTAATTCAACATAGGTACACACTAGACTACAGTTTACTAACACTAAAAACACTATTAATTCAACATAGGTACACACTAGACTACAGTTTACTAACACTAAACACACTATTAATTCAATAAAAATACACACTAGACTACAGTTTACTAACACTAAAACACACTATTAATTCAACATAGGTACACGCTAGACTACAGTTTACTAACACTAAAACACACTATTAATTCAACATAGGTACACACTAGACTACAGTTTACTAACACGAAAACACTATTAATTCAACATAGGTACACACTAGACTACAGTTTACTAACACTAACACACACTATTAATTCAATAAAAATACACACTAGACTACAGTTTACTAACACTAAAACACACTATTAATTCAACATAGGTACACGCTAGACCACAGTTTACTGACACTAAAACACACTATTAATTCAACATAGGTACACACTGGAATAAAGTCTATTAAAGCTATTAATTCAACAAATATACACACTAGAGTTCAGTTCATTAACACTATTACTTGGAGAAAAACGCACACCAGACTATAGTTTATTAACAATTTTAATTGAACAAAGAAACACACTAGACTATAATTTAATAAGAATCTTACTTGAACAGAGGTACACACTATAGTACACTTTAATGAACTATTTTATTTAGATAAAATAAACATAATACACTACAGTTATTGAACATTGTTAATAAATAAAGACACACTCTTAACTAAGTTTACCCAACAAACTTACTTACAGTTACGACAGAAAATGTTCGTACCCCTGCGTCCAGAGTAGTTTTTTTGCTCATAACATAAAAAGTATCACAATTAGGCAAATGGACGTATATTATATTATAAATATTATACTAACACACATCTACATACATTTCTATGTAGATTAAACGACAAATAAACTGTTTATAAACGAATAACTAAAAATAGCAGAAAGTGTTCGTACATTTCAGAACGTGTGAAAAAACTGATATTCTCGTAAAAAGTTTATTTAGTTTGGCGAATAAACTACATTATACAATTCCAGAACTAGGCACTGGGTTCATAATTATTGGAATTTAACCAGCAAAAAATGTACTTCCGGCAATTTAGCGCCGTCTCCGTCATTATCTGCTTGGTCATCATGGTGAACAGGAAACAACTGTCCTGTGATTTAAAAACCGAATTATTGTAAAATACAAGTCTCGTGTGTCTCTTTCCGGCATTGCTATACAACGTAATGTGCTGAAATCTACTGTACAAAACATAATTGCCAAGTTTAAGCTCACAGGATCAACTGCTAACCTCCCTCATTCTGGATGCCCCACCAAAATTCCAGAGAAAACCAAGAGGAAGGTTCTCAGAGAAGTTAGTAGGAACCCTCGTTTAACACGTAATGACATACAGAAACTAGTAAGGCAAACTGGGGTTGAAGTAAGCACCTCTACAGTTACGAACATGTTACGCTCTTCTAGGTTCAAAGCATGCCGTCCTCGTAGAACTCCATATTTAAAACCTGTTCATTTAGAAGAATGATTGAGGTATGCAAGAAAGCATGTAGATAAACCCTTTACCTATTGGAAGAGTATTCTTTGGTTAGACGAGACTAAAATCGAGCTTTTCGGCCACAATGATGTTCGCAATATTTTCCATAAGAAGGGGAAATGAAAAATCTTCCAAAGAATACCGTCCCTAGAGTTAAACACGGAGGTGGCTCGATCATGCTATGGGGATCCTTCAGCTCTTCTGGTGTAGCAGTCTTCACTTCGTCAACGGAATCATGAAAAAAGAAGAGTACGTTGATATATTAGGCACTTATATCAAAAATGATGCTCGGAACTTGTGGCTTGGGCGTCGTTGGATCTTCCAGCACAACAATGACCCTAAGCACACATCGAAATATGTGCAATCCTGATTGCAGAGGAAAAATATAAGCGTTCTGGAGTAGCCATCGCAGTCACCCGATCTCAACCCAATTAAAAACGTTTGGCATGAGTTGACAGGGTTCATCAGCGTGATCCGAAAAACTTGCAAGAGTTGGAGGCCTTCTGTAAAGAAGAATGGAAGAAAATACCAGTCGAGTACTGTCAAACGATCATGGAGGACTATGAGGAGAGATTGCGCCAAGTAATTCACCTGAAAGGCTACACAACTGACCATTAAATTAGACGCACGAACACTTTCTGCCCCTCCTATTTTTGGTTATAGGTTTATAAACAGTTTATTTGTCGTTTAATGTAAATACAAATTTATGTAGATGTGTGTTAGTATACTATTTATAATATATTATACTTCTATTAGCCTACACGTGATACTTTTTAAGTTATGAGCAAAAAACCACTCGGGACGCAGGGGTACGAACACTTTTTGTCGTAACTATAAGTGAATGTCACACTAGACTATAATTAATAATAACCTTACTTGAGATATTTTCTCACATTGATCCTATCGATGATACACTATAACAGGTATTGTCTTATCTTTATCCTGCAGATAATATATGATAACAGGTGTTGTCTTACATTGATCCTGTAGACAATACACGATAACAAGTATTGTGTTGCATTGATACTGTAGACGATACACGATATGAGTTATTGGGTTACATTGATCCTGTGGACAATACACGATAACAAGTATTGGGTTACATTGATCCTGTGGACAATACACGATAACAAGTATTGGGTTACATTGATCCTGTGGACAATACACGATATGAGATATTGTCTTACATTGATCCTGTGGACAATACAAGATATGAGATATTGGGTTACATTGATCCTGTGGACAATACACGATATAAGGTATTGTCTTACATTGATCCTGTGGACAATACACTATATCAGGTATTGTCTTACATTGATCCCGTGGACAATACACGATATGAGATATTGGGTTACATTGATCCTGTGGACAATACACGATATAAGGTATTGTCTTACATTGATCCTGTGGACAATACACAATATCAGGTATTGTCTTATCTTTCTCCTGTCAATAATACACGAAAAGAGTTACTGTCTTTTATTGATCCTGTGAACAATATACGATAACATGCACTGTCTTACCTTGATCCTGTAGACAATACACGATAACATGCACTGTCTTACCTTGATCCTGTAGATAATACACGATAACAGGCACTGTCTTACCTTGATCCTGTAGACACGATAACATGCACTGTCTTACCTTGATCCTGCAGACAATACACGATAACATGCACTGTCTTACCTTGATCCTGTAGACAATGCACGATAACAGGCACTGTCTTACCTTGATCCTGTAGATAATACACGATAACATGCACTGTCTTACCTTGATCCTGTAGACAATACACGATAACAGGCACTGTCTTACCTTGATCCTGTAGATAATACACGATAACATGCACTGTCTTACCTTGATCCTGTAGATAATACACGATAACATGCACTGTCTTACCTTGATCCTGTAGACAATACACGATAACAGGTACTGTCTTACCTTGAACCTGTAGACAATACACGATACCATGCACTGTCTTACCTTGATCCTGTAGACAATACACGATAACAGGTACTGTCTTACCTTGATCCTGTAGATAATACACGATAACATGCACTGTCTTACCTTGATCCTGTAGATAATACACGATAACACGCACTGTCTTACCTTGATCCTGTAGACAATACACGATAACAGGTACTGTCTTACCTTGAACCTGTAGACAATACACGATACCATGCACTGTCTTACCTTGATCCTGTAGACAATACACGATAACAGGCACTGTCCTACGTTGATCCTGTAGACACGATAACATGCACTGTCTTACCTTGATCCTGTAGACAATACACGATAACATGCACTGTCTTACCTTGATCCTGTAGACAATACACGATAACAGGCACTGTCTTACCTTGATCCTGTAGACAATACACGATAACAGGTACTGTCTTACCTTGATCCTGTAGATAATACACGATAACATGCACTGTCTTACCTTGATCCTGTAGATAATACACGATAACACGCACTGTCTTACCTTGATCCTGTAGATAATACACGATAACATGCACTTTCGTACCTTGATCCTGTAGACACGATAACATGCACTGTCTTACCTTGATCCTGTAGACAATACACGATAACATGCACTGTCTTACCTTGATCCTTAGACAATACACGATAACAGGCACTGTCTTACCTTGATCCTGTAGACACGATAACAGGCACTGTCTTACCTTGATCCTGCAGACACGATGACAGGCACTGTCTTACCTTGATCCTGTAGATAATACACGATAACATGTACTGTCTTACTTTGATCCTGTAGACAATACACGATAGCAGGTACTGTGTTACCTTGATCCTGTAGACAATACACGATAACATGCACTGTCTTACCTTGCTCCTGTAGATAATACACGATAACAGGTACTGTCTTACTTTGATCCTGTAGACACGATAACATGCACTGTCTTACCTTGATCCTGTAGACAATACACGATAACATGCACTGTCTTACCTTGATCCTGTAGATAATACACGATAACATGCACTTTCGTACCTTGATCCTGTAGATAATGCACGATAACATGCATTGTCTTACCTTGATCCTGTAGATAATACACGATAACAGGTACTGTCTTACCTTGATCCTGTAGACAGTACACGATAACATGCACTGTCTTACCTTGATCCTGTAGATAATACACGATAACAGGTACTGTCTTACCTTGATCCTGTAGACACGATAACATGCACTGTCTTACCTTGATCCTGTAGACACGATAACATGCACTGTCTTACCTTGATCCTGTAGACAATACACAACAACAGGCACTGTCTTACCTTGATCCTGTAGATAATACACGATAACATGCACTGTCTTACCTTGATCCTGTAGATAATGCAGGATAACATGCACTGTCTTACCTTGATCCTGTAGACACGATAACATGCACTGTCTTACCTTAATCCTGTAGATAATACACGATAGCATGCACTGTCTTACCTTGATCCTGTAGACAATACACAACAACAGGCACTGTCTTACCTTGATCCTGTAGATAATGCACGATAACATGCACTGTCTTACCTTGATCCTGTAGATAATGCAGGATAACATGCACTGTCTTACCTTGATCCTGTAGACAATACACAATAACAGGTACTGTCTTACCTTGATCCTGTAGACACGATAACATGCACTGTCTTACCTTGACCCTGTAGACAATACACGATAACATCCACTGTCTTACCTTGATCCTGTAGACACGATAACATGCACTGTCTTACCTTGATCCTGTAGATAATACACGATAACAGGCACTGTCTTACCTTGATCATGTAGACACGATAACAGGTACTGTCTTACCTTGATCATGTAGACACGATAACAGGTACTGTCTTACCTTGATCCTGTAGATAATACACGATAACAGGTACTGTCTTACCTTGATCATGTAAACACGATAACAGGTACTGTCTTACCTTGATCCTGTAGACACGATAACATGCACTGTTTTACCTTGATCCTGTAGACAATACACGATAACGTGCACTGTCTTACCTTGATCCTGTAGATAATACACGATAACAGGTACTGTCTTACCTTGATCCTGTAGACACGATAACAGGCGCTGTCTTACCTTGATCCTGTAGACAATACACGATAACATGCACTGTCTTACCTTGATCCTGTAGATAATACACGATAACATGCACTGTCTTACCTTGATCCTGTAGACAATACACGATAACAGGTACTGTCTTACCTTGAACCTGTAGACAATACACGATACCATGCACTGTCTTACCTTGATCCTGTAGACAATACACGATAACAGGTACTGTCTTACCTTGATCCTGTAGATAATACACGATAACATGCACTGTCTTACCTTGATCCTGTAGATAATACACGATAACACGCACTGTCTTACCTTGATCCTGTAGACAATACACGATAACAGGTACTGTCTTACCTTGAACCTGTAGACAATACACGATACCATGCACTGTCTTACCTTGATCCTGTAGACAATACACGATAACAGGCACTGTCCTACGTTGATCCTGTAGACACGATAACATGCACTGTCTTACCTTGATCCTGTAGACAATACACGATAACATGCACTGTCTTACCTTGATCCTGTAGACAATACACGATAACAGGCACTGTCTTACCTTGATCCTGTAGACAATACACGATAACAGGTACTGTCTTACCTTGATCCTGTAGATAATACACGATAACATGCACTGTCTTACCTTGATCCTGTAGATAATACACGATAACACGCACTGTCTTACCTTGATCCTGTAGACAATACACGATAACAGGTACTGTCTTACCTTGAACCTGTAGACAATACACGATACCATGCACTGTCTTACCTTGATCCTGTAGACAATACACGATAACAGGCACTGTCCTACGTTGATCCTGTAGACACGATAACATGCACTGTCTTACCTTGATCCTTAGACAATACACGATAACAGGCACTGTCTTACCTTGATCCTGTAGACACGATAACAGGCACTGTCTTACCTTGATCCCGCAGACACGATGACAGGCACTGTCTTACCTTGATCCTGTAGATAATACACGATAACATGTACTGTCTTACTTTGATCCTGTAGACAATACACGATAGCAGGTACTGTGTTACCTTGATCCTGTAGACAATACACGATAACATGCACTGTCTTACCTTGCTCCTGTAGATAATACACGATAACAGGTACTGTCTTACTTTGATCCTGTAGACACGATAACATGCACTGTCTTACCTTGATCCTGTAGACAATACACGATAACATGCACTGTCTTACCTTGATCCTGTAGATAATACACGATAACATGCACTTTCTTACCTTGATCCTGTAGATAATGCACGATAACATGCATTGTCTTACCTTGATCCTGTAGATAATACACGATAACAGGTACTGTCTTACCTTGATCCTGTAGACAGTACACGATAACATGCACTGTCTTACCTTGATCCTGTAGACAATACACGATAACATGCACTGTCTTACCTTGATCCTGTAGATAATACACGATAACATGCACTTTCTTACCTTGATCCTGTAGATAATGCACGATAACATGCATTGTCTTACCTTGATCCTGTAGATAATACACGATAACAGGTACTGTCTTACCTTGATCCTGTAGACAGTACACGATAACATGCACTGTCTTACCTTGATCCTGTAGATAATACACGATAACAGGTACTGTCTTACCTTGATCCTGTAGACACGATAACATGCACTGTCTTACCTTGATCCTGTAGACACGATAACATGCACTGTCTTACCTTGATCCTGTAGACAATACACAACAACAGGCACTGTCTTACCTTGATCCTGTAGATAATACACGATAACATGCACTGTCTTACCTTGATCCTGTAGATAATGCAGGATAACATGCACTGTCTTACCTTGATCCTGTAGACACGATAACATGCACTGTCTTACCTTAATCCTGTAGATAATACACGATAGCATGCACTGTCTTACCTTGATCCTGTAGACAATACACAACAACAGGCACTGTCTTACCTTGATCCTGTAGATAATACACGATAACATGCACTGTCTTACCTTGATCCTGTAGATAATGCAGGATAACATGCACTGTCTTACCTTGATCCTGTAGACACGATAACATGCACTGTCTTACCTTAATCCTGTAGATAATACACGATAGCATGCATTGTCTTACCTTGATCCTGTAGACAATACACAATAACAGGCACTGTCTTACCTTGATCCTGTAGATAATACACGATAACATGCACTGTCTTACCTTGATCCTGTAGATAATGCAGGATAACATGCACTGTCTTACCTTGATCCTGTAGACAATACACAATAACAGGTACTGTCTTACCTTGATCCTGTAGACACGATAACATGCACTGTCTTACCTTGATCCTGTAGATAATACACGATAACAGGCACTGTCTTACCTTGATCATGTAGACACGATAACAGGTACTGTCTTACCTTGATCATGTAGACACGATAACAGGTACTGTCTTACCTTGATCCTGTAGATAATACACGATAACAGGTACTGTCTTACCTTGATCATGTAAACACGATAACAGGTACTGTCTTACCTTGATCCTGTAGACACGATAACATGCACTGTTTTACCTTGATCCTGTAGACAATACACGATAACGTGCACTGTCTTACCTTGATCCTGTAGATAATACACGATAACAGGTACTGTCTTACCTTGATCCTGTAGACACGATAACAGGCGCTGTCTTACCTTGATCCTGTAGACAATACACGATAACATGCACTGTCTTACCTTTATCCTGTAGACAATACACGATAACGTGCACTGTCTTACCTTGATCCTGTAGATAATACACGATAACAGGTACTGTCTTACCTTGATCCTGTAGATAATACACGATAACAGGCACTGTCTTACCTTGATCCTGTAGACAATACACGATAACGTGCACTGTCTTACCTTGATACTGTAGATAATACACGATAACAGGTACTGTCTTACCTTGATTCGGTAGACACGATAACATGCACTGTCTTACCTTGATCCTGTAGAGAATACACGATAACATGCACTGTCTTACCTTGATCCTGTAGACACGATAACAGGCACTGTCTTACCTTGATCATGTAGACACGATAACAGGCACTGTCTTATCTTGATCCTGTAGACACGATAACAGGTACTGTCTTACCTTTATCCTAGTTATGTAAGACTTTCGACTTCGGACAACAATAGTTCCATCCACATACAGTAATCTGCTCATTGCGGAATCTTCCCATCCGATAATGATATATTCGTTATGTTTTAGTTTCGGGCATGCACAAGAACTGTTTGTCCACAGCAAGGTTTCAGTGTGAGGCTGGATAGGTACTTTGGTGTACTTTATGACATTCTGGATTCTCACTTTAGTTAGGGTTAACTCTCCAATGACCTCTGAGAACAGCATGCTTGCCACAATGGCTGAGAATGAAACAGTGACATTTATTAATGATGAAACAATTGTTAGAGTGAAAAGTGCGTAGTACTTATTAGATAGAAGGTGTTGTTTGGAAGAGAAGTATACAAAACATATCTGCAACTAATTATATACTCAGAGACGACAGGAAAGACAGGTAGTTAACAGCGTCTATCGCTTGTTTCTGAGCTTCATAATCTGATAGCTATTTTTATATCGCACACACGGCCCAAGTTGCAGAGCTGTTATTCCTTTTGTTGTTATTGACTTGGTGAGAGCCACGGTCAGGGTAGCTAGCCTTTTCACCACGTTGATGAGTCAGATTTGGTTACACAGTGTGGTGAGCACACTAAAAGTTTTCATTAAATAATTTTTATTGTATTTCCTTCTATTCAACGATCTAGTTACTAAACATAAACCAATATTATTCATTTATAACTTAGTGTTTTAACATTTCATGTTGTATTAACAATTAGAAGCAACACAAGGTCAAAATCTTACACAATAAATAATTGTTAAAAATAGCAAATTGTCCTATCTACTACATACTTTAGACATGATCGTTATCCTGGACAACAGTCGGCTCTCAACCTCTATTGAAAGTAATTCATATTGGTGCCTGCATACAATAGATCGTCTCACTCATGGACACAAATACTATCATATGTACTTATGATTGTGATGTGAAAGCTGTTAAGTTTTTTGAAAGACGTACCCAAAGAAACACGATATACATTCGAAATTATTGACAAACATGTCAATAAAGTAATAATGTTAACATTTAGAAGGCTAGAAGAGAAAAGTAAGATAAATAACTTGAGTATTTGTTTGTCGTGTTCAGTTTTTTTATCGACATGAATATAATGTTGTGTACCATTATCCGTGTGTTTTCAGTCAAATAGTCTCCTGAGTACAAAACTTAGAATAAAAATAATTATACCTAAAGTTCAAATTGGCCAAACGTGTAGAAATGTAGAAACAAGAAGTAAAAAACCGGGTAATGAAGGTGAATGAATGGATATCAGTAAAAAATATGGAACAAACTTATCATGTAATAGACTGGAACAATATTAATTTAATAAGACAAGTAGAATTTCAATTAGAACTAAATATATGCGAAACTACAGAAATGAAAAACACAAAACAACGAAGATATTAAACTGGTCAAGGTGTTGGAAATCATAAACTAGTGAACAGATGTGTTATAACTCTGGATAGTTTGGATATAGACGGCGCTTTAATATGCAAATAATTATGTGGGTATATAAGTCCCATCCTTACTTCTAACATTACTCCTTAAGGTAGTGTCATATAGACACTGAAACATATATAGATAATCTTAGGGCAAATTTCTGTTTTTAATAATTATTTATTGGGTAACATTTTAACGTTTTATTACTTTTAATTGTAAACAGATCTTAGACACAGGCGTCGTTTATAAATGTTTCCTTCTCGTTACAATGATACTGATGTAAAACGTAGACATTGATTAATCCGTGATGACGAGAAAACCCACTTGTAAAGAAATATATATATGTAAAAACGGCTGGTTTGAATAGAGAAAACTCTATGTAGAGGAGCGAACAACGTTTATACCTTCTTCGGTCATCGTCAGGTTCACAAAGAAAGGAAGAGGTAATTGACTGACAGCTGACCACATGTTTGAAGGGGTTGGGTAACTGAGTGTAGGAATGTAGAGGACATGCTTAGGTGTTTGAATATATAATTTTACATTATTTATTATATTATGTTTAATATAGGTATAAAGGTGTTCCTTTGTATTGGTTTATTTTGAGTTGTTGTATAAGTAAGGCTTCTTTAATTTTGCCTTTGTTTATGTTTGTTTCTTTATTTAGTATTTGAGTGTTTTCTATGGTTATGTTGTGTTTAATTGACTTGCAGTGTTCGAAAACGTGTGAAGGTGACTTTTTATGTTCTTTGAATCTAATACTTCATCAACATCAATAAGTTTCCTCCACAAACCGTAGAAAACATTATACGCACACACCTAGACAGAAAGCAAAATCAACCAACAAAAGTAAATATATATATCTCACGAATCAAAAAATCACGAAACCATATACTGCTGCATACCATATATTCCCAACATCAACAGAAAAATAACCAACATTTGGCAAAAACTAGTAACAAAATATGACATTCCAATTAATACGAAATTTATTCAAAAACCAGGCACGAAACTGAGGTCTATACAATGTAAAATCTACACTGACAAACACCATACCAACATTATTTATAAAATACAACGTGATAATTGCCATGACTTTTATATTGGAGAAACAAGTAGAAAAATGGAAACCAGTTACAAAGGAACACCTTTATACCTATATTAAAAATAATATAATAAATAATATAAAATTACATATTCAAATATCTAACACCGCCCTCTACATAGTTTTCTCTATACATACCAGCCGTTTTCACATATATAGACATTGATCAGAAAAGGAACACGAATCAGGAGACAGCTGGTGATACTTAGTAGTGACACCTATTGGTCAATATTATAATTAGAGGTGACACACATTGATCAGTGTTACGACCAGCATCAGTAAAGTCGTAAGATCTGTCTCCCTATATATATTTACTTTGTGAATTCATCAGATAAAACACAACAACAAAACAGTTGTTTACTTCGTGAATTTGACTGTATCACATTGAATATAGTAATTAGAAAGAAATATTTTACGTAAAGTTATGATACCGAATGAAATGTGATGAAATACAAAGACATACAACAGAGAGCTAAGTTTGTAATATAAATAAATGAGACTGAGAATGGATATGAGAAAATCCAGAAGTGAAACAAATAAAAACTAAAGCGAACATAGAAGAGAAATAGAAGGGATAAAAGAAAGAAGGCCAATAATATAAATATATGATAGACAGAAGAGGACAAGATGAAGATGTGAAACAAAAATAGAAAGGAAAAAGACACTATGTATAACAGGGACAGAATGGAACAAAAAACAACAGGAATACAACAGGTACAAAACTAAAGATAACAAAGAAATAAAAATCAATGTATCAGGTCATCCCTTAAGTAAAGTCCGATTTTAAGTTTAGAAGAAGCGAAAGAATTTCAAACACTTTTAATGTTATTTAATAAATAATGTATGTTTCATTATTATCGATTACTTCCTAGCAACGATTCATAAGCTTCTGAATGTCACTTCTATAAAATTCTTGGGGTTTGGAGGAAAAGAATGTAGGGAAGGTAGTTTTGACATCTTCCTGTGTTCCAAGCTTTTTTCCACCAAGATAGTTCTGTAAACTTCAGAATAAATGATAATCAGATGGGGCAAGGTCTGGAGAATAAGGAGGATGTGGAAGTTTCTCCCAGTCTAGCTCTTCAATCTTTGCAGATGTGATCCTTGCTGTATGAGACCGTGAATTATCCTGGTGTAACACAACAACTTTGCGATTGATCAAATCAGGGCTCTTTTCTTTCAGAGCAACATTCAAGCGCTCTAATGGTTGACAATAGAAGTCTGATGTGATCGTCACATTACAAAGTGGATCACACCAACAATATCCCACCAAACACTTAAAAAGATTTTTCTGGGATGGAGATCCATTTTGGGCTGTGCTTTAGCCAGTGTATCTGCATTGAGCCATTGTTTGCGGCGCTTAATACTTTTATAATATATCCACTTTCATCTTCAGTCATTAACCTGTGCAAAAGACGTGACACTTTTCCAAGCTCTTTCAGATGACAGTGAACTGTTGAATAGGTTGAAATAAGCTTCTATGCTAGTTCTTCAACTGCTACAGCACAATCTTCATCAAGTAAAGCAAGCAGCAAGTTATCATTAAACTCAACAGGCCAACCTGAACATGGCACATCACTTAAGCTGTAGTCACCTGATCTGAACTTCTAAAACCACCTTCGACACTTTCATTCATTGAGAGCCCCTGCACCTTAAATACCTAGAATGTTTCGTGTAGTTTCTGCTGCACTATTACCTTTTTCATGAAGCATTATATGCGTAATGAGCACCTCAGATACATCCATCTTCATAAGGATTTATTTCATTAATAATCTGAAAAGGTGGAGTTGGGTTACTTTCTTTTATTTGTCTGAACATTTTTATACACGTCCTACTACATATTTTAGTCATTAAAGCCTTTAACAAAGACAGAAATGATGATGCACTTCCTGCATTAAATTTTCGGATGATGTGATGACCTATAAATCATATAGGAATTAAGAGAATAGTCTCTCATAATGCTGGCAACCAAACAAAATATGTAATTCACACAAAGTGAATAGTCTCTCATAATGCTTGCAACCAAACAAAATATGTAATTCACACAAAGTGAATAGTCTCTCATAATGCTAGTAACCAAACAAAATATGTAATTCACACAAAGTGAATAGTCTCTCCTGATGCTGGTAACCAACATCAATATATAAAATATAAAAGTCACAGTAAATGAATAGTCTCACATGATGCTGATAATCAAAAGAAATATGTAAAATATAAAAGTCACAGAAAGTGAATAGTCTCTCCTGATATTAATAACCAACATAAACATGTAAAATACAAAAGTCAAAATAACTGAACTGTCTTTCTTGATGCTGGTAACCAACATAAATATGTAATTTATAAAAGTCATAGAAATTGAATAATCTCTCCTGATGCTTGTAACCAAAATAAATATGTAAAATATAAAAATAACAGTAGGTCAATGGTCTATCCTGATGCTGGTAACCAAAAGAAATATGTAAAATATAAAAGTCACAGAAATTGAATAGATTCTACTGATGCTTCTAGCCAAAAATATGTAAAATATAAAAGTTACAGTAAGTGAACAGTCTCCACTCATGCTGGTAACCAAGACAAATATATCAAATATAAAGGGCAGAGAAAGTGAATTGTCTCTCGAGATGGAAGTAACCATCAAAAATATGTAACATAAAAATCACAGAAGGTGAATAGTCTCTCCTGACGCTGGTAACCAACAAAAATATGAAAAGTATAAAAGTCACAGTAAGTGAATAGTCTCTCCTGATGCTGGTAACCAACAGAAATATGTAACATATCAAAATCACAAAAAGTGAAAAATTTCTCCTGATGCTTGTAACAAACAAAAATATGTAAAATCTACAAGTCATTGTAAGTGAAAAGTTTCTCTTGATGCTTGTAACAAACAAAAATATGTAAAATCTACAAGTCATTGTAAGTGAAAAGTTTCTCTTGATGCTGGTAACCAACAGAAATATGTATAGTATAAAAATCAGAAGAATTGAATGGTCTCTAATGTTGTTGGTAACCAATATAAATATGTCAAATATATAAGTCGCTCTAAGTAAATAGTCTTTCCTCATGGTGGTAATCAAGATAAATATCAAAAGTATAAGTCCCAATAAGTGAATAGTCTCTCCTAATGCTGGTAACCAATATAAATATGTAAATTATAAAATTCATTGTAAGTGAATAGTCTCTCCTAATGCTGGTAACCAATATAAATATGTAAATTATAAAATTCATTGTAAGTGAATAGTCTCTCCTAATGCTGGTAACCAATATAAATATGTAAATTATAAAATTCATTGTAAGTGAATAGTCTCTCCTAATGCTGGTAACCAATATAAATATGTAAAGTATAAAATTCATTGTAAGTGAATAGTCTCTCCTAATGCTGGTAACCAATATAAATATGTAAATTATAAAATTCATTGTAAGTGAATAGTCTCTCCTAATGCTGGTAACCAATATAAATATGTAAATTATAAAATTCATTGTAAGTGAATAGTCTCTCCTAATGCTGGTAACCAATATAAATATGTAAATTATAAAATTCATTGTAAGTGAATAGTCTCTCCTAATGCTGGTAACCAATATAAATATGTAAATTATAAAATTCATTGTAAATGAATAGTGTTTCCTGATGCTAGTAACCAAAACAAATATGTAAAATGTAAAAGTTACAGTAAGTTACAAGTTTCTCTTGATGCTGGTAACCATCAGAAATATGAATAGTATAAAAGTCACAAAAAGTGAATAGTTTCTCCTGACGCTGGTAACCAACATAATTATATGTAAAATATAAAAGTCACAATAAGTGATGTGTTTCCTCATGCTAGTAACCAAAGCAAATATGTAAAATATGAAATTCAAAGTAAGTGAATAGTCACTCCTGATGCTGGTAAGTAACATAAACATGTAAAATATAAAAGTAACAGTAAGTGAATAGTGTCTCCTGGTGTTGATAACCACAAGGAATATGTAACATATCAAAATCACAGTAAATTTCATGAAACTCATAACAAATGAAAATATGTAGAATATAAAGTCACAGTATGTAAATGGTCTCTCATGATGCTGATAACCAACATAAATATGTAAAATATAAAACTCACAGTAAGTAAACAATCTCTATTGGTGCTGCTATCCAATACAAATATATAAAATATAAAAGGCACAGTGGGCAAAGAGTCTCTACTGGTGCTGGTAATCAAGACAAATATATAAAATTTAAAGGCACGGTAAGTGAATAGTCTCTCCATAAGCTGGTAAACAAGAAAAATAGGAAAAGTATAAAAGTCACAATAAGTGAATAGTTGCTCCTGTTGCTGGTAACCAACCTAAATATGAAAAGTATAAAAGTCACAATAAGTGAATAGTCTCTCCTGTTGCTGGTAACCAACCTAAATATGAAAAAGTATAAAAGTCACAATAAGTGAATAGTTGCTCCTGTTGCTGGTAACCAACCTAAATATGAAAAGTATAAAAGTCACAATAAGTGAATAGTTGCTCCTGTTGCTGGTAACCAACCTAAATATGAAAAGTATAAAAGTCACAATAAGTGAATAGTTGCTCCTGTTGCTGGTAACCAACCTAAATATGAAAAGTATAAAAGTCACAATAAGTGAATAGTCTCTCCTGTTGCTGGTAACCAACCTAAATATGAAAAGTATAAAAGTCACAATAAGTGAATAGTTGCTCCTGTTGCTGGTAACCAACCTAAATATGAAAAGTATAAAAGTCACAATAAGTGAATAGTCTCTCCTGTTGCTGGTAACCAACCTAAATATGAAAAGTATAAAAGTCACAATAAGTGAATAGTCTCTCCTGTTGCTGGTAACCAACCTAAATATGAAAAGTATAAAAGTCACAATAAGTGAATAGTCTCTCCTGTTGCTGGTAACCAACCTAAATATGAAAAGTATAAAAGTCACAATAAGTGAATAGTTGCTCCTGTTGCTGGTAACCAACCTAAATATGAAAAGTATAAAAGTCACAATAAGTGAATAGTTGCTCCTGTTGCTGGTAACCAACCTAAATATGAAAAGTATAAAAGTCACAATAAGTGAATAGTCTCTCCTGTTGCTGGTAACCAACCTAAATATGAAAAGTATAAAAGTCACGGTAAGTAAATGGTCTCTCCTGATAGTTGTAACAAACAAAAATATGTAAAATATAAAAGTGACGGTAAGTGAATAGTCTCTCGTGATGCTGATAATCAACATAAATATGAAAAGTATAAGGTTCATAGAAAGTGAATAGTCTCTCATGATGCTGATAATCAACAAAAATATGTAAAATATAAAACTCACAGTAAGTAAACAATCTCTATTGGTGCTGCTATCCAATACAAATATATAAAATATAAAAGGCACAGTAAGCAAAGAGTCTCTACTGGTGCTGGTAACCAAGACAAATATATAAACTTTAAAGGCACGGTAAGTGAATAGTCTCTCCATAAGCTGGTAAACAAGAAAAATATGAAAAGTATAAAAGTCACAATAAGTGAATAGTTGCTCCTGTTGCTGGTAACCAACCTAAATATGAAAATAATAAAAGTCACAGTAAGTAAATGGTCTCTCTTGATAGTTGTAACAAACAAAAATATGTAAAATATAAAAGTGACGGTAAGTGAATAGTCTCTCCTATAGTTTGTTCTGTACTCTCTGCTATAGTCTGTCTTGTAATCTTTCCCACACTTTCTCTTATAGTCTCTGCTGTCCTATAGTTTCTCCTGTAGTCTCTCTTGTAGTATATTTGTTGTTTGTCCTGTAGTTTCTCCTGTAGTCTCTCTTGTAGTATATTTATTGTTTGTCCTGTAGTTTCTCCTGTTCTATAGTCTCTCCTATAGTTTCTCCTGTAGTCTCTCCACTATTTTTAGAGATACTTGTTCTCTCCTATAGTCTCTCCTGTAGTCTCTCCACTATTTTTAAAGATACCCACCGTATTGAAAACGTTTCTTCATGAACGTCTTTCTTTTTAATTTTCTTCTTTTTCCACATTTGCATATTCCTGAAAGAAATTATACATATTATATTTTAAGGTTTGTACATTGTGGAATAATATTTTTATGCATTTTCGTGAAAAAAATTCGATATCCTATACCCAATGGTAGAAATATTAATTGCCTCGACTAATTAGATTCCTACGAAAACATACATCATTTTATAAATTTTGATACCCAGTTTATTTTCATATTCAAACAGTTCATTTGGTATAAAAGAACAAAGAAACCCAATTAAAAATCCCACCCTTTGTCAAATTCTGATTATTAAATACTGTGCCACATCCTGACTACTAACCACTGTGCCACATCCTGTTTATTAGCCACTGTGCTACATTCTGATTAGTAACCACTGTGCCACATCCTGATTACTAATCAGTGTCACATCCTGTTTATTAGCCACTGTACTACATCCTGATTAGTAACCACTGTGCCACATCCCAATTACTAATCACTATATCATATCATGAGATACTAATCACTGCGCCACATTCCGATTACTAATCACTATATCGTCACATGAGATACTAACTACTGTGCCACATCTTGATTACTATCTACTGTGCCACGTCCTGATTACTGACCACTGTGCCACATACTGATTACTAACCACTGTGCCACATCCTGACCAGTATTTACTGTGCCACATTCTGATTAGTAACCACTGCACCACATCCTGATTAATAATCACTATGTCACATCCTGGGATACCAACCACTGTGTCACATGCCAATAACTAACTACTGTGCCACATAGTGACTACTAACCACTGTGTCACATAATGATTACTAACCACTGTGCAATATCCTGACTACTGTTCACTGTACCACATCCTGGAATACTAACCACTGTGTCACATCATGATTACTAACCACTGTATCACATCCTGATTACTAACCATTGTGTAACATCCTGATTACTAACCACTGTACTACATCCTGATCAGTTCACAGTTGGTTTCTAAAAAACATGAAGTTTACAAAACTTATATTATTAATCAAACAGCAATAAACTGATAATAAACAGATTTTCCTAGTCCAAAGAAAAGCTCCCTCACTGCTTCGTTAAAACCACACACACAGACAAATTTGTAGAACAATTTTATTTACGTGTGGAAACCTGACTAATTTGTTTCATGTGTCAGACGACTGTTGACTTCTATAAGTTCAGAGATGAAAGTCTAAGGTACTGTCTAAACATGTACGTTTTCTTCAATAAATATTTTTGTTTCAACAAATCCTTGTTTGTTAATTTATTATTATACAAGTATAATATTATTTCCTTCTAAACAACTATATTATGATAAGTTTACGAGATAATAAATAAAAACAAGGAACTTGTCGACATTTAGAGTGATGGGATAAAATATTTTTTCCATAATTAGAGTATATAAACATAAGCAATCGAAAGATAAGCGGCTGTCATTATAGATAACATTGTGTTTTTTGAGAGCTGATGTAGTCCGATGAATATACAAACTGGTAAAAGACAAAATATTGATTGACTGAGTTAACAATTATTATGCGATGAACGTAACAAAAATTACCACACAGAAGTTCTAAATCAGTCCGAAAGTAATTTAACTCAAGTGCAAACAACAATGTAGATATTCAGTGATGATTAGAGTAGAAACTGTGGACAGTGAAATACCAAAAGGTATCTGATAAATCGTGTTTCTTCTTTTGATTATTTCAAAAATAAAGGAATACACTACGTCAAGCATATGATTCAGTTATGTTATTCCACCACTTCAAACTGCGAGAGGAAGTGTAATGGTGTAGGGAAAATCTCCCTTCTAGAGGTCGGGCTATTTAGTTTTCTTATAACAATGCTTAACATTGGAGTTTACCGTAATCTTATAAGCCACCTAAACATATTCAATACACTTTATCAAACATATGGTTATAACATAATTTTATAGATTAATCGGGCCATTACATAAGTTAGAAAAACGTAACTTGTACAGTCTCTCCTGGTGATAATACAAGTTAAAACATCGTGACTTCTGTAGTCTCTCCAGGCCATCACACTGGTTAAAACATCATGACTTGGGTAATCCACACTGGCAATCACACTAGTTAGAAAGTCATGACTTCTATGTTTGTCACGGATATCACACTACTTAAAATTCGTGACTTATATCTTCTATCTTGGCTATCATATTAGTTAGAGCATCGTGATTTGTGTAGTCTGTCCTGGACATCACACTAGTTAGAACATAGTGAATTGCGTAATCTATTCTGTCTATCACACTAGATAGAACGTCGTAACGTGTGTAGTGTATCCTGGTCATCACACTAGTTAGAACATCCTGACATGTTTAATGTGTCCTAACTATCACACTAGCTAGAACATAGTAAGGTGTGTCATATATCCTGGCTATTACACTAATTAGAACATCGTGAGATGTGTCATATATCCTGGCTATTACACTAATTAGAACATCGTGAGATGTGTAATCTCTCCTGGACGTGACATTAGTTACAACATCGTGATTTGGGTAGCCTATCCCGGCTATAACACTCTGTTAGAACACTCTGACTTGTGTAATCTCTACTGTCAATGACACTAGTTAGAACGTCGTGAATTATATAATCCATCCTGCCTCTCACACTAGTTAGAGCATCATGACTTGTGTAATCTATCCCGGCAATCACACTAGTTAGAACATTGTGGCATGTGTAATCTCTTTTGGCTATCCCACTAGTTAATACATCGTAAGTTGTGTAATCTATCCTGTCCCTTGCATTAGATATAACGTCGTGACTTGTGTCGTTTGTCCCAACCATCACACTAGTTAGAACATCGTGACTTGTGTACTCTATCCTGGTTATCCCACTAGTTAGAACACTGTGACTTGTATGGCCTGTACTGGCTATAACACTTGTTAGAACATCTTGAGGTATGTAATCTATCCTCATCATGACATTAGTTAAAACCTCGTGACTTGTGTACTCTGTTGTGATTATCACACTCATTAGAACATTGTGACTTGTATAGTCTGTACTGGCTATAACACTAGTTAGAACATTGTGACTTCTATAGTCTGTACTGGCTATAACACTAGTTAGAACATCTTGAGACGTGTAATCTATCCTCATCATGACATTAATTAAAACCTCGTGACTTGTGTACTCTATCCTGTTTATCCCAATAGTTAGAACATTGTGACTTGTATAGTCTGTACTGGCTATAACACTAGTTAGAACATCTTGAGGTATGTAATCTATCCTCATCATGACATTAGTTAAAACATCGTGACTTGTGTACTCTGTTGTGATTATCACATTCATTAGAATATTGTGTAGTCTGTACTGGCTATAACACTAGTTAGAACATCTTGAGGTGTGTAATCTATCCTCATCATGACATTAGTTAAAACATCGTGACTTGTGTACTCTGTTGTGATTATCACACTCATTAGAACATTGTGACTTGTGTAATTTATCCTGGTTATCCCACTAGTTAGAACATTGTGACTTGTATAGTCTGTACTGGCTATAACACTAGTTAGCACATCTTGAGGTGTGTAATCTGTCCTCATCATGACATTAGTTAAAACATCGTGACTTGTATACTCTGTTGTGATTATCACACTCATTAGAATATTGTGACTTGTGTAGTTTATCCTGGTTATCACACTAGTTAGAACATTGTGACTTGTATAGTCTGTACTGGCTATAACACTAGTTAGAACATCTTGAGGTGTGTAATCTATCCTCATCATGACAGTAGTTAAAACATCGTGACTTGTGTACTCTGTTGTGATTATAACACCCATTAGAACATTGTGACTTGTGTAGTTTATCCTGGTTATCCCACTAGTTAGAACATTGTAACTTGTATAGTCTGTACTGGCTATAACACTAGTTAGCACATCTTGAGGTGTGTAATCTATCCTCATCATGACATTAGTTAAAGCATCGTGACTTGTGTACTCTGTTGTGATTATCACATTCATTAGAATATTGTGACTTGTATAGTCTGTATTGGCTATAACACTAGTTAGAACATTGTGACTTGTATAGTCTGTACTGGCTATAACACTAGTTGGAACATCTTGAGGTGTGTAATGTATCCTCATCATGACATTAGTTAAAACATCGTTTCTTGTGTACTCTGTTGTGATTATCACACTCATTAGAATATTGTGACTTGTGTAGTTTATCCTGGTTATCACACTAGTTAGAACATTGTGACTTGTATAGTCTGTACTGGCTATAACATTAGTTAGAACATCTTGAGGTGTGTAATCTATCCTCATCATGACATTAGTTAAAACCTCGTGACTTGTGTACTCTGTTGTGATTATCACATTCATTAGAATATTGTGTAGTCTGTACTGGCTATAACACCAGTTAGAACATCTTGAAGTGTGTAATTTATCCTCATCATGACATTAGTTAAAACCTCGTGACTTGTGTACTCTGTTGTGATTATCACATTCATTAGAATATTGTGTAGTCTGTACTGGCTATAACACTAGTTAGAACATCTTGAGGTGTGTAATCTATCTTCATCATGACATTAGTTAAAACATAGTGACTTGTGTACTCTGTTGTAATTATCACACTCATTAGAATATTGTGATTTGTATAGTCTTTACTGGCTATAACACTAGTTAGAACATCTTGAGGTGTGTAATCTATCCTCATCATGACATTAGTTAAAACATCGTGACTTGTGTACTCTGTTGTGATTATCACACCCATTAGAATATTGTGACTTGTGTAGTTTATCCTGGTTATCACACTAGTTAGAACATTGTGACTTGTATTGTCTGTACTGGCTATAACACTAGTTAGAACATCTTGAGGTGTGTAATCTATCCTCATCATGACATTAGTTAAAACCTCGTGACTTGTGTACTCTGTTGTGATTATCACATTCATTAGAATATTGTGTAGTCTGTACTGGCTATAACACTAGTTAGAACATCTTGAGGTGTGTAATCTATCTTCATCATGACATTAGTTAAAACATCGTGACTTGTGTACTCTGTTGTGATTATCACACTCATTAGAATATTGTGACTTGTATAGTCTGTACTGGCTATAACACTAGTTAGAACATCTTGAGGTGTGTAATCTATCTTCATCATGACATTAGTTAAAACATCGTGACTTGTGTACTCTGTTGTGATTATCACACTCATTAGAATATTGTGACTTGTGTAGTTTATCCTGGTTATCACACTAGTTAGAACATTGTGACTTGTATTGTCTGTACTGGCTATAACACTAGTTAGAACATCTTGAGGTGTGTAATCTATCCTCATCATGACATTAGTTAAAACCTCGTGACTTGTGTACTATGTTGTTATTATCACATTCATTAGAATATTGTGTAGTCTGTACTGGCTATAACACTAGTTAGAACATCTTGAGGTGTGTAATCTATCCTCATCATGACATTAGTTAAAACTTCGTGACTTGTGTACTCTGTTGTGATTATCACACTCATTAGAATATTGTGTAGTCTGTACTGGCTATAACACTAGTTAGAACATCTTGAGGTGTGTAATGTATCCTCATCATGACATTAGTTAAAACCTCGTGACTTGTGTACTCTGTTGTGATTATCACACTCATTAGAATATTGTGTAGTCTGTACTGGCTATAACACTAGTTAGAACATTGTGACTTGTATAGTCTGTACTGGCTATAACACTAGTTAGAACATCTTGAGGTGTGTAATCTATCCTCATCATGACATTAGTTAAAACCTCGTGACTTGTATACTCTGTTGTGATTATCACACTAATTAGAATATTGTGACTTGTGTAGTTGATCCTGGCCATCACACTTGTTAGAACATCCTGCCGTGTGTAATTTGCCTTGGCTATCACTTTAGTAAGAACATTGTGACTTGTATAATCTACCCGGGCTACCACACTAGTTAAAACATCGTAACTCGTGTAATTTATCATGTGACTTGTGTAATTTATCCTGTCCATCACAGTAGTTAGAAGGTTGTGACTTGTGAAGTGTGTCCCGGCCATCATACTATCTAGAACATTGTGAGTTGAGTAATCTATTCCGGCTATGAGTCTAGCTGGAAAATCGTGAATTGTTTACAATGTCCTGGCTATCACAATAGTTATAACATCTTGTTTGACTTGTGTAATCTATCCTGACTATCACACTAATTAGAGTATTGTAAATTGTGTAGTTCATACTGGCCATTAGACAAGAGAGGACATAGTGAGGTGTGTCGTTTGCCCTGACTATTACACTAGTTAGAACATCATGACTAGACAAGTGAGGACATAGTGAGGTGTGTCGTTTGCCCTGACTATTACACTAGCTAGAACATCATGACTAGACAAGTGAGGACATAGTGAGGTGTGTCGTTTGCCCTGACTATTACACTAGTTAGAACATCATGACTAGACAAGTGAGGACATAGTGGGGTGTGTCGTTTGCCCTGACTATTACACTAGTTAGAACATCATGACTTGTGTAACTCTCTAGTCTATCAGACTTTTTAGAACATCGTGACTTGAGTAGTCTGTTCTGGTCATCACACTAGTTAGAACGTCATGACTCGTGTAGGGTAACCTCACCATTAGAAAAGTTAGAACACTGTGACTTCTTTAGTGGACTTGGCCATCACACTAATTAGAACATCGTGGTTTGTATAGGCTATCCTGGTCATGAAACTAGATAAAACATCGTGACTTGTGTAGTATGTCCAGGCTATCCGACTAGTTAGAAAATCGTGACTTGTGTAGTTTATCCTGGCTAACACAGTAGTTGGAATGTCGTGACTTGTGAAAACTGTCCCGACCAACACACTTGTTACAACATCGTGACTTGTGAAGACTGTCCCGACCAACACACTTGTTACAACATCGTGACTTGTGAAAACTGTCCCGACCAACACACTTGTTACAACATCGTGACTTGTGAAGACTGTCCCGACCAACACACTTGTTACAACATCGTGACTTGTGAAGACTGTCCCGACCAACACACTTGTTACAACATCGTGACTTGTGAAGACTGTCCTGACCAACACACTTCTTACAAGATCGTGACTTGTGAAGACTGTCCGGACCAACACACTTGTTGCATACAACATCGTGACTTGTAAAGTTATCCTTGCTATCGCACTAGTTAAAAAAGTTGTGTCTTGTGAAGTCTATCACGGCCATAACTTTATTTAGAGCATCGAAGCTTGTGTAGTCTATCCGGGCTATCACACAAGTTAGAACATCGTAACTTGTGTAGTTTTATCCTGGCCACCACACTGGTTAGAATGTCGTTACTTATGTAAACTAAAGTGGCTATCACACAAGTTAGAATACTGTGGCTTGTGTAGTTTTTCCTGGGAAACACACTGGTTAGAATGTCGTTACTAATGTAAACTAAAGTGGCTATCACACAAGTTAGAATACTGTGGCTTGTGTAGTTTTTCATGGGAAATACACAGGTTAGAATGTCGTTACTAATGTAAACTAAAATGGCTATCACACTAGTTAGAATACTGTGGCTTGTGTAGTTTTATCCTGGCCACCACACTGGTTAGAATGTCGTTACTTATGTAAACTAAAGTGGCTATCACACAAGTTAGAATACTGTGGCTTGTGTAGTTTTATCCTGGCCACCACACTGGTTAGAATGTCGTTACTAATGTAAACTAAAATGGCTATCACACAAGTTAGAATACTGTGGCTTGTGTAGTTTTTTCCTGGGAAACACACTGGTTAGAATGTCGTTACTAATGTAAACTAAAATGGCTATCACACAAGTTAGAATACTGTGGCTTGTGTAGTTTTTCATGGGAAACACACAGGTTAGAATGTCGTTACTAATGTAAACTAAAATGGCTATCACACTAGTTAGAATACTGTGGCTTGTGTAGTTTTATCCTGGCCACCACACTGGTTAGAATGTCGTTACTTATGTAAACTAAAGTGGCTATCACACAAGTTAGAATACTGTGGCTTGTGTAGTTTTATCCTGGCCACCACACTGGTTAGAAAGTCGTTACTTATGTAAACTAAAGTGGCTATCACACTAGTTAGAATACTGTGGCCTGTGTAGTTTTATCCTGGCCACCACACTGGTTAGAATGTCGTTACATATGTAAACTAAAGTGGCTATCACACAAGTTAGAATACTGTGGCTTGTGTAGTTTTATCCTGGCCACCACACTGGTTAGAATGTCGCTACTTATGTAAACTAAAGTGGCTATCACACAAGTTAGAATACTGTGGCTTGTGTAGTTTTTCCTGGGAAACACACTGGTTAGAATGTCGTTACTTATGTAAACTAAAGTGGCTATCACACAAGTTAGAATACTGTAGCTTGTGTAGTTTTATCCTGGCCACTACACTGGTTAGAATGTCGTTACTTATGTAAACTAAAGTGGCTATCACACAAATTAGAATACTGTGGCTTGTGTAGTTTTATCCTGGCCATCACACTGGTTAGAATGTCGTTACTAATGTAAACTAAAATGGCTATCACACAAGTTAGAATACTGTGGCTTGTGTAGTTTTTCCTGGGAAACACACTGGTTAGAATGTCGTTACTTATGTAAACTAAAGTGGCTATCACACAAGTTAGAATACTGTGGCTTGTGTAGTTTTTTCCTGGGAAACACACTGGTTAGAATGTCGTTACTTATGTAAACTAAAATGGCTATCACACAAGTTAGAATACTGTGGCTTGTGTAGTTTTTCCTGGGAAACACACTGGTTAGAATGTCGTTACTTATGTAAACTAAAATGGCTATCACACAAGTTAGAATACTGTGGCTTGTGTAGTTTTTCCTGGGAAACACACTGGTTAGAATGTCGTTACTTATGTAAACTAAAGTGGCTATCACACAAGTTAGAATACTGTGGCTTGTGTAGTTTTTCCTGGGAAACACACTGGTTAGAATGTCGTTACTTATGTAAACTAAAATGGCTATCACACAAGTTAGAATACTGTGGCTTGTGTAGTTTTTTCCTGGGAAACACACTGGTTAGAATGTCGTTACTTATGTAAACTAAAATGGCTATCACACAAGTTAGAATACTGTGGCTTGTGTAGTTTTATCCTGGCCACCACACTGGTTAGAATGTCGTTACTTATGTAAACTAAAGTGGCTATCACACAAGTTAGAATACTGTGGCTTGTGTAGTTTTATCCTGGCCATCACACTGGTTAGAATGTCGTTACTTATGTAAACTAAAGTGGCTATCACACTAGTTAGAATACTGTGGCTTGTGTAGTTTTATCCTGGCCACCACACTGGTTAGAATGTCGTTACTTATGTAAACTAAAGTGGCTATCACACTAGTTAGAACATTGTGACTTGTATAGTCTGTACTGGCTATAACACTAGTTGGAACATCTTGAGGTGTGTAATGTATCCTCATCATGACATTAGTTAAAACATCGTTTCTTGTGTACTCTGTTGTGATTATCACACTCATTAGAATATTGTGACTTGTGTAGTTTATCCTGGTTATCACACTAGTTAGAACATTGTGACTTGTATAGTCTGTACTGGCTATAACATTAGTTAGAACATCTTGAGGTGTGTAATCTATCCTCATCATGACATTAGTTAAAACCTCGTGACTTGTGTACTCTGTTGTGATTATCACATTCATTAGAATATTGTGTAGTCTGTACTGGCTATAACACCAGTTAGAACATCTTGAAGTGTGTAATTTATCCTCATCATGACATTAGTTAAAACCTCGTGACTTGTGTACTCTGTTGTGATTATCACATTCATTAGAATATTGTGTAGTCTGTACTGGCTATAACACTAGTTAGAACATCTTGAGGTGTGTAATCTATCTTCATCATGACATTAGTTAAAACATAGTGACTTGTGTACTCTGTTGTAATTATCACACTCATTAGAATATTGTGATTTGTATAGTCTCTACTGGCTATAACACTAGTTAGAACATCTTGAGGTGTGTAATCTATCCTCATCATGACATTAGTTAAAACATCGTGACTTGTGTACTCTGTTGTGATTATCACACCCATTAGAATATTGTGACTTGTGTAGTTTATCCTGGTTATCACACTAGTTAGAACATTGTGACTTGTATTGTCTGTACTGGCTATAACACTAGTTAGAACATCTTGAGGTGTGTAATCTATCCTCATCATGACATTAGTTAAAACCTCGTGACTTGTGTACTCTGTTGTGATTATCACATTCATTAGAATATTGTGTAGTCTGTACTGGCTATAACACTAGTTAGAACATCTTGAGGTGTGTAATCTATCTTCATCATGACATTAGTTAAAACATCGTGACTTGTGTACTCTGTTGTGATTATCACACTCATTAGAATATTGTGACTTGTATAGTCTGTACTGGCTATAACACTAGTTAGAACATCTTGAGGTGTGTAATCTATCTTCATCATGACATTAGTTAAAACATCGTGACTTGTGTACTCTGTTGTGATTATCACACTCATTAGAATATTGTGACTTGTGTAGTTTATCCTGGTTATCACACTAGTTAGAACATTGTGACTTGTATTGTCTGTACTGGCTATAACACTAGTTAGAACATCTTGAGGTGTGTAATCTATCCTCATCATGACATTAGTTAAAACCTCGTGACTTGTGTACTATGTTGTTATTATCACATTCATTAGAATATTGTGTAGTCTGTACTGGCTATAACACTAGTTAGAACATCTTGAGGTGTGTAATCTATCCTCATCATGACATTAGTTAAAACTTCGTGACTTGTGTACTCTGTTGTGATTATCACACTCATTAGAATATTGTGTAGTCTGTACTGGCTATAACACTAGTTAGAACATCTTGAGGTGTGTAATGTATCCTCATCATGACATTAGTTAAAACCTCGTGACTTGTGTACTCTGTTGTGATTATCACACTCATTAGAATATTGTGTAGTCTGTACTGGCTATAACACTAGTTAGAACATTGTGACTTGTATAGTCTGTACTGGCTATAACACTAGTTAGAACATCTTGAGGTGTGTAATCTATCCTCATCATGACATTAGTTAAAACCTCGTGACTTGTATACTCTGTTGTGATTATCACACTAATTAGAATATTGTGACTTGTATAGTTGATCCTGGCCATCACACTTGTTAGAACATCCTGCCGTGTGTAATTTGCCTTGGCTATCACTTTAGTAAGAACATTGTGACTTGTATAATCTACCCGGGCTACCACACTAGTTAAAACATCGTAACTCGTGTAATTTATCATGTGACTTGTGTAATTTATCCTGTCCATCACAGTAGTTAGAAGGTTGTGACTTGTGAAGTGTGTCCCGGCCATCATACTATCTAGAACATTGTGAGTTGAGTAATCTATTCCGGCTATGAGTCTAGCTGGAAAATCGTGAATTGTTTACAATGTCCTGGCTATCACAATAGTTATAACATCTTGTTTGACTTGTGTAATCTATCCTGACTATCACACTAATTAGAGTATTGTAAATTGTGTAGTTCATACTGGCCATTAGACAAGAGAGGACATAGTGAGGTGTGTCGTTTGCCCTGACTATTACACTAGTTAGAACATCATGACTAGACAAGTGAGGACATAGTGAGGTGTGTCGTTTGCCCTGACTATTACACTAGCTAGAACATCATGACTAGACAAGTGAGGACATAGTGAGGTGTGTCGTTTGCCCTGACTATTACACTAGTTAGAACATCATGACTAGACAAGTGAGGACATAGTGGGTGTGTCGTTTGCCCTGACTATTACACTAGTTAGAACATCATGACTTGTGTAACTCTCTAGTCTATCAGACTTTTTAGAACATCGTGACTTGAGTAGTCTGTTCTGGTCATCACACTAGTTAGAACGTCATGACTCGTGTAGGGTAACCTCACCATTAGAAAAGTTAGAACACTGTGACTTCTTTAGTGGACTTGGCCATCACACTAATTAGAACATCGTGGTTTGTATAGGCTATCCTGGTCATGAAACTAGATAAAACATCGTGACTTGTGTAGTATGTCCAGGCTATCCGACTAGTTAGAAAATCGTGACTTGTGTAGTTTATCCTGGCTAACACAGTAGTTGGAATGTCGTGACTTGTGAAAACTGTCCCGACCAACACACTTGTTACAACATCGTGACTTGTGAAGACTGTCCCGACCAACACACTTGTTACAACATCGTGACTTGTGAAAACTGTCCCGACCAACACACTTGTTACAACATCGTGACTTGTGAAGACTGTCCCGACCAACACACTTGTTACAACATCGTGACTTGTGAAGACTGTCCCGACCAACACACTTGTTACAACATCGTGACTTGTGAAGACTGTCCTGACCAACACACTTCTTACAAGATCGTGACTTGTGAAGACTGTCCGGACCAACACACTTGTTGCATACAACATCGTGACTTGTAAAGTTATCCTTGCTATCGCACTAGTTAAAAAGTTGTGTCTTGTGAAGTCTATCACGGCCATAACTTTATTTAGAGCATCGAAGCTTGTGTAGTCTATCCGGGCTATCACACAAGTTAGAACATCGTAACTTGTGTAGTTTTATCCTGGCCACCACACTGGTTAGAATGTCGTTACTTATGTAAACTAAAGTGGCTATCACACAAGTTAGAATACTGTGGCTTGTGTAGTTTTTCCTGGGAAACACACTGGTTAGAATGTCGTTACTAATGTAAACTAAAGTGGCTATCACACAAGTTAGAATACTGTGGCTTGTGTAGTTTTTCATGGGAAATACACAGGTTAGAATGTCGTTACTAATGTAAACTAAAATGGCTATCACACTAGTTAGAATACTGTGGCTTGTGTAGTTTTATCCTGGCCACCACACTGGTTAGAATGTCGTTACTTATGTAAACTAAAGTGGCTATCACACAAGTTAGAATACTGTGGCTTGTGTAGTTTTATCCTGGCCACCACACTGGTTAGAATGTCGTTACTAATGTAAACTAAAATGGCTATCACACAAGTTAGAATACTGTGGCTTGTGTAGTTTTTTCCTGGGAAACACACTGGTTAGAATGTCGTTACTAATGTAAACTAAAATGGCTATCACACAAGTTAGAATACTGTGGCTTGTGTAGTTTTTCATGGGAAACACACAGTTTAGAATGTCGTTACTAATGTAAACTAAAATGGCTATCACACTAGTTAGAATACTGTGGCTTGTGTAGTTTTATCCTGGCCACCACACTGGTTAGAATGTCGTTACATATGTAAACTAAAGTGGCTATCACACAAGTTAGAATACTGTGGCTTGTGTAGTTTTATCCTGGCCACCACACTGGTTAGAATGTCGCTACTTATGTAAACTAAAGTGGCTATCACACAAGTTAGAATACTGTGGCTTGTGTAGTTTTTCCTGGAAACACACTGGTTAGAATGTCGTTACTTATGTAAACTAAAGTGGCTATCACACAAGTTAGAATACTGTAGCTTGTGTAGTTTTATCCTGGCCACTACACTGGTTAGAATGTCGTTACTTATGTAAACTAAAGTGGCTATCACACAAATTAGAATACTGTGGCTTGTGTAGTTTTATCCTGGCCATCACACTGGTTAGAATGTCGTTACTAATGTAAACTAAAATGGCTATCACACAAGTTAGAATACTGTGGCTTGTGTAGTTTTTCCTGGGAAACACACTGGTTAGAATGTCGTTACTTATGTAAACTAAAGTGGCTATCACACAAGTTAGAATACTGTGGCTTGTGTAGTTTTTCCTGGGAAACACACTGGTTAGAATGTCGTTACTTATGTAAACTAAAATGGCTATCACACAAGTTAGAATACTGTGGCTTGTGTAGTTTTTCCTGGGAAACACACTGGTTAGAATGTCGTTACTTATGTAAACTAAAATGGCTATCACACAAGTTAGAATACTGTGGCTTGTGTAGTTTTTCCTGGGAAACACACTGGTTAGAATGTCGTTACTTATGTAAACTAAAGTGGCTATCACACAAGTTAGAATACTGTGGCTTGTGTAGTTTTTCCTGGGAAACACACTGGTTAGAATGTCGTTACTTATGTAAACTAAAATGGCTATCACACAAGTTAGAATACTGTGGCTTGTGTAGTTTTTCCTGGGAAACACACTGGTTAGAATGTCGTTACTTATGTAAACTAAAATGGCTATCACACAAGTTAGAATACTGTGGCTTGTGTAGTTTTATCCTGGCCACCACACTGGTTAGAATGTCGTTACTTATGTAAACTAAAGTGGCTATCACACAAGTTAGAATACTGTGGCTTGTGTAGTTTTATCCTGGCCATCACACTGGTTAGAATGTCGTTACTTATGTAAACTAAAGTGGCTATCACACTAGTTAGAATACTGTGGCTTGTGTAGTTTTATTCTGGCCACCACACTGGTTAGAATGTCGTTACTTATGTAAACTAAAGTGGCTATCACACAAGTTAGAATACTGTGGCTTGTGTAGTTTTATCCTGGCCACCACACTGGTTAGAATGTCGATACTAATGTAAACTAAAATGGCTATCACACAAGTTAGAATACTGTGGCTTGTGTAGTTTTTCCTGGGAAACACACTGGTTAGAATGTCGTTACTTATGTAAACTAAAGTGGCTATCACACAAGTTAGAATACTGTGGCTTGTGTAGTTTTATCCTGGCCACCACACTGGTTAGAATGTCGTTACTAATGTAAACTAAAATGG
This sequence comes from Tachypleus tridentatus, assembly GCF_004210375.1. NCBI lineage: Eukaryota > Metazoa > Arthropoda > Merostomata > Xiphosura > Limulidae > Tachypleus > Tachypleus tridentatus. The sequence goes on from NC_134825.1 coordinate 177,900,646, forward strand.
CTATCACACAAGTTAGAATACTGTGGCTTGTGTAGTTTTTTCCTGGAAACACACTGGTTAGAATGTCGTTACTTATGTAAACTAAAGTGGCTATCACACAAGTTAGAATACTGTGGCTTGTGTAGTTTTATCCTGGCCACCACACTGGTTAGAATGTCGTTACTTATGTAAACTAAAGTGGCTATCACACAAGTTAGAATACTGTGGCTTGTGTAGTTTTTCCTGGGAAACACACTGGTTAGAATGTCGTTACTTATGTAAACTAAAATGGCTATCACACAAGTTAGAACATCGTAACTTGTGTAGTTTTATCCTGGCCACCACACTGGTTAGAATGTCGTTACTTATGTAAACTAAAGTGGCTATCACACAAGTTAGAATACTGTGGCTTGTGTAGTTTTTCCTGGGAAACACACTAGTTAAAATATTATGACTCTTGTAATTTATCCTAGCCATTACAGTAGTTAGAACTTTGTAACTTGTTTAGTCTGTCATGGATATAACAATAGTTAGAACATTCTAGATATTGCACTTGTTTAAACATTGTGACTTATGCCTGGTTGTTACATTAATTAGACCATCGTGACTTGTGTAGTTTATCCTGGCTATGAGGCTAGTTAGAACATCCTGAGGTGTGTAGTTTTCCCTGGCTCTCACGCTAGTTAGAACATCGTGACCTGTGTTGTCTGTCCTAGCCATCACATTAGTTAGAACATCATGACTTGTGTAATCTATCCTGGCCATCACACTAGTTTGAACATCGTGACCTGTGTTGTCTGTCCTAGCCATCACACTAGTTAGGACATCGTGACTTGTGTAATCTATCCTGGCCATCACACTAGTTAGAACATCATGACTTGTGTAATCTATCCTGAACATCACACTAGTTAGAATATCATGACTTGTGTAGTTTATAATGGCTATAACACTAGTTAGAACATCGCGAGTTTTGTGGTTTATAATGATTATAACACAAGTTAGAACATCGTGACTCGTGTAGTCTGTCTTGGCTATCATACTTGTTAGAACATCCTGAGGTGTGTAGTTTGCCCTGGCTATCACACCAGTTTGAGTATTGTGTCTTGTGTAGTTTATACTGGCCATCGCACTAGTTAGCACATTGTGACTTATGTAATTTATCCTGGCCGTCACAGTAGTTAAAACGTTGTGACTTATGTTATCTGTCATGACCATCAGAAAAGTTAGAACATCGTGACTTCCGCAATCTATCCTGGCTATCTCACTAGTTAGAACATTGTTACTCGTGTGGGTTATTCTGACCGTCCCACTAGTTTGAATATTGTGACGTATTTAGTTTATAATGGCCATGACACTAGTTACAACATTGTGACTTGTGTAATTTATCCTGGCCATCACAGCAATTAGAACGATCTGACTTGTGTAGTCTATCCTGGCTAACACACTAGTTAGAACATCGTAAGGTGTGTAATCTATCCTGGCCATGACATTAGTTAGAACATCGTGTCTTCTGCAGTCTGTCCTGGTTGACATATTAATTAAAACATCGTGACTTGCGTAGTTTATCCTGGCCGTTACCCTAGTTTAAACGTCTTGACATGTGTAATATATCCTGGCTATCACACTAGTTAGAACATCCTCACTTGAGTAATCTTACCTATAACACTAGTTAGAACATCGTTACTTGTGTAGTATATCCTGGCTATCAATCTGATTGGATCATCGTGGCTTGTGCAGTTTATCCTAGTTATCAATCTAGTTAGAACATCGTTACTTGAGTAATCTGTCCTAGTCTTCGCAATAGCTAGAACAATGTGATGTGTGTAGCCTATCCTACCTAACACACTAGTTAGAATATCGTGACCTATGTTGTCTTTCCTAGCTATTACACTAGTTAGAACATCATGACTTTTGTAATATGTTCTGGCCATCACACTAGTTAGAACATAATGCTTTTGTGATCTATCCTATTCATCACACTAATTAGAACATCGTGGCTTGTGTAATATATCCTGTCCATGACACTAGTTAGAACATTGTGACTTGTGTAATCCATTCTGTTCATTACATTAGTTACAACGTTGTGAGTTGTGTACTTTATCTTGACCGTCACACTAGTTAGAACATTGCGACTTGTGTAATTTATCCTGGCCTTCACATTACTTAGAATGTTGAGACTAATTAAGACTGTCCCGGCCATCACTCTAGTTAAAACATCGTGACTTGTGTAATCTATATGGCTATTACACTACGTGACGTGTGTAATCTATATGGCTATCACACTACGTGACTTGTGTAGTCTATCCCAGCTATAACACTAGATAGAACATCGTGACTTGTGTAATCTATTCTGTCTATCACACTAGTTAGAACATCCTGAGGTGTGTAGGTTGCCCTATCTATCAGACTAGTTAGTACATCGTGACTTGTGTAATTTATCCTGGATTTCGTACTACTTAAAACATTGTGACTTGTGTAGTCTGTCCCGGCTATCACACTAGATAGAACATCGTGATTTGTGTAATCTATTCTGTCTATCACACTAGTTAGAACATCCTGAGGTGTGTAGGTTGCCCTGTCTATCAGACTAGTTAGTACATCGTGACTTGTGTAATCTATATGGCTATCACACTACGTGACTTGTGTAGTCTATCCCAGCTATCACACTAGATAGAACATCGTGACTTGTGTAATCTATTCTGTCTATCACACTAGTTAGAACATCCTGAGGTGTGTAGGTTGCCCTATCTATCAGACTAGTTAGTACATCGTGACTTGTGTAATCTATATGGCTATCACACTACGTGACTTGTGTAGTCTATCCCAGCTATCACACTAGATAGAACATCGTGACTTGTGTAATCTATTCTGTCTATCACACTAGTTAGAACATCCTGAGGTGTGTAGGTTGCCCTATCTATCAGACTAGTTAGTACATCGTGACTTGTGTAATTTATCCTGGCTTTCGTACTACTTAAAACATTGTAATTTGTGTAGTTTATCCTGACTATCACACTGGTTTTAACGTTGTGACTTGTGAAGTCTGTCCCGGCCATCACCCTAGATAGAACGTCGTTAGGTGTGTAATCTTATCCTGGCCATGACTTCAGTTAGAACATCGTGACTTCTGTAGTCTGTCATGGCCATCACACCAGCTAGAACATCGTGACTTCTGTAGTTTGTCCTGTCCTTCAACTAGTTAGAACATCGTGACTTGTGTTGTCTGTTCTGGCTATCACACTAATTAGAACATTGTGAATTGTGTAGTTTATCCTAGCCATCACAGCAGGTAGAACATCTTAAAGTGTGTAGTTTGCTCTTGCTATCACACTTATTAGAACATCGTGGGTTGTGTAGTTTATCCTAGCCATCACAGCAGGTAGAACATCTTAAAGTGTGTAGTTTGCTCTCGCCATCACACTAGTTAGAACATCGTGGGTTGTGTAGTTTATCCTAGCCATCACAGCAGGTAGAACATCTTACGGTGTGTAGTTTGCTCTTGCTATCACACTAGTTAAAACATCGTGGGTTGTGTAGTTTATCCTAGCCATCACAGCAGGTAGAACATCTTAAAGTGTGTAGTTTGCTCTTGCTATCACACTAGTTAAAACATCGTGGGTTGTGTAGTTTATCCTAGCCATCACAGCAGGTAGAACATCTTAAAGTGTGTAGTTTGCTCTTGCTATCACACTAGTTAGAACATCGTGGGTTGTGTAGTTTATCCTAGCCATCACAGCAGGTAGAACATCTTACGGTGTATAGTTTGCTTTTGCTATCACACTAGTTAGAACATTGTTACTTGTGGAATCTATACTGGCCATTACACTGGTTTGAACATTGTGACTTGTGTAATCCATCCTGATTATCACAGTACTTATAACATAGTGACTTGTGTAGTTTATCCTGATCATCAGAAAAGTTAGAACATAGTGACTTGTGTAGTGGATCCAGCCATCACACTAGTTAGAACATCGTGGGTAGTGTAGTCTATCCTGGCTCTCACACTAGTTAGAACATCGTGGGTTGTGTAGTCTATCCTGGCTATCACACTAGTTAGAATTTCGTGGCTTGTGCAATCTTTTCGAGGTATCGCAGATGTTAAAACATCATCACTTGAATAATCTATTCTTGCTCTGAGACTAGTTAGAGCATCGTTACTTGTGTACTCTGTCCTGAATATCACAATAATTAGAAAATCGTGACTTCTGTAATCTGTCCTGGGTATCACACTAGTTACAATTTCGTGACTTGTGTAGTCTCTCCTGGCTATCACACTTACTAAAACATCGTAAGATATGTAATGTATTCTGGTCAGGATAAAACTACACAATTTACGATGTTCTAACTAATGTTGTGACTTGTAAAGTCTGTCGCGGCCTTCATACTAGTGAGAACATTGTGACTTATGTAATATATCCTGGTTATCACATTAAGTAGATTTTTTAAGATGATTAAACATATTTATTTACAGCCAAACTGTTTTGTTAGACATCATGTTGATTGATCAAGAAAATTCTATTTGTTTGTAAACAACCACCAGTTGACATCAGAGGGTGTTATTAATATATCATTATTCTTAATAAATGGGCTTAAGTTCAAAAAATATTTTGGTGGTGTCTTCAACAGTCTCTGGAACACGACGAAGAGACTTTAGTGTGAAGAAAGGCAGTTCAAGAAGAATAAATGTAGGGAGTTAATAAAGAAATCGCAGTGTGGCTTATTCATTTGATAAATGTCAAAGTGGTAACGAAGTTAACAGATATTGTGGTCTAACCACATAATAAATAAGTGTGGTTTAATCTGATGATAGATATAATAGTTATAATAAAGTCAATGTTCTAACCAGATGTTTAGTATATAGTGGTTGTAATAAATTCACCAGTCAGTGCACTCTAACCAGATAATACGTATGGTGGTTATAATAAAGTCACCAGTCAATGTTCTAACCAGATGTTTTGTATATGGTGGTTGTAATAAATTCACCAGTCAGTGCACTCCAACCAGATAATAAGTATGGTGGTTATAATAAGGTCAGTAGTCAATGATCTAACCAGATGTTTAGTATATGGTAGTTTTGATAAATTCACCAGTCAGTGCACTATAACCAGGTAATAAGTATAGAAGTCGTAATAAAGTCACCAGTCAATGTGGTTGTTTTATCTAGGATAAAATAACACATAATACTGATTCAATTACTGAGAAGTAGAAACTAGGTAAGTCAATTGTAAATTTAATATTTATAAAAACTACAGGCTTTATTAAGTTGTCTAAGGAAGGGTCAAGTTGTATTAAAAATATAATAATCAAGAGATACTCAAATTTTAAATATATATGGAAGTACTCGAGAAAGGTTTAATATTTAAATGTTAGCAATAACAGTTGAGGAACTATAAACACTTTATATACGTACAACTCAAGTTGATACATACATCGTAAATTGTTATACTCAAGTCTTTTTAAGGCTACACAACAATTTTCTAAAGTGATACACAAAACTACGTTAAATTCATACTTATAGGAATCTCCTTCAGTTGACACAGACAAAACATGTTGGCAAGTTGATAAAAATCAACTTCCTGAACTTGACACACATGATTTATCTTAATTTGATACACACGAATACGTTAATTTGACCCAACAATTTCGTTATTTTAAGGTACAGAGTAATCTCTTTAATGTGATACATACAAGTAATACCTTATTCTCGACATACAAAACAGTTTTAGTATGTTGATGAACAGAATAATTTCCACAAGAGAGAATGTTAATAAAAATATGGTTGAAATGTTTCTATTCTGGTTATTGTATCTTTGACGTTGCAGAAGATAGACGTCCATTCGACTCCAGGATCCTCCAATACCTCAGAAACTACAGACATGTTATTTTACTTTTGTACATGTCATTCAAATCACAAATAAAAATACCTTGAAAGATACCGCTGTTTCATTTTAGTGGTTAAGGTTTGTATAGATTCATATTCATCTCTAGCGGTCGAGTTTGAAGTCAATACCTTAGTGGGTGTTTGGAATGTTAAGTTTGTTGACTTTACTTATCGTATCAAGCGTCTAAAATTTACATTACATGTTTGCCAAGTTCATAAATGAAGAAATTTACAATATGAACGCCGAGTGTCAGCTTATACAGTTCTGAGATATTTATAACACTTGAGAAATCTTTTCACTGATGTTGCGAAAAAGAACAAAAAGCTTGACAAGAGTTTCTTCTCAGTAGAGGGCGCTTCACCATTTTCAATTTCCTGTGTTATATTTAGAACAAATTTTCAAAACCAATTTTTAAACGAAGAATAAAAATCACTTTAACGAATCAGTTTCGTTTAATATTTTCTTATTCTGGCTTTTCAATCATTTGTTTATATCTGGAAATTCAATGATAATTATTCTGGTTGTAATTAAAAAATAAAACAAACATGTTGGTGAGTATCGCGATTCGATAACTGCCCACAAAGACCTTTTATTAAAACAAAGCACTTAAAAATACAGCATGTATGTATTAACTACGCAAGACTAGTTCTATGATTAACTAAACAGAAACTGTGGCTCTATGATTACCTATTAACTACACAATAACAAAAGTTCTCAGATTATGTAATAAATATACGATAAGACTAGGTCTAAGATTATATATTATCCACACAACAACACCAGTTCAATGATTTCGTATTAAATGTACAAGAACAGTGGTTCTGCGGATATTTATTAACTATACATCAGCTGTGGTTCTGAGGAATGCTTATTACTGAACAACAACACCACTTCTATGATTTTAGGTCAATTATACAACAGAACCGGTTGTGTAACTGCGTTATAACTATACAAGTACAAAATAAATACCGTTCCTAGCAAACGTTAGAACTGATATCCTACATAACTAGCGTTAACACAAATATCATATCTAGTACTGTAAGAACTTATATCCTATATAATTAGCATTAAAACAAATGTCCTATATAGTACAGTAATTACTGATATCCTACATAACTAGCGAGAAAATAATTTTCCTATTTAGTACCGTAACAACTGGCATTCTGCATAGCAAGCATGAACACAATATCCCCTCTGGTACCATAAGACCTGACACCCAGATAACGTTAAACATCGTATGTGGAAAAGAAACTACTAATATCACACATAACTAGCGTTAAAACAATGATCCTACTCAGTACCTTAAGAACTATGATCCCACAAAACTAGCATTAACACAAAATAATATCTAGTACTACCGTAAGAACTGATATCACACATAACTAGCGTGAAAACAATGATTCTACTCAGTACCTTAAGAACTATGATCCTACAAAACTAGCATTAACACAAAATAATATCTAGAACTACCGTAAGAACTGATATCACACATAACTAGCATGAAAACAATGATCCTACTCAGTACCTTAAGAACTGATCCTACAAAACTAGCATTAACATAAAATAATATCTAGTACTACCGTAAGAACTGATATCACACATAACTAGCGTGAAAACAATGATCCTACTCAGTACCTTAAGAACTGATCCTACAAAACTAGCATTAACACAAAATAATATCTAGTACTACCGTAAGAACTGATATCACACATAACTAGCGCGAAAACAATGATCCTACTCAGTACCTTAAGAACTATGATCCTACAAAACTAGCATTAACACAAAATAATATCTAGTACTACCGTAAGAACTGATATCACACATAACTAGCGTGAAAACAATGATCCTACTCAGTACCTTAAGAACTATGATCCTACAAAACTAGCATTAACACAAAATAATATCTAGTACTACCGTAAGAACTGATATCACACATAACTAGCGCGAAAACAATGATCCTACTCAGTACCTTAAGAACTATGATCCTACAAAACTAGCATTAACACAAAATAATATCTAGTACTACCGTAAGAACTGATATCACACATAACTAGCGTGAAAACAATGATCCTACTCAGTACCTTAAGAACTATGATCCTACAAAACTAGCATTAACACAAAATAATATCTAGTACTACCGTAAGAACTGATATCACACATAACTAGCGTGAAAACAATGATTCTACTCAGTACCTTAAGAACTATGATCCTACAAAACTAGCATTAACACAAAATAATATCTAGTACTACCGTAAGAACTGATATCACACATAACTAGCGCGAAAACAATGATCCTACTCAGTACCTTAAGAACTATGATCCTACAAAACTAGCATTAACACAAACTAATATCTAGTACCGTAAGAACTGATATCCCACTTAACTTGCGTGAAAATCAATGATCCTACTCAGTACCTTAAGAACTATGATCCTACAAAACTAGCATTAACACAAAATAATATCTAGTACTACCGTAAGAACTGATATCACACATAACTAGCGTGAAAACAATGATTCTACTCAGTACCTTAAGAACTATGATCCTACAAAACTAGCATTAACACAAAATAATATCTAGTACTACCGTAAGAACTGATATCACACATAACTAGCGCGAAAACAATGATCCTACTCAGTACCTTAAGAACTATGATCCTACAAAACTAGCATTAACACAAACTAATATCTAGTACCGTAAGAACTGATATCCCACTTAACTTGCGTGAAAATCAATATCCTATCTAGTACCATAACAACTGATATTCCACATAACCAGAGTGAAAACAAATATCCTATACAACTAGCGTGAAACAAATATCATATCTAGTACCATAACAACACATATTCTACATAACAAACGTGAAGACAAATATCCTATCTTGTACCGTCAGAACTGATATCCTATGTGACTAGCGTGAAAACAAATATCCTATGTAGTACAGTAACAACTGATATCTTCATAACTAGCGTTAAAACAAATATCCTACCGAGCTGATATTCTACATTACAAGCGTTAAAACAAATATCCTACCTAGCTGATATCCTACATAACAAGCGTGTAAACAAATATCTTATCTAGTACCGTAAGAACTGATATCCTATATAACTAGCATTAAAATAATATGTAATCCTGTAAAGTAAGAACTGATACCCTACATTATTGGTGTTAAAACAAATATCCTATCTGGTACAGTAACAACTGATATCTTACATAACTAGCGTTAAAACAAATATCCTACCCAGTACCGTTAGAAGTGATATCCTACATAACTAACATGAAAAAAATATCCTATGTAGTACTGTAACAATTAATATCCTATATCACTAACGTCATAACAAATATCATATATAGCACCATAAGAACTGATATCGTATATAACGAGCGTGAAAACAAATATCCTACGTAGTACACTAGCAAGTGATATCCTACATCACTAGCTTGAAATCAAATGCGGTATTTAGTACCGTAAGAACTGATATCCTACATAATTAGCATTAATACGATATCCCATCTAGTACCGTAAGAACTGATACAATACATTACAAGAATTAAAATAAATATCCTATCTAGTACAGTTAGAACTGATATCCTACATAACTAACGTGAAAACAAATATACTATCTGGTACCACAAGAACTGATACCTTAATAACTGACGTGAAAACAAATATCCTGTCTAGTACCATAAGAAATGAAGTAATACATAAGTAACGTTAGAAAAATATCTCCTCCAGTAACATAAGAGCTGATACCCTACATTACTAGCGTTAAAACAGATACCCTATCAAGAACCGTAACAACTGATAACCTACATAAAGACCGTGAAAACAAGTAACCTCTCCAGTACCATAAGAACTGATCTTCCACACATCTGGAGTAAAACCAAATATCATCTTTAGTACCGTAAGAACTGATACCTTAATAACTAGTGTGAAAACAAATATCATATCTAGTACCCTAAAAATTGGAATCCTATATAACTAGAGTGAAAAAATATCCTATCTACTAACTAGAAACTGATACCATTCTAAAAACGTGAAAAGAAATATCCTATCTAGTATCGTAAGAACTGATATCCCACATAACTAATGTAAAGAAATATCTTATCTAGTACCGTAAGAACTGATATCCTACTTAAGTAGTGTTAAAACAAATATCCTACCTAGTACCATAACAACTGATATCATATATAACTATTGTTAAAACAAATATCCTTCCTAGTACCATAACTGATATCATATATAACTATTGTTAAAACAAATATCCTACCTGGTACCATAACAACTGATATCATATAAAATTATTGTTAAAACAAATATCCTACCTAGTACCATAACAACTGATATCATATATAACTATTGTTAAAACAAATATCCTACGTAGTACCATAACAACTGATATCATATATAACTATTGTTAAAACAAATATCCTAAAGTAGCGTTAAAATATTCTGTCTGGTACTGTAAGAACTGGTATCCTGTGTAACTAGCGTGAAAACAAATATTTATCTGGTTATCGTGACAACCAATATTACATCTTGATCCGCAAAAACCGAAGTATTTCTTAGCTGTCATGAGAACCGATATCCTATCTATCTAAATTGAGATCCAAACCTTTCTCTGCTATTGTAACAACTAATATCCTACTTAACTACCAATGTTCCATCTAATAGTTTAAGAGTTGTCTCCGCTAATCAAAATTACTTAGCTAGAATTAAAGTTTGAATCTTTCCTTGTGTTGTTAAAACCGAAGGTTGTTTGAAGAAAAACAGGAACTTACTTCTGTTTGGGTTTTCTTGTGTTGTTGTTTCTTTTGCTCTGTAAATATAACAAAATATGCATTAACATTGCATAGCGTGAACAAGTATATTCAACACATAAGAAACACATATGTCAATACATTGTGGAATAAGAAGCATGTACGTTAATATTAAAGACATGGTAAACACACATTTTAATATATTACAGAATAGCAAACACGCGCGTTAATACCGAAGACATAACAAACATGTACGTTAATATTAAAGACATGGTAAACACACATTTTAATATATTACAGAATAGCAAACACGCGCGTTAATACTGAAGACATAACAAACATGTACGTTAATATTAAAGACATGGTAAACACACATTTTAATATATTACAGAATAGCAAACACGCGCGTTAATACTGAAGACATAACAAACATGTACGTTTATGTTGGACATTTTACAAACACACATCCAATGTATGAATGACAAACCTGCACGTTTGTATTGAAAACAGTAATGTCTCTTTGTGTATGATCTAATCAATAATTTATTGTTACAATTAGAGAGGGTATTTTGTAAGCGATTTATGAAGTGTATTTGTGAGTTAGAATTAATCAGATCTAGACGTTTCTATTGAAACGTTTATGTAGTTAGGTCTAGCAATATATAAAAGTGATTAATTAAAACCAAGTTGTTATTGTTATGTGGACTAGATTTCACATTACTTCTACCGAACAATCAAAAGAAATACCCAACAGAACAAGTTACAACAGTAGAGCACCTTACAACGATAAAACAAGTTACATCAAGAGTTCACGTTGCAACAATATAGCACGTAAAAACGATAAAACTGATTGCAAAGATACAACACGTTACGATAACAGAGGAGGGTTACAAGAGCAAAACTCATTATAATGATAGATCACGTTACAACATTGGAGCAGGTTATAACAAAAGAACTCGTTACAACATTGGAGCAGGTTATAACAAAAGAACTCGTTACAACATTGGAGCAGGTTATAACAAAAGAACTCGTTACAACGGCAGAGCGTTTTATAAAAATAGAATACGTTAAAACAATACGTACTTTATAATATGTATATGGTATAATTTATTTATATTAATACTACAACAAACATATAATGTTAAGATCCGAAATAAAACTAATGTTAGACATATAAAAGAAATATTAACGTTATAAGTATACCAACATGTAGAATTAATACTGGGAAGATAACAAGCACGTATGTCAAATGTTTCTGAGCTGGATAAGGCTTAGTGGCTTATGTTTCCAGATATTGAAGGCACATAGACGTATTTTCTTTTCACTTCGGTCTGATTGAAATAGCTCAGGAAATGGCTGCGGGTGTTATTAATTAAGTTCAGTTGATCAGTTAAAAATTATAGACGTCAGTGAACAGACAGTTCTTCTGTCACTTTGCTCGATAATTCAGATAAGCACGTGAGGCTAACCCGAAATGATTGAATTCTGATTACAGCCATGGTAACCATTCGGCTATGTCAGAGCGTTTAGTTATGACAGACAGCTCTTCTGTCACTTTGCTCGATAATTCTGATAAGCACGTGAGGCTAACCCGAAATGATTGAATTCTGATTACAGCCATGGTAACCATTCGGCTATGTCAGAGCGTTTAGTTATGCAATAAATGCAAATAAATACTGCACTAACAAATAGGAAATATTATAAGTTTAAAATTATAATTTATAAAAATATCTCTATGATGTTAAACCAAAGTAATAAAACAGTCACCATAACAACAAACGAATTAACTATCGTCATAACAACAAAAAAGGTTAGTTACCGTAAAATTACATAAGGCTAAAGTGACTATATCAACATGTAAGAGTTACCATAACAACATATAAGGTTGGTGGTAACATAACACAGGTAATTACGATTAACACAGCCATAATAAGAATGTTTTAATTTAAATTAAAGCTGAACAAAATTAAGCATAGTTATTATTCATTTAAATGTTCCTAGAATACAACAAATTACATATTATAATGTCCTTAATGTTGTATAGCTGACTATTGCATACACTAATTTCGTAATATCTCTGTTACGTATGATAAATATGGAGTGAATATAAGAATTGAATGTAAAAACAACAAAATTCCGTATAACTAATTTATAGGATATATTTGAAGCAAGACTGTAATATTTACTAAACTAGATTGTATTAAAGTAATTCGTCCAACTTTATAGAGAACAAAATAAAGGATAAAGTCATGAGCGTGGTCTAACCAGGAACTTCATTAATCACTAAACAGACTGGAAAATATGAGAAACTTGCTCATTCCGGAATTAGTTTACAAATTGGTATTTATACGAAATATGCTTCAGAGTCCTGCTAAATCGGTTGCTATGGAAACCACGTCTATGTTTGGAAAGCATGTAAGACTAAAGAAAATGTCTAGACATTAATTCCTACATGACACTCACGTGACGAAAAGTTTTAAAAAAACAAACACGAATGACGTAGTTCAATCAGCCTGTTCTAAACAGAATAAAAGTAAGGTAAATATTAGTTTACCATTATACAGAAAAGTTTACATTAGTTTACCACAATCAGGGAAATGTTAGTTTATCATTATACAGAAAATATTATATTAGTTTACCACAATCAGGGAAATGTTAGTTTATCATTCTACAGAAAAGTTTATATTAGTTTACCAATATCAGGGAAATATTAGTTTATCATTATACAGAAAAGTTTACATTAGTTTACCACAATCAGGGAAATGTTAGTTTATCATTATACAGAAAATATTATATTAGTTTACCACAATCAGGGAAATGTTAGTTTATCATTCTACAGAAAAGTTTATATTAGTTTACCAATATCAGGGAAATATTAGTTTATCATTATACAGAAAAGTTTATATTAGTTTTCCAATATCAGGGAAATATTAGTTTATCATTATACTGAAAAGATTACATTAGTTTACCACAATCAGGGAAATGTTAGTTTATCATTCTACAGAAAAGTTTATATTAGTTTACCACAATCAGGGAAATGTTAGTTTATCATTATACAGAAAATATTATATTAGTTTACCACAATCAGGGAAATATTAGTTTATCATTATACTGAAAAGATTACATTAGTTTACCACAATCAGGGAAATGTTAGTTTATCATTCTACAGAAAAGTTTATATTAGTTTACCAATATCAGGGAAATATTAGTTTATCATTATACAGAAAAGTTTATATTAGTTTTCCAATATCAGGGAAATATTAGTTTATCATTATACTGAAAAGATTACATTAGTTTACCACAATCAGGGAAATGTTAGTTTGTCATTATACAGAAAAGTTTATATTAGTTTACCAATATCAGGGAAATGTTAGTTTATCATTATACTGAAAAGATTACATTAGTTTACCACAATCAGGGAAATGTTAGTTTATCATTCAACAGAAAAGTTTATATTAGTTTACCAATATCAGGGAAATATTAGTTTATCATTATACTGAAAAGATTACATTAGTTTACCACAATCAGGGAAATGTTAGTTTATCATTCTACAGAAAAGTTTATATTAGTTTACCACAATCAGGGAAATGTTAGTTTATCATTCTACAGAAAAGTTTATATTAGTTTACCAATATCAGGGAAATATTAGTTTATCATTATACTGAAAAGATTACATTAGTTTACCAATATCAGGGAAATGTTAGTTTGTCATTATACAGAAAAGTTTATATTAGTTTACCAATATCAGGGAAATGTTAGTTTGTCATTATACAGAAAAGTTTATATTAGTTTACCAATATCAGGGAAATATTAGTTTATCATTATACAGAAAAGTTTACATTAGTTTACCAATATCAGGGAAATATTAGTTTATCATTATACAGAAAAGGTTATATTAGTTTACCAATATCAGGGAAATGTTAGTTTATCATTATACAGAAAAGTTTAAATTAGTTTACCACAATCAGGGAAATATTAGTTTATCATTATACAGAAAAGTTTATATTAGTTTACCAATATCAGGGAAATATTAGTTTATCATTATACAGAAAAGTTTATATTAGTTTACCAATATCAGGGAAATATTAGTTTATCATTATACAGAAAAGTTTACATTAGTTTACCAATATCAGGGAAATATTAGTTTATCATTATACAGAAAATTTATATTAGTTTACCAATATCAGGGAAATATTAGTTTATCATTATACAGAAAAGTTTAAATTAGTTTACCAATATCAAGGAAATGTTAGTTTATCATTATACAGAAAAGTTTATATTAGTTTTCCAATATCAGGAAATGTTAGTTTATGATTACACAGAAAAGTTTATATTAGTTTTCCAATATCAGGGAAATATTAGTTTATCATTATACAGAAAAGTTTATATTAATTTACCAATATCAGGGAAATATTAGTTTATCATTATACAGAAAAGTTTATATTAGTTTTCCAATATCGGGAAATGTTAGTTTATGATTATACAGAAAAGTTTATATTAATTTACCAATATCAGGGAAATATTAGTTTATCATTATACAGAAAAGTTTATATTAGTTTTCCAATATCAGAGAAATGTTAGTTTATGATTACACAGAAAAGTTTATATTAGTTTACCAATATCAGGGAAATGTTAGTTTATGATTACACATAAAAGTTTGTTTGTTTGTTGTTTTGGAATTTCGCACAAAGCTACACGAGGGCTATCACACAGAAAAGTGATTACTAGTTTATTATTACCAGGTAAATATTAGTTTTATCATTATACAAAAACGTGTATTATAGTTTATCATTTCTAAATATTAGTTTAACTTCATACACAAAAGTGACTACTATATTATCATTACCAGGTAAATATTGGTTTATCATTGTATAAAAAAGTTTTTACTTTTTGATTTATGTTTTCTCAACTCGATGTTTTGCTTATAGTGTTTTCACTTTTTGCTATATGTTTTTCAACTGGTGTTTTATTTCACAGAGTTTTTACTTTTTGTTATATGTTTTTCTCAACTCGATATTTTGTTTATAGGATTTCACTTTTGATTTATGTTTTTTGAATTCGATGTTTTGTTTATAGTTTTTACTTTTGATATATGTTTTTCTGCACAGTGTTTAGTTTATACAGTTTTTACTTATTGATATATATTTTCTCAACTCGGTGTTAGGTTTATAGTTTTTACTTTTTGATATATGTTTTTGAACACAGTGTTTCGTTTACGGTGTTTTCAATTTTTGATATATGTTTTCTCAAACCGGTGTTTTGTTTATAGTGTTTTTACTTTTTATAGGTGTTTTGAGATCTCGAAGTTTTGCGTGTAGAGTTTTTACTTTCTGATATGTGATTTGTGAACTTGATCTTTTGTTTATGGAGTTTTTACATTTTGGTATATGCTTCTCAATACGGTGTTTTCTTTATAGTGTTTTTACTTTTTGATGTATGTTGTTCAACTCGATGTTTTTTATAGAGTTTCTACTTTTGGACATATGTTTTTGAACAGGGTGTTTCGTTTATAGTGTTTTTAATTTTTGATATATGTTTTCTAAACTCAAAGTTTTGTTTATAGAGTTTTTACATTTTAAAATATGTTTTTTCAACTCTATATTTTGTTTATAGAGTTTTTACATTTTAAATTATGTTTTTTCAACTCGATGTTTTGATTATAGAGTTTTTACCTTTTGATATATGTTTTTCAATTCGATGTTCTGTTTATAGAGCTTTTAATTTTAAATTATGTTTTCTCAACTCGATGTTTTGTTTATAGAGTTTTTACTTTTGATACATGTTTTTCAACACGGATTTTTTACAGTTTTTACTTTTTGATTCTTGTTTTTCAACTCGATGTTTTCTTTATAGAGTTTTTACTTTTTGATATGTTTTTCAACATGTTGTGTTGTTTATAGCGTTTCTACTTTTTAATATATGTTTTTGAACTGGATGTTTTGTTTAGAGTGGTTTCACTTTTTCATATATGTTTTTCAAATTGATGTTTTATTATAGATTTTTACTCTTTGATATATGATTTTCGACTCCATGTTTTGTTTATTGGATATTTACTTTTTGACATATGATTTTTCAACTGGATGTTTTGCTTATAGTTTTTACTTTTTGATATGTTTTCTCAACTCGGTGTTCTATTTATAGTGTTTTGATTTTTAATATATGTTATCTGAACTCGATGTTTTGTGTATAGTGTTTTTTATTTTTTGATATGTGCTTTGTAAATTCGATGTTTTCTTTAAAAAGTTTTACTCTTTATATATGTTTCTTCAACTCGATGTGTTGTTTGCAGAGTTTGTACTATTTAATATATGTTTATTCAACTCGGAGTTTTGTTTATAGTGTTTCTACTTTGTTATTCTTCTTCCTTCAATTTGATGTCTTGTTTGTTGTTTTTACTTTGTTATTCTTGTTCCTTCAATTTGATGTTTTGTTTATTGTGTTTTTACTTTGTTATTCTTCTTCCTTCAATTTGATGTCTTGTTTATTGTGTTTTTTACTTTATTATTCTTGTTCCTTCAATTTGATATTTTGCTTATTGTGTTTTTACTTTGTTATTCTTGTTCCTTCAATTTGATGTTTTGTTTATTGTATTTTTACTTTGTTATTTTTCTTCCTTCAATTTGATGTCTTGTTTATTGTGTTTTTACTTTGTTATTCTTCTTCCTTCAATTTGATGTCTTGTTTATTGTTTTTACTTTGTTATTCTTCTTCCTTCAATTTGATGTTTTGTTTATTGTATTTTTACTTTGTTATTTTTCTTCCTTCAATTTGATGTTTTGTTTATTGTGTTTTACTTTGTTATTCTTCTTCCTTCAATTTGATGTCTTGTTTATTGTGTTTTTTACTTTATTATTCTTGTTCCTTCAATTTGATGTTTTGTTTATTGTGTTTTTACTTTGTTATTCTTCTTCCTTCAATTTGATGTCTTGTTTATTGTGTTTTTACTTT
The DNA here is from genome assembly GCF_004210375.1 of Tachypleus tridentatus. Lineage (NCBI taxonomy): Eukaryota > Metazoa > Arthropoda > Merostomata > Xiphosura > Limulidae > Tachypleus > Tachypleus tridentatus. Next base: position 177,918,214 of record NC_134825.1, read on the forward strand.
ATTATTCTTGTTCCTTCAATTTGATGTTTTGTTTATTGTGTTTTTACTTTGTTATTCTTGTTCCTTCAATTTGATGTTTTGTTTATTGTATTTTTACTTTGTTATTTTTCTTCCTTCAGTTTGATGTTTTGTTTATTGTGTTTTTACTTTGTTATTCTTCTTCCTTCAATTTGATGTTTTGTTTATTGTGTTTTTACTTTGTTATTCTTCTTCCTTCAAATTGATGTTTTGTTTATTGTATTTTTACTTTGTTATTTTTCTTCCTTCAATTTGATGTTTTGTTTATTGTGTTTTTACTTTGTTATTTTTCAACCTTCAATTTCATGTCTTGTTTATTGTGTTTTTACTTTGTTATTCTTCTTCCTTCAATTTGATGTCTTGTTTATTGTGTTTTTACTTTGTTATTTTTCTCCCTTCAGTTTGATGTTTTGTTTATTGTGTTTTTACTTTGTTATTCTTCTTCCTTCAATTTTATGTTTTGTTTATTGTGTTTTTACTTTGTTATTCTTCTTCCTTCAATTTGATGTTTTGTTTATTGTGTTTTTACTTTGTTATTCTTGTTCCTTCAATTTGATGTTTCGTTTATTGTGTTTTTATTTTTTGATATGTGTTTTTTAAGTCGATATTTTCTTTATAGAGTTTCTCCTTTTTGTTATATGTTTCTCAATACGGTGTTTCGTTTATAATTTCTACTTTTCGATATATCTTTTCTGAACTCTATGTTTTGTTTATAGAGTTTTTAGTCTTTTATATATCTTTTTTCCACTCCATGTTTTGTTTATAGTGTTTCTAATTTTCGATATATGTTTTCTGAACTCGATGTTTTGTTTATAGAGTTTTTAGTCTTTTATATATCTTTTTTCCACTCCATGTTTTGTTTATAGTGTTTCTAATTTTCGATATATGTTTTCTGAACTCGATGTTTTGTTTATAGAGTTTTTAGTCTTTATATATCTTTTTTCCACTCCATGTTTTGTTTATAGTGTTTCTAATTTTCGATATATGTTTTCTGAACTCGATGTTTTGTTTATAGAGTTTTTAGTCTTTTATATATCTTTTTTTCCACTCCATGTTTTGTTTATAGTGTTTCTAATTTTCGATATATGTTTTCTGAACTCGATGTTTTGTTTATAGAGTTTTTAGTCTTTTATATATCTTTTTCCACTCCATGTTTTGTTTATAGTGTTTCTAATTTTCGATATATGTTTTCTGAACTCGATGTTTTGTTTATAGAGTTTTTAGTCTTTTATATATCTTTTTTCCACTCCATGTTTTGTTTATAGTGTTTCTAATTTTCGATATATGTTTTCTGAACTCGATGTTTTGTTTATAGAGTTTTTAGTCTTTTATATATCATTTTTTCCACTCCATGTTTTGTTTATAGTGTTTCTAATTTTCGATATATGTTTTCTGAACTCGATGTTTTGTTTATAGAGTTTTAGTCTTTTATATATCTTTTTTCCACTCCATGTTTTGTTTATAGTGTTTCTAATTTTCGATATATGTTTTCTGAACTCGATGTTTTGTTTATAGAGTTTTTAGTCTTTTATATATCTTTTTTCCACTCCATGTTTTGTTTATAGTGTTTCTAATTTTCGATATATGTTTTCTGAACTCGATGTTTTGTTTATAGAGTTTTTAGTCTTTATATATCTTTTTTCCACTCCATGTTTTGTTTATAGTGTTTCTAATTTTCGATATATGTTTTCTGAACTCGATGTTTTGTTTATAGAGTTTTCTTTTGATATATGGTTTTTCAACTCGATCTTTTCTTTATGGTGTTTTTACTCGATTTTTGATATGTGTTTTCAACACTTTGTTCTGTTTACAGTTTTTAAGTTTTGATATATGTTTTCTCAACTCCATGTTTTGTTTATAGTGTTTTTACTTGTTTATATATGTTTTTTCAACTCAATGTTTTCTTTATAGAGATTTTACTTTTTCATACATGTTTTCAACTAGGCGTTTTGTTTATAGAGTTTTCAATTTTTGATATATGTTTTTCAACACGATGTTTCGTTTATAGTGTTTTTAATTTTCATATAAGTTTTCTCAACTGGGTGTTCTCTTTATAGTGTTTTGTCTTTTGATATATGTTTTCTGACCTCGGTGTTCTGTTTATATAATTTTTACTTTTTGGTATATGTTTTGAATTTCGCGCAAAGCTATTCAAGGGCTATCTGCGCTAGCTGTCCCTAATTTAGCAGTGTAAGACTAGAAGGAAGGCAGCTAGTCATTACTATCCACCGCCAGCTCTTGGGATACTCTTTTATCAATAAATAGTAAGACTGACCGTCACATTACAATGCCCCCACGGCTGAAAAGGCAAGCAGGTTTGGTGCGATCGGGATTCGAACCAGTGACCCTCGGGTTACGAGTCGATCGCCTTAACCTACCTGGCCATACCGGGCCTGAACTCAATGTTTTGTTTATAATTTTACTTCTTCATGTATGTTTTTCAACTCGATGTTTTCTTTATACAGTTTTACTTTTGATATATGTTTTTCAACTGGGTGTTTTTGTTTATAGTGTTCTTACTTTTTGACATATGTTTTTCAACTCGGTGTTTCATTTATAGAGTTTTAACTTTTTCATATATATATCTTAACACGGTGTTTCGTTTATACAGTTTTTACTTTTTGATATATGTTTCATCAGTGATGTCGAGAAAACCCACTTGTAGAGAAATATATATGTAAAAAGGGCTCGTTTGCGTTGAGAAAATATTTTACATAGAAGAGTGAACAATGTTTCGACCTTCTTCGGTCATCGTCAGGTTCACAAAGAAAGAAAGAGTATAACTGATGGAGTATATTGAGAAACAAGCAGAAAAATGGAAACCAGATTTAAAGAACATAAAAAGTCACCTTCACACGTTTTCGAACACTGCAAGTCAAATAAACACAACATAACCATAGAAAACACTCAAATAGTAAATAAAAAAACAAACATAAAGAAATGCAAAATTAAAGAAGCCTTACTTATACGACAACTTAAGCCCAAAATAAACCAATACAAAGGAACACCTTTATACCTATATTAAAAAATAATATAAATAATAAAAATAAATAATATAAAATTATATATTCAAACATCTAAGCCCACCCTCTACGTTCCGACACTTAGTTACACAACCCCTTTGAAACATGTGGTCAGCTTCCGGTCAGTTACCTATTTCTTTCTTTGTGAATTTGACGGTGACCGAAGAAGGTCGAAACGTTGTTCACTCTTCTTCGTAAAAAAATTTTCTCAACCCAAACGAGCCGTTTTTACATATATATTTCTTTATATTGTTCCTACTTTTTGGTATATATTTTTGTCAACTCGGTGATTAGTTCAATATTTTAGTTATTAGAATATTTAGTTGTTACAATATTTTAGGTTTAAGAATATTTTAGTTTTACAATAGTTCAGTTGTTAGAATATTTTAGTTCTTAGAATATTTTAGTTGATACAATGTTTTAGTCGTTAGAATAGTTTAGTTGTTAGAATATTTAAAATTGCTACAATATATTTTAGTTTTTAGAATATGTAGTTGTTACAATATTTAAAATTGCTACAATATATTTTAGTTGTTACAATCTTTTTGTTGTTAAAAATATTTAATTAATAGAATATTTAGTTGTTGGAATACGTTTGAACGACTTATTTACTGTTTATATTTTACGGAACATTTCTAATGTTTGGGCCACCATGTATTATGCAGTCCTTCCATCCTACTGCACATACATCACAGTTACAATAGCGTTGTTATAGCTCTGAATCAGTTACTTTATTTCAGATAAAACTTACCGTTATTAAATATAGCTTCTGGAGTTATACAAACACTTCTTTCATAGATTGGAAATTCTGTGCAGTCCAAATAGTCGGGCCAAGAAACATTGAATCTGTTTAGCAAGGGTTCGCATCCCTTACGTGCTCGCTCACAAACACTGCGACAAGGAGGAATTGCCTCAATGGAGAACTCCATGGTACAGATGGGGGCGTAGAGAGAACACAAGAAGAACGGGAGGTACGGAGAGCATCGTGTCTTGACCAGAACTTCAAACTGCTCTGATGCTAACATGGCATTTTCTTGGGTGCTGTGATGCATCAGATTAGGCATACGAGTCATATTGTAAGGCATGTTCAGGCACATGGGAATCTCCACAGGTTCGCACGAGTAAACCGTTGCTGCCGTGGCAAGCATATGTAGAAAACCCAACATGGTCGTCGCGAGTATCGTGTGTTGTGCTCTGAGGAGATGCTTATCAAAGCCACATTCGTCACCATCGGGTGTATGCTTTCTTAAGTATGACTCATCCAGTACGAAGTAACGCTATAAAATGTTGGAGAAGAGGAAAACTTTCAAATTTTGATACTTAACTTGTTATATGTTTTATGTAAATTATCTGAGAAATGTAGCCAGTAAAATGTTTTCGAATCCAACACAGGTCAAGAAGAACACGAAAACCTAGGTGCATAAACCACCTATACCTTCCGAACTAGGAAAAAGGTGGGATTACTCAACCTTTCGCCAGATCTCATATTACGTTTTACGTTGTATTGATTTCATAGCATTTTAAAAGTTCCAAGCGTTTCTAAAGAAAAATAAAAGACAGAGATAACTTTATGTTGCAGTATGACAGTTTTGTGATGAAAGATAGAGTATTTTATAGCTGCCTTGACAACCACCAGTCACCAAGACGACACTTCCAAGCATTCCGTCTGCCGAAAAGTTATTACATCACAGAATCTTGCCAGGCCATCTTACAGAAATATTTTCACCGGCAACGTTGGTTCAAAGAACGCCGCTCTGGCGGAGAACCAAGACTTTATAATCATGAACTCAGGTAAAGCTCTTATTTTTATTCCTGCTGAGTAGAAAGGCTTAAGAGAAGTTAGCACCTGCACACTACTGTATATTTTAATCACTCGGTTCGAGTGGTTTGAGTCTGCATTCACAGTTCAAATCGTACGAATGACTTAAGAAGTTTTTTTGTTTTTTTTTGTAATCCAGATGAAAACAACATTCCTTGTGTGTTACAAGGAATCCGTCGACACATAAGGAACACAGATGGGTTTGTAATAAATACTGTCTAATATTAGACATAGAGTATTTCAAATAATTCCTCAATTAATAAATCAACGCCGACCATCTTTCTTTTTATGAATTAGAAAAATAAATTCTGTTTTTGGAATCAGACATTCCAAAAATGACTTTTACAATATTTCCCCAACAATCTGACTGTACAATGAAATAGTAATTGGATACAAAAACAACAAATAAAAAGGTATTTCATGACTTGTACTTACCGTAATACGTTTAAACTTTCATTTTAGGAAAAAGACTTTTAAAATATTTGTAACACCTTATGATTATTTTAAAGTCAAATAAATCCAATTTGCCTATTTTCATTTTCCAAATGTATATACTAAAACTTCATTATATAAAATAATAATATTAAAACATTTTTTATCTTAATAATAATAATCAAATACCACAAGTCACACAAGAGAAATGCAACACAAAAACTACACAGATGACCAAACATGTTGTGTTACATGAGAGAACATGAAAATGATGAATTAAAAATAGCCAATTCAATATAAATTACAAGCTATAAAACAGTGAGAACTGATACATCATTCTGTTAAAATACACAATAATGTAAAGTTTATACAACTTATAATATAAAACAAGGAGAACTGATACATAATACTGTTGTCATATAGAACAATATCATGTGAGAGAATAGAACCAAAGCTTAGTGTAGTAAAGTAGTATACAAGTTATAGTATAGAAGAGTGAGAACTGATACATAAAACTGTTGATATATACCTTACTTTTGTGTTACAGAATAGAACCAAAGCTTAGTGTAGTAAAGTAGTATACAAGTTATAGTACAGAAGAGTGAGAACTGATACATAAAACTGTTGATATATACCTTACTTTTGTGTTACAGAATAGAACCAAAGCTTAGTGTAGTAAAGCAGTATACAAGTTATAGTATAGAAGAGTGAGAACTGATATACATAAAACTGTTGATATATACCTTACTTTTGTGTTACAGAATAGAACCAAAGCTTAGTGTAGTAAAGCAGTATACAAGTTATAGTATAGATCAGTGAGAACTGATATACATAAAACTGTTGATATATACCTTACTTTTGTGTTACAGAATAAAACCAAAGCTTAGTGTAGTAAAGCAGTATACAAGTTATAGTATAGAAGAGTGAGAACTGATACATAAAACTGTTGATATATACCTTACTTTTGTGTTACAGAATAGAACCAAAGCTTAGTGTAGTAAAGCAGTATACAAGTTATAGTATAGAAGAGTGAGAACTGATATACATAAAACTGTTGATATATACCTTACTTTTGTGTTACAGAATAGAACCAAAGCTTAGTGTAGTAAAGCAGTATACAAGTTATAGTATAGAAGAGTGAGAACTGATATACATAAAACTGTTGATATATACTTTACTTTTGTGTTACAGAATAGAACCAAACCTTAGTGTAGTAAAGCAGTATACAAGTTATAGTATAGAAGAGTGAGATGATATACATAAAACTGTTGATATATACCTTACTTTTGTGTTACAGAATAGAACCAAAGCTTAGTGTAGTAAAGCAGTATACAAGTTATAGTATAGAAGAGTGAGATATGAGACATAATACTGTTGATATACAGTTCAAACTACTTTGTAGAAGAGTGAATAAAAACAAAGCTTAGTGTAGTAAAGCAGTATACAAATTACAGTATAGAACAGTGAGAAATGAGACATAATACTGTTGATATACAGTTCACTACTTTGTGAGTGAATAAAAACAAAGCTTAGTGTAGTAAAGTTGTATACAAGTTACAGTATAGAACAGTGAGAAATGAAACATAATACATTTGACATACAGGTCACTATTGTGTGAGAGAATAGAACCAAAGCTTATTGCAATAAAGTAGTAAAAAAGTTGTATTATAGAACAGTGAGAAGTGATACATAATACTATTGTGATATAGGTCACTTTTGTGTTACAGAATACAACCAAACTTTACCATAATAAAGTATTATACAAGTTACAGTATAGAACAGTGAAAAGTGATACATAATACTGTTGAGATATAGGTCACTTTTGTGTTACAGAATACAACCAAACTTTACTGTAGTAAAGTATTATACAAGTTACAGTATAGAACAGTGAGAACAGATACATGATACTATTGTCATATGAGTCACTATTGTGTTACAGAATACAATCAAAACTCAGTGTTATAATAGAGAACAGAGAAAACTGATACATAATACTGTATACAAGTTACAATATAGAAATGTTTATGCTTCTAGGGAAAGTAATTTTCACACAATTATTTTATATTCAACTTTTTCTAAGTTGTAGGAAAATAATAATATTATTAATGTTTGTTTTGTTTGCTAAGTAAGAAATAGAAATATTCTTGTCAAATGATGAAAAAATTCAAAATTAATTCATGAATACAAAATGTAAAAAACCTGAAAGATAATTTTAAATAAAAATATAGGAGTTTAAAGACATAGTCTCTTGAGGTGCGTAAATAAAATGACGAATAATAAATGAACGGCATTATTTTTACAAGTGATGTTTATAAGTACACGTGATTTGAGGCAACAGGAAAACACTGTTAGATGTTGTTTTTATTGATGAAAGGATAGAATAATAGCTCGACTACCCTTTACCGATTGGGAGGAGGAAGGAAATTGTAATGTTCTGTTTTAAAGGTGAATTTTACAGAAAAAAGAAAACTTTGCAGTTAAAAGAACTACCCATACTGATTAATTTTGCAGGTTCACATTTTTATAAAAAAATATGTGCTAATAAATGAAACATACAATAGGTGCAGAAAGAGCCCATTCCGAGCGGCAATCCGAACGTTTTAGTTTTTACGTTTGCCGCTAGGAAAAGTACTGTGACGTAACAGTTGCCAAACAAACCGCCAATGCCAGTGTTGAATGTAAATAAAAATGGCCAGTGCATACGGAGAAAAAGAGGCGGAGTTTGTTTTGACTTTGTGTTCTCAACAGTGTCGATTAGCGCCATATCAATTCGAACCTACTCTGAACGAACCTAGAACAGTTACTTTTGATACAGATCTGACAAGTTCTAATGATGAGGACAGTTCCACGAGTTAGAGTAGCGGAACAGTGATTGATACTGATAGCGCCCAGGGCGGTTGCTAGTCGTTTCATACCTCCAGTGGAAGAATGGTAAGCCTAAGTCATGACAACAAATATGGTCTGTATTATTTCACGTGCAATTTTAAGCATCTCGAAACCTGTCCGGTGTTTATAAATTATTGGTATACAGACTGGGTTTTATTTGTTTATACTTTGCCGACTATGGTAACTAATACTCGGCCCTTCCACAATCATTGTACCGGGTATTTATGACTCGTGACAAAATGAATTTCAATTATACGTCATAATTCTGTCTATGAAATCAAACTAGATGTAGCAATCTGAATAGTTAATTTAATATTTACCATAAATGTATAATTTATATGACATATTCTGTAAGTTTGTGCAAGGTGTAGATAGACTTACATAAAACACCAGCACTGAAAGGAACAAATTGGTCGGCGCGCAACGAAGCGTGTTTGGCAACTATTATGTTATAGTTGTAAAACGTCACGGAAACAGCCGAACAACCGAGAGAAACTTGAGTTCGAGAACCCGCATATTTTGTTTCATTTTTTACTCAAAAACTAAAGTGTTTAAAAATATGGCAACCACACAGGAATTATACCTAACCAAAGTACAGTTTCTTAGGCAATCATTAATTTTGTTGAAAATTCACCTTTAACAAAAACCCATCTTTTATTATTATTACTAACATTTCACCACAGTCCTGGCGATAACGGATACAGATAAGTTGTTTTGGTGTTTTTTTTATTTGTTTCAGTATTTCATGCAAAACTTCATAAAAGCTATGTTCTCATTGCCTACCTTGATTTAAAACTGTTATTCTATTGGGAAGAAATTTGTACAGCAGGACCAACCGCGACCTTGTGGGCTATTCTTGTGTGATCGAGCAAGGAGATTTGCTGTCACCCTTATAATGCACTAATGACAATGACTCCAAGATTCATGTTAGTAATAAAAAAGCTTCTTCTTAAAGACAAAATAACACTTCTCTCCAGGAATCATCATAAATATACTAATCTTAATTTAGTTTATCGTGGTTGACCTTGCGTGTTAATTCATTTATTTATATATAATTATTTAGCAGATTAATTAATACATGTACAATGTTTTAGTCATATATGATTTTATCTTTTGTTCCTGCTATCTTGATGGGCCTGGCATGGCCTAGCGCGTTAAGGCGTGCGCTTCGTAATCTGAGGGTCGCGGGTTCGCGCCTGAGTCCCAGCCGTGGGGGCGTTATAATGTGACGGTCAATCCCACTTTTCGTTGGTAAAAGAGTAGCCCAAGAGTTGGCGGTGGGTGGTGATGACTAGCTGCCTTCCCTCTAGTCTTACACTGCTAAATTAGGGACGGCTAGCACAGATAGCCCTCGAGTAGCTTTGTGCGAAATTCCAAACAAACAAAAGCTATCTTGATATTTTCATCTACCTTACTTCTAAAGCAATATCGTAACAGTATTCCGTCTGTAAATTCACCTACGCTGATACCACAGCCCTACCCTGTTCTTCCAATAATTATATATATATAATTTGTCCGGTCTTCATACTTACATATATCGTCTGTTCCTTTTGTTAAAGTGCACTCAATTTGGTTAAATTACTTTGAATTCGCTTTGACAGAATGAGCTATACTTCTTGTACCTATAAAACTGTAAGTTTTACTCTTAACTCATGGTAATCATTAGGCCTAACACTTTTACGGTAATTAACTTCACGCCGAACTTTTCCTTGGACGTGACTGTGCTCTCTTTTGCTTCATTTGTTTACAATTAAGTACAAAGCTACACAATGGGCTAGTATGCTCTGCCCATCGTGAGTTTCGAAATCCAGTCTCTAGCGTTGTAAGTTCGAAAACACACTTCTGTGCCACTGGATGTCTCTCTTCTGTTATAGCTTTTGTCTGCTGTTTCACACTCATCTCATATTATCTATAGGTTTGCCACTAAATCGTCTGTTCGCTATATTCTCAGCATAAATCAATTGCTAATCCAACTCCCAACTTTTAACTCTCTCATAATGAAAATAAACGATAATAAAATATTTATTGACAAAATAAACTACTTCATAATATCTCACTGACGAAATATAATGCAGAATAACGTATATTAGGCTAATAAATATTATACAAAATAATGAACATTAGATCCATTAAATATGCATTGTAGAGAATATTTTAAATTGTTTATTGAAACTTCGTTTATTTTCCTAATAATTTGCTTTTCTTTGATACTTCACGTTTGTAATATCAAAACACTAAATTGCATGTAAGACATCTGATATCAATCGTTTGCCATTATGACATCTTAGGTTTCGAATAAATGTTTTACTGTACACTAAAAACGAATACACAAAATATAAAATAACCTGAAATATAAGTTTTCTTTTTCTTGTTTTGTTTTTCATTTAAGGATTAATTTATTTGCATACAAAATTATTACCTGATAAATCTGAAATAACAGCGTTACTTTGCTTAAGGCTTATCTCCATTGTGTACAAAATCCCAACTTAATGCACATGAAATAACAACTCCAACCATAAAGAGGAAGAGAAAAAAGCTGAGGTATTTATCTAGATATTGAGGATGAATCATACGAGGAAGAACTACATCTGAAAGCAAGAGACAACACAACGAATCTGTTGCACTGCTATTGATAGTCTCCTGGTTACTCTCACTAGGATTAAGCTCAATCATTATGAAACTTGGACAACTGGTGTCAGTAAATGAAATTCATAGTATATAACCAATTTGTAAAACTAGAGATGATATCTAGGAGCTCATAAACTCAATTGAACGGACGTTGTGCCTCTTGTGTAACTTTTGTATTCATGTATGCGTGTAACATCGATTCTTTTTAGTTTGCTTTATATCTCAGTTTGTACTGATTCAGGTTAACCTATGTTGAAGTGTTTTTATTTAATGCATTATGTTATTGGTTATTTTTCATTTATTAAGTACTGGTGTTTTAATGTTATGTAGTATGCTTGACTCATGCGTTTATTTTCGTCAAATGATATTGTGTGTGGTTTTAAATGATATGGCCATTTCTATGTTGAAAGTCATTGTTATGTGTTTCATTAGTGTTAAATAGCTTCATTTATTTTCTGTCATGCATTTTTGTTAAATGTTTTTACAGTGGATTTTTTCTACACCTATGGTATATTAATGCTAAAGAGAACTTTTGTCAAGTGTAATTATATGACTGATAAAGAACAAATATAGTACTGAATTATTTCTTAAAGCGTTTTTGTTTTTATTTTTGTGCTGATGTATAAAAACATTTTCTTTCAAGGTTGTGCCACCCATGCTGTATATATGTGTTTTCAGGGGCAGGAGAAAACATTCCTCGACCAGAGAGTAAGATTATACCTAAAGTTTATTGGCTTTAAATTTAGAGATAATTGTTGGCTTTGGAACAAGTCTGGAGTAGGGGTTGAGAGAGAAGAAACTGTTCTACCTAAATATAATATTAATGTATACCTGGCTCACAAACTAACTTATTTACAGGTTTTCTCACTAATGTAATAATAATTAAACACGTTTACCCTTACCATATAAGTTACTAAAAGCCATGAACAGGTTCGAATCCCGGTCGCACCAAACATGCTTGCCATTTCAGTCGTGAAGGCGTTATAATGTGCGGTCAATCCCACTATTCATTGGTAAAAGAGTAGCCCAAAAGTTGGCGGTGGGTGGTGATGACTATCTGCCTTCCCTCTAGTCTTACACTACTAAATTAGGGACGGCTAGCACAGATAGCCCTCGAGTAGCTTTGAGCGAAATTAAAAAAAAACCAAACAAACTTTATTTTCTTTATTGTTTCACTACTTCTTGCATCATCCTGCGTTGACATGCTTGCACACGACGATCATGCCGATGAATTCGTATTAGGCCTAGGCCTAGAAAGATTTTTACTCGTATCAGATTTATCACTGATATTCAACCACTTATCCATTATGGGGTGACAACTAATTATTAATTTGTCCAAAACGTATTTTATATATTTGGAAGTTCAAAGGAATTTTCACACACACAAATTAGCTTCTTAATGAAAAGTCGTTAGAGCACTTGGGTTTTATCACCATACAATGACATGCTGACCTAAGATCAGTGTTACCATAACGAAGTCAGAAATAAAGATTTGTGGAAAAAGGCTAGGCCGCTATAATAATATGTTTTCCTAAAGGAACAAGGTAACCTCTAATTTTTACAATTTTGTTTTTTAACAGAAAAATTTAAGCCAGATCCGACGTGCATCTAAATCTTGAACGAAATTAAAGAAGACGTGATACAAGCATGTGACGTCATAGAGCTCATTGGTTCAAAGTTTTGTCTTCTGAAACTACAACGAATCTCACCTGACAATTACCAATTATAATTGTCATAAATATAATTATACTTCATATAAATATACTTTGAAATTGAAACAATTGATACTGCATTTAATTTCATCACAATGTTTCAAATTTGGACAAGTTTCAGCTATGACATCATGTTTCATTTCGTTCGGGATTTAGCCGCTAATCCAGATCGGGCTTTTAAAAGACAGCATCGCTCTCCAGGATTGACCGATGTTTCGTACTAAAATTACCAGGCAATCTTGCATCTCCAATGACGCATGTGATCTTGAAATGGTTCCATATCTACTAGCAACCAGTGGTGCCACTATTAAAATTAATTGAGATTGTATTAACACTTTCACCGCGAAAACTCCCCTTAAGTTAAATAAAATCATCTGGCGTTAGGCAGAATAAAATACTAAAAGGCCCAATACGCGGTAAACGTGTTATATTAAAGATATACTTTACTTTTTTGTACAACGTATTCTGATTCAATTTTCTAATTTTAGGAAAAATATTAATATTCTGATATTTCCTCGCGAAGCCCCAGATAACTATGGTGGGGCCCAAGGGCTCCGTGAGGCATAGTTAGAACATTCATGTTCTAATGGGTACAAAATTTATATTACTAAGTAACACAATTTTATAACTTATCCGAAATCGTAAGTGCCTTACCAAGATATGAATCTATTTATAGTTTCAAGAGCATTTTTCGTTATTATAAAGTTAACATAAAACTTGTCGCAGTTCATATCACTTCTAAATTTAAAAACTGTTAGTGCCAAATTATCAAATCAACTGTCTATTTATTCAAGAATGGAGCATACTCTTACTTTAAATAAATATATACATTACAAGTTAATATTTACGTTTTTGACGTACATGACCTAGTTTCACCAAGCTAATGTCTGCAAAACGTGAACCAAGCACATCAGGCAGAATATCAAAATTTTAAACTAGAAAAAAATATTTGAAACAGAGATAATATTACTTGAAAGAGGTAATAAAATCATTACTTTGTGAATATTATTTTTTGTTTGAAATATTTTTATTTAATTAATATAATAATTTTGGCTTATACTTTTTTCTTTGTTAGTTTAGCATGTTTCACCTTTTTTGAGTTCGGAGAAAGTGAACAGGTAGTTTCTTTCGCACTGAAAGAGGGCGAAAGGTCGCGAAGTTGGAGATAGTAAACGAGTTCAACGTAATCTTTGTATATCTGAAGCAAAATATTGATCCTCTTGCTTTTTCAATCACATCCGTTTACGAAGAAGATTTACATATATATATATATATAAACCGACAGGATGGGCGTTATTCATAACTTCAATTTTTTAACGGACTCTCCTGTTGCTCTGGCTGAACTGGAAGACAACTTGGATGAGTAAGTTAAGAATTAACTCTAGTTATTTATACAAACTAACTTGTAGTGTTGAAATATTGTTAATAGTTTTACTTTTAGTGTTACTGATAGTTGCAGAAATTGACTGAGGAAGTGTCTGACACTGGTAAGTTGCAAAACAAGATTTTCTTGCCTATTATAAACAAACTCTTCTCCCACAGTTTATATTGTTGGTGTTTCAGTGTTTGTCACTCAGTCATATAAGTACGTCTATTTATTACTGATGGTCTAACATGAGATTGGTAACAGAAAAGTTGAAAAGTTTCGAATTTTACTATTCTCTTACGATTTTCTCCCCAGTGGCACAACGGTACGCCTGTAGACTTATAACGCTAGAAACCGTGTTTCGACACCCGCGGTGGGCAGAGCATAGGTACCCCATTGTGTAGCTTTGTGCTTAATTACAAACAACAACAGCTCTTACGATTTTTTTCGTTATCTTAATAATAAGTTATTGGTTTATAACAATATATTTTATTTATGGCAACATACAAATTATAAGTTCACTAAGTTTAGAACTAAGGCTGGGTAAATGTTAGCCAAGATAAATGATGCTAAGTTGATGCACACCGTTAAAAAGATTCAGTGTTAGTAATGCACATTAAAGATACATTTTGTTTTTTACATTTGCTACTCAAATAGCTGTTGTTTTGAATAATTTCTAACCATTTGGGTTAAGTCCTTTTTGGACTGGTTCACACCCTTGAAAATAATAGTGGAATTTGATTTGTTAAATGTGTTGTAATTAGCCTGAGTCTGACCACACTCTTAAGGAACAATGTCAACTTTGGATGAGGTTGTCCAAGCTGTTGACAGGGCTGCTAGAGATTGCTTAAGAAGTGGTTATCATGGTATAATTTATTATTATTACGTATTAGTTTATCCTGAAGGTGATACCAGAAGAACCTTGCTCAGAAAATATACAGAGTGGCCCATAAGTTCCTACCCATTCATATGTTATTATGTTATATTCAATTATGCATGTATTATAAATGTTTCTTTTTTTCAGAGAAATATGGCGATGTAAGCCCATTTACACATGAATAACATATTGTGACAAGTACGTGGACACATGAGCACAAGAATACTGGTGACACCACACCGATACACTAGATACATAAGATATGTGGATGGGTAGGGACTTACGAGCCACCCTGTAGATTCTGGAAGTAAAAAACTAGAGTATTTGGTTTGTCATATTCAAATATGAATGTAAATCTTCTTGTGTCACTCCCTGAAGGGGGACTCTAAGAGTACATGCCCAATATGGTGACAATTCATCCAGTGTTTTGCTAGTTATGAGTAGACAGGCACATGCATACACTTCTTGTCAATTCTGATAATGTGTGTGTTGATACTTCAGATAGGAAACCACATTTCTTAGCAACTATACCTCATCCAGCTTATCTCTTTGTGTTTCTTAACATGTTGGATAAGATAGAAGTGGATAAGCTATATAAATGTAGCACTGATTTCTTCACATGATTCATTTGCTTTCAAGTTTATTCTCAAATTGCATCTTCAAACATTATCCTATGTGTGAAAAGTAAGCTATTTACCAAAAACAAAATTTAGATGTTTTTAACATAAACACTCTTTGAATAATTAAACTGAACTTGTAATTTATGTTTTCAGAGTAATTTTATAATATCTGTTGATATTTTAACTTTGTTGACAAAATATTATGTTTTTTGTAAAACAAATACTTGTAGTGCTAATTACCTGAAATCGAGGGAATGAAGAGATCTTTTTTCCATTTACATCCAATTGAATTATGAACAAAATATGTTAAAATAAAATGTTTCTCTGTCTTTGTCCACAGTACTAAGTCACAAAGTTACTGTTGACCACTCGCTAATTTCTATAAATGTTTCACTATCAATTTTCTTATTCTATGTACATAAAGTTGACAATTTCTAAGCTTTCTGTTTGTTCAGTGAAATATTTATAGTTGAAACCAGACATCTCAATATGAGAATTGGATAACCAAGTTTTCTACATTCAAGTTATAAGGTATAGTTGTTAACTCTGTGTAAAGATGCCAACATTTGTGGATTTGTGTAGCATGTTCCTGGCTCACAATCTCAACATGGCCAGTTTTGAACAACTGAAAAATTGAAAACTGTCTATATTACTGTTTGAGACCTGCAAGAAGTTGTATTTGTACCAAATCTAATATCAGTTATCTCGCACGAACATAGATAGTTTAGAAAAACTTTAAATTCTATTTCTTTGCTGAAAAATTGAGAAAAGACAAAAATTGTCCACATCTTTATTTGTAAAGAGTGTCTTTGTACTAAATTCCATGTAAATTGGTTGAAAGAAGGCTAATAAATTGACTAAAACTACTAAAACAATCATAAAATTATGCTTTTTGTAGCATCTTGACCTTCTTTTAGTCAATAAAATGGGCAAGACAACAATTTTATTTTTCAGTTTGTTGGGCCTTTAGAAAAGTATCCTTATACCAGATCCCTTATACATTGGCCAAAACCTCAAAATTTCTTTATTTCCTAAAGATACTGAAAATGGGCAAATCCAACTTTTTTATGTCAATATGTTGAGTGCCAGAAAATTTATATATCTGTGTCAGTTTTCATTTTATTACTGCACAGGAGCCCAAAATATACTTATTTTGTGTTGTTTGACCTTGACTCCATAAAAAACCTTCAAGTGACCTAAATTAAAAAAATAGAATAAAAACTTGTTTAGACATATTGG
The DNA here is from genome assembly GCF_004210375.1 of Tachypleus tridentatus. Classification (NCBI taxonomy): domain Eukaryota; kingdom Metazoa; phylum Arthropoda; class Merostomata; order Xiphosura; family Limulidae; genus Tachypleus; species Tachypleus tridentatus. The sequence goes on from NC_134825.1 coordinate 177,934,834, forward strand.
ACCAATGTATAACCCTTTAAGGTTTCAAGTTAATTTGTCGAGAAGTGAAACAAAACAAATTATAACAATAAATAATTTTTTCCTTTCATTTCTTTACATGTATATATAGTTTATTATAAACAAAAACAAGCCAAAACTAAAATGCAAAATAGTGCATCAATTGAAAGGATTTGCAGGGTACAGTCTGTGACGTGGGGTATAAAATTAGTGAAAGGATCCACAAGGTACAGGCTGTGACGTGGGGTATAAAATTAGTGAAAGGATCCACAAGGTACAGGCTGTGACGTGGGGTATAAAATTAGTGAAAGGATCCACAAGGCATAGGCTGTGACGTGGGGTATAAAATTAGTGAAAGGATCCACAAGGTACAGGCTGTGACATGGAGTATAAAATTAGTAAAAGGATCTGCAGGGTACAGGCTGTGACGTGGGGTATAAAATTCGTGAAAGGATCTGCAGGGTACAGGCTGTGACGTGGGGTATAAAATTCGTGAAAGGATCTGCAGGGTACAAGCTATGGCGTGGGGTATAAAATTAGTGAAAGGATCTGTAGGGTACAGCCCGTGACGTGGCATATAAAATTAGTGTAGCATTTTGAATTTTTGTTTTGGCTTGTATGTGCTTATTTACTTTCACGCACCACCAGGAGACTTTGACATGGTAGGCCTTTCTATAGGATAGTAGTTTTAACAATATGGGCTTGAAACAACCCATAGATATAATTTTTTTACGTGTACGAACAGGTCAGAGTAGCAAGTGGATGACAGATCAACAATATGGGCTTCAAATAACCCATAGATCTCATCTTTTTACACGTATGAACAGGTCAGAGTAGCAAATGGACAACAGATCAGCAATATGGTCTTGAAACAACTCATAGGTCTCATCTTTTTACCTGTATGAACAGCTCAGAGTAGCAACGGGATAGAGATTGGTATGCAGATGGTCTGAATCAGGATTTATGAAGGTTATTCTCTATATTGGATAATAATGGTTTGCCTTTAGTATGTTGTCACAAAATTTTCTGTCTTCAACAATATTGAGAACATGTAGCAGTTAAAAATGTATGAATCACAAATAACACTACAGTAAGACATGAAATGTGTAGTTGTGTACATGATAAAATCCATTTTAGCTTTAGGGAGAGAAACTTTATATTATGATAGCAGCAAATGGGTTTGGACAGATATCAGTATTGGTTAGCACACTAAAGTTTATGTGCTTCAACTTGGCAGTATGAATACCTTCAGATGTAAGGTTTCAGTGTTATGACAATTAATGATGCTAGTGATAATGCGCGCCTCCACTGGTCTGACATTTCTTCAAATGGATGATAACATGGACATTCACTGGTCTGGCATTTCTTCTGGTGGATGATAATGTCCCCATCCACCGGTCTGATGGGTAATAACATGCACATCCACCAGTCAGACGTTTCTTCTGATGGGTAATAACGTGCACATCCAACAGTCAGACGTTTCTTCTGATGGGTAATAACGTGCACATCCACCGGTCAGACGTTTCTTCTGATGGGTAATAATGTGCACATCCACCGGTCAGACGTTTCTTATGATGGGTGATAGAAAGTATTAAACAACTGAATGCTTACCAACTAATGAATGGTAAAAGTGTTTAGGAAGATTGGTAATGTGTGATTCACTGCTTAAAAGTCTTGATGAACTGTGACAAAAAGTAGGTCCATATTATCTCCATGTTTCCTTTAACTGCACTACTTTAGTGTATGATATGTATTAGTTGGTCATCCACATTTATTATCAAATGTTTTTGTGACCATTTATTGAAATACATAGTCTGTTGTAACAATGCACATTGACATTAGATATTTGCAAACCTGGTCAAATAACACTTGTGCTTGTATTAACATAAATTGAGGGATACCACTGACATTATGCCATATTAATAGTTGTGTCTTGTCTTAGCTAGAACATAGAAAAGGAAAGAGCTGAAATTGATATCTAATAAGAATACTTGTAACAAGTATACAAAGTTTTGTTTTTTTAATATATATGTATTGATATTTTGTCACAGTTCTTTGCATAGAGCTTGGAATCATATTAACTTTATAGATAAAACAACTTGAATCACGTGACATGAACAAATAATTGTATAATCGATATTACAAGGTGTTTAGAAAGTCACTGTGCAATTTTGTAATCATATTTTATTCAGTCTATTTCAAGCCAGCACCTGATAGAGGTGTTTAGAAACAAAATAAGAAGGATCCAGGCTTGTAATGATGCCAACGGGGGTCACTTTCAACATTGTTTATAATTGTCATTCATATTTACCTCCTGTATTCTATATTGAAACATGTCTGTTAATAAATATATAAGTGCACAGTGACTTTCCAAACACCCTGTACATATATATAAAAGTGCACAGTGACTTTCCGAATACCATGTAGAATTTTTTATTGTGCTCCAAATCTGTTAATAACAAGCTAACAATGGTAACTGTAAATATGTACACTGTGAACCCAACTGATAATGAGTGTTGTGAACAACACCATAAATAGACCAAAATAGTATGGTAACTGTAAATACATACACTCTGAACCCAACTGATAATGAGTGTTGTGAACAACACCATAAACAGACCAAAAGAGTAGTTTAAAAGAATTTGTTAATTAGGTTCAAGAGAGTCACAGACTATAATATTTCTTGATATATTTTATAGAGTGTATAATGGTGTGATCATGTTTAGTGATACCTGTATAACACCAAGTGCAGGAAATATTTACAACAAAACCAGTGATAAACATCTTTAAACACTCTTTTATGAATAAGTGTAAAATCTGTTGTGTTTCAGCTCTAGAAAACTGTTAATCTCTTAGACATTAACAGTTATGTAAATGGACAGTTAGCTTCACAAACCTTTATGGTCCATTCCAAAATACAAACTATCTTCTTTATAGCCTTCTAATGGGATATAATTTTCAGATTATAACCTTTGCAGAGTACACAAAAAAATAAATTTGTTTCTGATTTCTTTTATAAAACACAGATTTATAACAGTTGACAGTAAGGCTGGTGTTGCCTCTATTTACAAGTAAATTGGAAAATAATAACAGCATTCAAACCATTGTTAATGGTTTAACTTCTCCAGGCTGGATATTATACTGTTCTTACTTTATTACAAAATATGGACATGAAATTTTGCTATATTATTTAACAATATTTAAGATGTCTTATCTTACAGCAGAAGGATATATTAAAGTCAACACAAAGTTTGTAGTATCAGCTTATTCGTTACTGTCTGGTTCAAAGTTTTTAAGCTATAGTTAAACACAAGGTCTCTGGTATCAGCTTATTGGTTGTTTTCTGGTCCAACATTTTTAATCTTAGTTAAACACAAGGTGTATGGTACTAGCTTATTGGTTATTGTTTGGTTCAAGGTTTTTAATCTTACTTAAATACAAGATCTATGGTACTAGCTTATTGGTTATTGTTTGGTTCAAGGTTTTTAATCTTAGTTAAACACAAGATCTATGGTACTAGCTTATTGGTTATTGTTTGGTTCAAGGTTTTTAATCTTAGTTAAACACAAGGTTTATGGTATCAACTTATTGGTTATTGTTTGGTTCAAGGTTTTAATTCTTAGTTAAATACAAGATATATGGTACAAGCTTATTGGTTATTGTTTGGTTCAAGGTTTTTAATCTTAGTTAAACACAAGATCTATGGTACTAGCTTATTGGTTATTGTTTGGTTCAATGTTTTTAATCTTAGTTAAACACAAGATCTATGGTACTAGCTTATTGGTTATTGTTTGGTTCAAGGTTTTTAATCTTAGTTAAACACAAGGTTTATGGTATCAACTTATTGGTTATTGTTTGGTGCAAGGTTTTAATCTTAGTTAAATACAAGATCTATGGTACTAGCTTATTGGTTATTGTTTGGTTCAAGGTTTTTAATCTTAGTTAAACACAAGGTTTATGGTATCAACTTATTGGTTATTGTCTGGTTCAAGGTTTTTAATCTTAGATAAACACAAGGTTTATGGTACTAGCTTATTGGTTATTGTTTGGTTCAAGGTTTTTAATCTTACTTAAATACAAGATCTATGGTACTAGCTTATTGGTTATTGTTTGGTTCAAGGTTTTTAATCTTAGTTAAACACAAGATCTATGGTACTAGCTTATTGGTTATTGTTTGGTTCAAGGTTTTTAATCTTAGTTAAACACAAGGTTTATGGTATCAACTTATTGGTTATTGTTTGGTTCAAGGTTTTAATTCTTAGTTAAATACAAGATCTATGGTACAAGCTTATTGGTTATTGTTTGGTTCAACGTTTTTAATCTTAGTTAAACACAAGATCTATGGTACTAGCTTATTGGTTATTGTTTGGTTCAAGGTTTTTAATCTTAGTTAAACACAAGATCTATGGTACTAGCTTATTGGTTATTGTTTGGTGCAAGGTTTTTAATCTTAGTTAAATACAAGATCTATGGTACTAGCTTATTGGTTATTGTTTGGTTCAAGGTTTTAATCTTAGTTAAACACAAGATCTATGGTACTAGCTTATTGGTTATTGTTTGGTTCAAGGTTTTTAATCTTAGTTAAACACAAGATCTATGGTACTAGCTTATTGGTTATTGTTTGGTGCAAGGTTTTTGATCTTAGTTAAACACAAGATCTATGGTACTAGCTTATTGGTTATTGTTTGGTTCAAGGTTTTTAATCTTAGTTAAACACAAGGTTTATGGTATCAACTTATTGGTTATTGTTTGGTTCAAGGTTTTTAATCTTAGTTAAACACAAGATCTATGGTACTAGCTTATTGGTTATTGTTTGGTTCAAGGTTTTAATGTTAGTTAAACACAAGATCTATGGTACTAGGTTATTGGTTATTGTTTGGTTCAAGGTTTTTAATCTTAGTTAAACACAAGGTTTATGGTATCAACTTATTGGTTATTGTTTGGTGCAAGGTTTTTAATCTTAGTTAAATACAAGATCTATGGTACTTATTGGTTATTGTTTGGTTCAAGGTTTTTAATCTTAGTTAAACACAAGGTTTATGGTATCAACTTATTGGCTATTGTCTGGTTCAAGGTTTTTAATCTTAGTTAAACACAAGGTTTATGGTATCAACTTATTGGTTATTGTTTGGTTCAAGGTTTTTAATCTTAGTTAAATACAAGATCTATGGTACTAGCTTATTGGTTATTGTTTGGTTCAAGGTTTTTAATCTTAGTTAAACACAAGATCTATGGTACTAGCTTATTGGTTATTGTTTGGTTCAAGGTTTTTAATCTTAGTTAAACACAAGATCTATGGTACTAGCTTATTGGTTATTGTTTGGTTCAAGGTTTTTAATCTTAGTTAAATACAAGATCTATGGTACTAGCTTATTGGTTATTGTTTGGTTCAAGGTTTTTAATCTTAGTTAAATACAAGATCTATGGTACTAGCTTATTGGTTATTGTTTGGTTCAAGATTTTTAATCTTAGTTAAATACAAGGTCTATGGTACTAGCTTATTGGTTATTGTTTGGTTCAAGGTTTTTAATCTTAGTTAAATACAAGATCTATGGTACTAGCTTATTGGTTATTGTTTGTATCAAGGTTTTTAATCTTAGTTAAACACAAGGTTTATGGTATCAACTTATTGGTTATTGTCTGGTTCAAGGTTTTTAATCTTAGTTAAACACAAGATCTATGGTACTAGCTTATTGGTTATTGTTTGGTTCAAGGTTTTTAATCTTAGTTAAACACAAGATCTATGGTACTAGCTTATTGGTTATTGTTTGGTTCAAGGTTTTTAATCTTAGTTAAATACAAGATCTATGGTACTAGCTTATTGGTTATTGTTTGGTTCAAGGTTTTTAATCTTAGTTAAATACAAGGCCTATGGTACTAGCTTATTGGTTATTGTTTGGTTCAAGATTTTTAATCTTAGTTAAATACAAGGTCTATGGTACTAGCTTATTGGTTATTGTTTGGATCAAGGTTTTTAATCTTAGTTAAACACAAGATCTATGGTACTAGCTTATTGGTTATTGTTTGATTCAAGGTTTTTAATCTTAGTTAAATACAAGATCTATGGTACAAGCTTATTGGTTATTGTTTGGTTCAAGGTTTTTAATCTTAGTTAAACACAAGATCTTTGGTACTAGCTTATTGGTTATTGTTTGGTTCAAGGTTTTTAATCTTAGTTAAATACAAGATCTATGGTACTAGCTTATTGGTTATTGTTTGGTTCAAGGTTTTTAATCTTAGTTAAACACAAGATCTATGGTACTAGCTTATTGGTTATTGTTTGGTTCAAGGTTTTAATCTTAGTTAAACACAAGGTTTATGGTATCAACTTATTGGTTATTGTTTGGTTCAAGGTTTTTAATCTTAGTTAAACACAAGATCTATGGTACTAGCTTATTGGTTATTGTTTGGTTCAAGGTTTTTAATCTTAGCTAAACACAAGATCTATGGTACTAGCTTATTGGTTATTGTTTGGTGCAAGGTTTTTAATCTTAGTTAAATACAAGATCTATGGTACAAGCTTATTGGTTATTGTTTGGTTCAAGGTTTTTAATCTTAGTTAAACACAAGATCTATGGTACTAGCTTATTGGTTATTGTTTGGTTCAAGGTTTTTAATCTTAGTTAAACACAAGGTTTATGGTATCAACTTATTGGTTATTGTTTGGTGCAAGGTTTTTAATCTTAGTTAAATACAAGATCTATGGTACTAGCTTATTGGTTATTGTTTGGTTCAAGGTTTTTAATCTTAGTTAAACACAAGGTTTATGGTATCAACTTATTGGTTATTGTCTGGTTCAAGGTTTTTAATCTTAGTTAAATACAAGATCTATGGTACTAGCTTATTGGTTATTGTTTGGTTCAAGGTTTTTAATCTTAGTTAAATACAAGATCTATGGTACTTATTGGTTATTGTTTGGTTCAAGGTTTTTAATCTTAGTTAAACACAAGGTTTATGGTATCAACTTATTGGCTATTGTCTGGTTCAAGGTTTTTAATCTTAGTTAAACACAAGGTTTATGGTATCAACTTATTGGTTATTGTTTGGTTCAAGGTTTTTAATCTTAGTTAAATACAAGATCTATGGTACTAGCTTATTGGTTATTGTTTGGTTCAAGGTTTTTAATCTTAGTTAAACACAAGATCTATGGTACTAGCTTATTGGTTATTGTTTGGTTTAAGGTTTTTAATCTTAGTTAAACACAAGATCTATGGTACTAGCTTATTGGTTATTGTTTGGTTCAAGGTTTTTAATCTTAGTTAAACACAAGATCTATGGTACTAGCTTATTGGTTATTGTTTGGTTCAAGGTTTTTAATCTTAGTTAAACACAAGATCTATGGTACTAGCTTATTGGTTATTGTTTGGTTCAAGGTTTTAATCTTAGTTAAATACAAGATCTATGGTACTAGCTTATTGGTTATTGTTTGGTTCAAGGTTTTAATCTTAGTTAAATACAAGATCTATGGTACTAGCTTATTGGTTATTGTTTGGTTCAAGGTTTTAATCTTAGTTAAATACAAGATCTATGGTACTAGCTTATTGGTTATTGTTTGGTTCAAGATTTTTAATCTTAGTTAAATACAAGATCTATGGTACTAGCTTATTGGTTATTGTTTGTATCAAGGTTTTTAATCTTAGTTAAACACAAGGTTTATGGTATCAACTTATTGGTTATTGTCTGGTTCAAGGTTTTAATCTTAGTTAAACACAAGATCTATGGTACTAGCTTATTGGTTATTGTTTGGTTCAAGGTTTTAATCTTAGTTAAACACAAGATCTATGGTACTAGCTTATTGGTTATTGTTTGGTTCAAGGTTTTAATCTTAGTTAAATACAAGATCTATGGTACTAGCTTATTGGTTATTGTTTGGTTCAAGGTTTTTAATCTTAGTTAAATACAAGGCCTATGGTACTAGCTTATTGGTTATTGTTTGGATCAAGGTTTTTAATCTTAGTTAAACACAAGATCTATGGTACTAGCTTATTGGTTATTGTTTGATTCAAGGTTTTTAATCTTAGTTAAACACAAGGTTTATGGTATCAACTTATTGGTTATTGTTTGGTTCAAGGTTTTAATCTTAGTTAAATACAAGATCTATGGTACAAGCTTATTGGTTATTGTTTGGTTCAAGGTTTTAATCTTAGTTAAACACAAGATCTTTGGTACTAGCTTATTGGTTATTGTTTGGTTCAAGGTTTTAATCTTAGTTAAATACAAGATCTATGGTACTAGCTTATTGGTTATTGTTTGGTTCAAGGTTTTAATCTTAGTTAAACACAAGATCTATGGTACTAGCTTATTGGTTATTGTTTGGTTCAAGGTTTTAATCTTAGTTAAACACAAGGTTTATGGTATCAACTTATTGGTTATTGTTTGGTTCAAGGTTTTAATCTTAGTTAAACACAAGATCTATGGTACTAGCTTATTGGTTATTGTTTGGTTCAAGGTTTTAATCTTAGCTAAACACAAGATCTATGGTACTAGCTTATTGGTTATTGTTTGGTGCAAGGTTTTTAATCTTAGTTAAATACAAGATCTATGGTACTAGCTTATTGGTTATTGTTTGGTTCAAGGTTTTTAATCTTAGTTAAACACAAGATCTATGGTACTAGCTTATTGGTTATTGTTTGGTTCAAGGTTTTAATCTTAGTTAAACACAAGGTTTATGGTATCAACTTATTGGTTATTGTTTGGTGCAAGGTTTTTAATCTTAGTTAAACACAAGGTTTATGGTACTAGCTTATTGGTTATTGTTTGGTTCAAGGTTTTTAATCTTAGTTAAACACAAGATCTATGGTACTAGCTTATTGGTTATTGTTTGGTTCAAGGTTTTTAATCTTAGTTAAACACAAGATCTATGGTACTAGCTTATTGGTTATTGTTTGGTTCAAGGTTTTTAATCTTAGTTAAACACAAGGTTTATGGTATCAACTTATTGGTTATTGTTTGGTTCAAGGTTTTAATTCTTAGTTAAATACAAGATCTATGGTACAAGCTTATTGGTTATTGTTTGGTTCAAGGTTTTTAATCTTAGTTAAACACAAGATCTATGGTACTAGCTTATTGGTTATTGTTTGGTTCAAGGTTTTTAATCTTAGTTAAACACAAGATCTATGGTACTAGCTTATTGGTTATTGTTTGGTTCAAGGTTTTTAATCTTAGTTAAATACAAGGTCTATGGTACTAGCTTATTGGTTATTGTTTGGTTCAAGGTTTTTAATCTTAGTTAAATACAAGATCTATGGTACTAGCTTATTGGTTATTGTTTGGTTCAAGGTTTTTAATCTTAGTTAAACACAAGATCTATGGTACTAGCTTATTGGTTATTGTTTGGTTCAAGGTTTTTAATCTTAGTTAAACACAAGATCTATGGTACTAGCTTATTGGTTATTGTTTGGTTCAAGGTTTTTAATCTTAGTTAAACACAAGGTTTATGGTATCAACTTATTGGTTATTGTTTGGTGCAAGGTTTTTAATCTTAGTTAAATACAAGATCTATGGTACTTATTGGTTATTGTTTGGTTCAAGGTTTTTAATCTTAGTTAAACACAAGGTTTATGGTATCAACTTATTGGTTATTGTCTGGTTCAAGGTTTTTAATCTTAGTTAAACACAAGGTTTATGGTATCAACTTATTGGTTATTGTTTGGTTCAAGGTTTTTAATCTTAGTTAAATACAAGATCTATGGTACTAGCTTATTGGTTATTGTTTGGTTCAAGGTTTTTAATCTTAGTTAAACACAAGATCTATGGTACTAGCTTATTGGTTATTGTTTGGTTTAAGGTTTTTAATCTTAGTTAAACACAAGATCTATGGTACTAGCTTATTGGTTATTGTTTGGTTCAAGGTTTTTAATCTTAGTTAAACACAAGATCTATGGTACTAGCTTATTGGTTATTGTTTGGTTCAAGGTTTTTAATCTTAGTTAAACACAAGATCTATGGCACTAGCTTATTGGTTATTGTTTGGTTCAAGGTTTTTAATCTTAGTTAAATACAAGATCTATGGTACTAGCTTATTGGTTATTGTTTGGTTCAAGATTTTAATCTTAGTTAAATACAAGGTCTATGGTACTAGCTTATTGGTTATTGTTTGGTTCAAGGTTTTTAATCTTAGTTAAATACAAGATCTATGGTACTAGCTTATTGGTTATTGTTTGTTTCAAGGTTTTTAATCTTAGTTAAACACAAGGTTTATGGTATCAACTTATTGGTTATTGTCTGGTTCAAGGTTTTTAATCTTAGTTAAACACAAGATCTATGGTACTAGCTTATTGGTTATTGTTTGGTTCAAGGTTTTTAATCTTAAACACAAGATCTATGGTACTAGCTTATTGGTTATTGTTTGGTTCAAGGTTTTTAATCTTAGTTAAATACAAGATCTATGGTACTAGCTTATTGGTTATTGTTTGGTTCAAGGTTTTTAATCTTAGTTAAATACAAGGCCTATGGTACTAGCTTATTGGTTATTGTTTGTTTCAAGATTTTTAATCTTAGTTAAATACAAGGTCTATGGTACTAGCTTATTGGTTATTGTTTGGTTCAAGGTTTTTAATCTTAGTTAAATACAAGGTCTATGGTACTAGCTTATTGGTTATTGTTTGGTTCAACGTTTTTAATCTTAGTTAAATACAAGGTCTATGGTACTAGCTTATTGGTTATTGTTTGGTTCAAGGTTTTTAATCTTAGTTAAATACAAGATCTATGGTACTAGCTTATTGGTTATTGTTTGGTTCAAGGTTTTTAATCTTAGTTAAACACAAGATCTATGGTACTAGCTTATTGGTTATTGTTTGGTTCAAGGTTTTAATCTTAGTTAAACACAAGATCTATGGTACTAGCTTATTGGTTATTGTTTGGTTCAAGGTTTTAATCTTAGTTAAACACAAGGTTTATGGTATCAACTTATTGGTTATTGTTTGGTGCAAGGTTTTAATCTTAGTTAAACACAAGATCTATGGTACTAGCTTATTGGTTATTGTTTGGTTCAAGGTTTTAATCTTAGTTAAACACAAGGTTTATGGTATCAACTTATTGGTTATTGTTTGGTTCAAGGTTTTAATCTTAGTTAAATACAAGATCTATGGTACTAGCTTATTGGTTATTGTTTGGTTCAAGGTTTTTAATCTTAGTTAAACACAAGGTTTATGGTATCAACTTATTGGTTATTGTCTGGTTCAAGGTTTTTAATCTTAGTTAAACACAAGGTTTATGGTACTAGCTTATTGGTTATTGTTTGGTTCAAGGTTTTTAATCTTAGTTAAACACAAGATCTATGGTACTAGCTTATTGGTTATTGTTTGGTTCAAGGTTTTTAATCTTAGTTAAACACAAGGTTTATGGTATCAACTTATTGGTTATTGTTTGGTTCAAGGTTTTAATTCTTAGTTAAATACAAGATCTATGGTACAAGCTTATTGGTTATTGTTTGGTTCAAGGTTTTTAATCTTAGTTAAACACAAGATCTATGGTACTAGCTTATTGGTTATTGTTTGGTTCAAGGTTTTTAATCTTAGTTAAACACAAGATCTATGGTACTAGCTTATTGGTTATTGTTTGGTTCAAGGTTTTTAATCTTAGTTAAATACAAGATCTATGGTACTAGCTTATTGGTTATTGTTTGGTTCAGGGTTTTTAATCTTAGTTAAATACAAGGCCTATGGTACTAGCTTATTGGTTATTGTTTGGTTCAAGATTTTTAATCTTAGTTAAATACAAGGTGTATGGTACTAGCTTATTGGTTATTGTTTGGTTCAAGGTTTTTAATCTTAGTTAAACACAAGGTTTATGGTATCAACTTATTGGTTATTGTTTGGTGCAAGGTTTTTAATCTTAGTTAAATACAAGATCTATGGTACTTATTGGTTATTGTTTGGTTCAAGGTTTTTAATCTTAGTTAAACACAAGGTTTATGGTATCAACTTATTGGCTATTGTCTGGTTCAAGGTTTTTAATCTTAGTTAAACACAAGGTTTATGGTATCAACTTATTGGTTATTGTTTGGTTCAAGGTTTTAATCTTAGTTAAATACAAGATCTATGGTACTAGCTTATTGGTTATTGTTTGGTTCAAGGTTTTTAATCTTAGTTAAACACAAGATCTATGGTACTAGCTTATTGGTTATTGTTTGGTTCAAGGTTTTAATCTTAGTTAAACACAAGATCTATGGTACTAGCTTATTGGTTATTGTTTGGTTCAAGGTTTTAATCTTAGTTAAATACAAGATCTATGGTACTAGCTTATTGGTTATTGTTTGGTTCAAGGTTTTAATCTTAGTTAAATACAAGATCTATGGTACTAGCTTATTGGTTATTGTTTGGTTCAAGATTTTAATCTTAGTTAAATACAAGGTCTATGGTACTAGCTTATTGGTTATTGTTTGGTTCAAGGTTTTAATCTTAGTTAAATACAAGATCTATGGTACTAGCTTATTGGTTATTGTTTGTATCAAGGTTTTTAATCTTAGTTAAACACAAGGTTTATGGTATCAACTTATTGGTTATTGTCTGGTTCAAGGTTTTTAATCTTAGTTAAACACAAGATCTATGGTACTAGCTTATTGGTTATTGTTTGGTTCAAGGTTTTTAATCTTAGTTAAACACAAGATCTATGGTACTAGCTTATTGGTTATTGTTTGGTTCAAGGTTTTTAATCTTAGTTAAATACAAGATCTATGGTACTAGCTTATTGGTTATTGTTTGGTTCAAGGTTTTTAATCTTAGTTAAATACAAGGCCTATGGTACTAGCTTATTGGTTATTGTTTGGTTCAAGATTTTTAATCTTAGTTAAATACAAGGTCTATGGTACTAGCTTATTGGTTATTGTTTGGATCAAGGTTTTTAATCTTAGTTAAACACAAGATCTATGGTACTAGCTTATTGGTTATTGTTTGATTCAAGGTTTTTAATCTTAGTTAAATACAAGATCTATGGTACAAGCTTATTGGTTATTGTTTGGTTCAAGGTTTTTAATCTTAGTTAAACACAAGATCTTTGGTACTAGCTTATTGGTTATTGTTTGGTTCAAGGTTTTTAATCTTAGTTAAATACAAGATCTATGGTACTAGCTTATTGGTTATTGTTTGGTTCAAGGTTTTTAATCTTAGTTAAACACAAGATCTATGGTACTAGCTTATTGGTTATTGTTTGGTTCAAGGTTTTTAATCTTAGTTAAACACAAGGTTTATGGTATCAACTTATTGGTTATTGTTTGGTTCAAGGTTTTTAATCTTAGTTAAACACAAGATCTATGGTACTAGCTTATTGGTTATTGTTTGGTTCAAGGTTTTAATCTTAGCTAAACACAAGATCTATGGTACTAGCTTATTGGTTATTGTTTGGTGCAAGGTTTTTAATCTTAGTTAAATACAAGATCTATGGTACAAGCTTATTGGTTATTGTTTGGTTCAAGGTTTTTAATCTTAGTTAAACACAAGATCTATGGTACTAGCTTATTGGTTATTGTTTGGTTCAAGGTTTTAATCTTAGTTAAACACAAGGTTTATGGTATCAACTTATTGGTTATTGTTTGGTGCAAGGTTTTAATCTTAGTTAAATACAAGATCTATGGTACTAGCTTATTGGTTATTGTTTGGTTCAAGGTTTTAATCTTAGTTAAACACAAGGTTTATGGTATCAACTTATTGGTTATTGTCTGGTTCAAGGTTTTTAATCTTAGTTAAATACAAGATCTATGGTACTAGCTTATTGGTTATTGTTTGGTTCAAGGTTTTTAATCTTAGTTAAATACAAGATCTATGGTACTTATTGGTTATTGTTTGGTTCAAGGTTTTAATCTTAGTTAAACACAAGGTTTATGGTATCAACTTATTGGCTATTGTCTGGTTCAAGGTTTTAATCTTAGTTAAACACAAGGTTTATGGTATCAACTTATTGGTTATTGTTTGGTTCAAGGTTTTAATCTTAGTTAAATACAAGATCTATGGTACTAGCTTATTGGTTATTGTTTGGTTCAAGGTTTTAATCTTAGTTAAACACAAGATCTATGGTACTAGCTTATTGGTTATTGTTTGGTTTAAGGTTTTAATCTTAGTTAAACACAAGATCTATGGTACTAGCTTATTGGTTATTGTTTGGTTCAAGGTTTTAATCTTAGTTAAACACAAGATCTATGGTACTAGCTTATTGGTTATTGTTTGGTTCAAGGTTTTAATCTTAGTTAAACACAAGATCTATGGTACTAGCTTATTGGTTATTGTTTGGTTCAAGGTTTTAATCTTAGTTAAATACAAGATCTATGGTACTAGCTTATTGGTTATTGTTTGGTTCAAGGTTTTAATCTTAGTTAAATACAAGATCTATGGTACTAGCTTATTGGTTATTGTTTGGTTCAAGGTTTTAATCTTAGTTAAATACAAGATCTATGGTACTAGCTTATTGGTTATTGTTTGGTTCAAGATTTTTAATCTTAGTTAAATACAAGATCTATGGTACTAGCTTATTGGTTATTGTTTGTATCAAGGTTTTTAATCTTAGTTAAACACAAGGTTTATGGTATCAACTTATTGGTTATTGTCTGGTTCAAGGTTTTTAATCTTAGTTAAACACAAGATCTATGGTACTAGCTTATTGGTTATTGTTTGGTTCAAGGTTTTAATCTTAGTTAAACACAAGATCTATGGTACTAGCTTATTGGTTATTGTTTGGTTCAAGGTTTTAATCTTAGTTAAATACAAGATCTATGGTACTAGCTTATTGGTTATTGTTTGGTTCAAGGTTTTTAATCTTAGTTAAATACAAGGCCTATGGTACTAGCTTATTGGTTATTGTTTGGATCAAGGTTTTTAATCTTAGTTAAACACAAGATCTATGGTACTAGCTTATTGGTTATTGTTTGATTCAAGGTTTTAATCTTAGTTAAACACAAGGTTTATGGTATCAACTTATTGGTTATTGTTTGGTTCAAGGTTTTAATCTTAGTTAAATACAAGATCTATGGTACAAGCTTATTGGTTATTGTTTGGTTCAAGGTTTTAATCTTAGTTAAACACAAGATCTTTGGTACTAGCTTATTGGTTATTGTTTGGTTCAAGGTTTTAATCTTAGTTAAATACAAGATCTATGGTACTAGCTTATTGGTTATTGTTTGGTTCAAGGTTTTAATCTTAGTTAAACACAAGATCTATGGTACTAGCTTATTGGTTATTGTTTGGTTCAAGGTTTTAATCTTAGTTAAACACAAGGTTTATGGTATCAACTTATTGGTTATTGTTTGGTTCAAGGTTTTAATCTTAGTTAAACACAAGATCTATGGTACTAGCTTATTGGTTATTGTTTGGTTCAAGGTTTTAATCTTAGCTAAACACAAGATCTATGGTACTAGCTTATTGGTTATTGTTTGGTGCAAGGTTTTAATCTTAGTTAAATACAAGATCTATGGTACTAGCTTATTGGTTATTGTTTGGTTCAAGGTTTTAATCTTAGTTAAACACAAGATCTATGGTACTAGCTTATTGGTTATTGTTTGGTTCAAGGTTTTAATCTTAGTTAAACACAAGGTTTATGGTATCAACTTATTGGTTATTGTTTGGTGCAAGGTTTTTAATCTTAGTTAAACACAAGGTTTATGGTACTAGCTTATTGGTTATTGTTTGGTTCAAGGTTTTTAATCTTAGTTAAACACAAGATCTATGGTACTAGCTTATTGGTTATTGTTTGGTTCAAGGTTTTAATCTTAGTTAAACACAAGATCTATGGTACTAGCTTATTGGTTATTGTTTGGTTCAAGGTTTTAATCTTAGTTAAACACAAGGTTTATGGTATCAACTTATTGGTTATTGTTTGGTTCAAGGTTTTAATCTTAGTTAAATACAAGATCTATGGTACAAGCTTATTGGTTATTGTTTGGTTCAAGGTTTTTAATCTTAGTTAAACACAAGATCTATGGTACTAGCTTATTGGTTATTGTTTGGTTCAAGGTTTTTAATCTTAGTTAAACACAAGATCTATGGTACTAGCTTATTGGTTATTGTTTGGTTCAAGGTTTTTAATCTTAGTTAAATACAAGGTCTATGGTACTAGCTTATTGGTTATTGTTTGGTTCAAGGTTTTTAATCTTAGTTAAATACAAGATCTATGGTACTAGCTTATTGGTTATTGTTTGGTTCAAGGTTTTAATCTTAGTTAAACACAAGATCTATGGTACTAGCTTATTGGTTATTGTTTGGTTCAAGGTTTTAATCTTAGTTAAACACAAGATCTATGGTACTAGCTTATTGGTTATTGTTTGGTTCAAGGTTTTAATCTTAGTTAAACACAAGGTTTATGGTATCAACTTATTGGTTATTGTTTGGTGCAAGGTTTTTAATCTTAGTTAAATACAAGATCTATGGTACTTATTGGTTATTGTTTGGTTCAAGGTTTTTAATCTTAGTTAAACACAAGGTTTATGGTATCAACTTATTGGTTATTGTCTGGTTCAAGGTTTTTAATCTTAGTTAAACACAAGGTTTATGGTATCAACTTATTGGTTATTGTTTGGTTCAAGGTTTTTAATCTTAGTTAAATACAAGATCTATGGTACTAGCTTATTGGTTATTGTTTGGTTCAAGGTTTTTAATCTTAGTTAAACACAAGATCTATGGTACTAGCTTATTGGTTATTGTTTGGTTTAAGGTTTTTAATCTTAGTTAAACACAAGATCTATGGTACTAGCTTATTGGTTATTGTTTGGTTCAAGGTTTTTAATCTTAGTTAAACACAAGATCTATGGTACTAGCTTATTGGTTATTGTTTGGTTCAAGGTTTTTAATCTTAGTTAAACACAAGATCTATGGTACTAGCTTATTGGTTATTGTTTGGTTCAAGGTTTTTAATCTTAGTTAAATACAAGATCTATGGTACTAGCTTATTGGTTATTGTTTGGTTCAAGATTTTTAATCTTAGTTAAATACAAGGTCTATGGTACTAGCTTATTGGTTATTGTTTGGTTCAAGGTTTTTAATCTTAGTTAAATACAAGATCTATGGTACTAGCTTATTGGTTATTGTTTGTTTCAAGGTTTTTAATCTTAGTTAAACACAAGGTTTATGGTATCAACTTATTGGTTATTGTCTGGTTCAAGGTTTTTAATCTTAGTTAAACACAAGATCTATGGTACTAGCTTATTGGTTATTGTTTGGTTCAAGGTTTTTAATCTTAAACACAAGATCTATGGTACTAGCTTATTGGTTATTGTTTGGTTCAAGGTTTTTAATCTTAGTTAAATACAAGATCTATGGTACTAGCTTATTGGTTATTGTTTGGTTCAAGGTTTTTAATCTTAGTTAAATACAAGGCCTATGGTACTAGCTTATTGGTTATTGTTTGTTTCAAGATTTTTAATCTTAGTTAAATACAAGGTCTATGGTACTAGCTTATTGGTTATTGTTTGGTTCAAGGTTTTTAATCTTAGTTAAATACAAGGTCTATGGTACTAGCTTATTGGTTATTGTTTGGTTCAACGTTTTTAATCTTAGTTAAATACAAGGTCTATGGTACTAGCTTATTGGTTATTGTTTGGTTCAAGGTTTTTAATCTTAGTTAAATACAAGATCTATGGTACTAGCTTATTGGTTATTGTTTGGTTCAAGGTTTTTAATCTTAGTTAAACACAAGATCTATGGTACTAGCTTATTGGTTATTGTTTGGTTCAAGGTTTTTAATCTTAGTTAAACACAAGATCTATGGTACTAGCTTATTGGTTATTGTTTGGTTCAAGGTTTTTAATCTTAGTTAAACACAAGGTTTATGGTATCAACTTATTGGTTATTGTTTGGTGCAAGGTTTTAATCTTAGTTAAACACAAGATCTATGGTACTAGCTTATTGGTTATTGTTTGGTTCAAGGTTTTTAATCTTAGTTAAACACAAGGTTTATGGTATCAACTTATTGGTTATTGTTTGGTGCAAGGTTTTTAATCTTAGTTAAATACAAGATCTATGGTACTAGCTTATTGGTTATTGTTTGGTTCAAGGTTTTTAATCTTAGTTAAACACAAGGTTTATGGTATCAACTTATTGGTTATTGTCTGGTTCAAGGTTTTAATCTTAGTTAAACACAAGGTTTATGGTACTAGCTTATTGGTTATTGTTTGGTTCAAGGTTTTAATCTTAGTTAAACACAAGATCTATGGTACTAGCTTATTGGTTATTGTTTGGTTCAAGGTTTTAATCTTAGTTAAACACAAGGTTTATGGTATCAACTTATTGGTTATTGTTTGGTTCAAGGTTTTAATCTTAGTTAAATACAAGATCTATGGTACAAGCTTATTGGTTATTGTTTGGTTCAAGGTTTTAATCTTAGTTAAACACAAGATCTATGGTACTAGCTTATTGGTTATTGTTTGGTTCAAGGTTTTAATCTTAGTTAAACACAAGATCTATGGTACTAGCTTATTGGTTATTGTTTGGTTCAAGGTTTTAATCTTAGTTAAATACAAGATCTATGGTACTAGCTTATTGGTTATTGTTTGGTTCAGGGTTTTTAATCTTAGTTAAATACAAGGCCTATGGTACTAGCTTATTGGTTATTGTTTGGTTCAAGATTTTTAATCTTAGTTAAATACAAGGTGTATGGTACTAGCTTATTGGTTATTGTTTGGTTCAAGGTTTTTAATCTTAGTTAAACACAAGGTTTATGGTATCAACTTATTGGTTATTGTTTGGTGCAAGGTTTTTAATCTTAGTTAAATACAAGATCTATGGTACTTATTGGTTATTGTTTGGTTCAAGGTTTTAATCTTAGTTAAACACAAGGTTTATGGTATCAACTTATTGGTTATTGTCTGGTTCAAGGTTTTTAATCTTAGTTAAACACAAGGTTTATGGTATCAACTTATTGGTTATTGTTTGGTTCAAGGTTTTTAATCTTAGTTAAATACAAGATCTATGGTACTAGCTTATTGGTTATTGTTTGGTTCAAGGTTTTTAATCTTAGTTAAACACAAGATCTATGGTACTAACTTATTGGTTATTGTTTGGTTTAAGGTTTTTAATCTTAGTTAAACACAAGATCTATGGTCTTAGCTTATTGGTTATTGTTTGGTTCAAGGTTTTTAATCTTAGTTAAACACAAGATCTATGGTACTAGCTTATTGGTTATTGTTTGGTTCAAGGTTTTAATCTTAGTTAAATACAAGATCTATGGTACTAGCTTATTGGTTATTGTTTGGTTCAAGGTTTTAATCTTAGTTAAATACAAGGATCTATGGTACTAGCTTATTGGTTATTGTTTGGTTCAAGGTTTTAATCTTAGTTAAACACAAGGTTTATGGTATCAACTTATTGGTTATTGTTTGGTTCAAGGTTTTAATCTTAGTTAAACACAAGATCTATGGTACTAGCTTATTGGTTATTGTTTGGTGCAAGGTTTTTAATCTTAGTTAAATACAAGATCTATGGTACTAGCTTATTGGTTATTGTTTGGTTCAAGGTTTTAATCTTAGTTAAACACAAGATCTATGGTACTAGCTTATTGGTTATTGTTTGGTTCAAGGTTTTTAATCTTAGTTAAACACAAGGTTTATGGTATCAACTTATTGGTTATTGTTTGGTTCAAGGTTTTTAATCTTAGTTAAATACAAGATCTATGGTACTAGCTTATTGG
Organism: Tachypleus tridentatus; assembly: GCF_004210375.1. Taxonomy (NCBI): domain Eukaryota; kingdom Metazoa; phylum Arthropoda; class Merostomata; order Xiphosura; family Limulidae; genus Tachypleus; species Tachypleus tridentatus. Next base: position 177,954,439 of record NC_134825.1, read on the forward strand.
TTATTGTTTGGTTCAAGGTTTTTAATCTTAGTTAAACACAAGATCTATGGTACTAGCTTATTGGTTATTGTTTGGTTCAAGGTTTTAATCTTAGTTAAACACAAGGTTTATGGTATCAACTTATTGGTTATTGTTTGGTTCAAGGTTTTAATTCTTAGTTAAATACAAGATCTATGGTACAAGCTTATTGGTTATTGTTTGGTTCAAGGTTTTTAATCTTAGTTAAATACAAGGTCTATGGTACTAGCTTATTGGTTATTGTTTGGTTCAAGGTTTTTAATCTTAGTTAAATACAAGATCTATGGTACTAGCTTATTGGTTATTGTTTGGTTCAAGATTTTTAATCTTAGTTAAATACAAGATCTATGGTACTAGCTTATTGGTTATTGTTTGGTTCAAGGTTTTTAATCTTAGTTAAATACAAGATCTATGGTACTAGCTTATTGGTTATTGTTTGTTTCAAGGTTTTTAATCTTAGTTAAACACAAGGTTTATGGTATCAACTTATTGGTTATTGTCTGGTTCAAGGTTTTTAATCTTAGTTAAACACAAGATCTATGGTACTAGCTTATTGGTTATTGTTTGGTTCAAGGTTTTTAATCTTAGTTAAACACAAGATCTATGGTACTAGCTTATTGGTTATTGTTTGGTTCAAGGTTTTTAATCTTAGTTAAATACAAGATCTATGGTACTAGCTTATTGGTTATTGTTTGGTTCAAGGTTTTTAATCTTAATTAAACACAAGGTTTATGGTATCAACTTATTGGTTATTGTCTGGTTCAAGGTTTTTAATCTTAGTTAAACACAAGGTTTATGGTATCAACTTATTGGTTATTGTTTGGTTCAAGGTTTTTAATCTTAGTTAAATACAAGGTTTATGGTACTAGCTTATTGGTTATTGTTTGGTTCAAGGTTTTTAATCTTAGTTAAACACAAGATCTATGGTACTAGCTTATTGGTTATTGTTTGGTTTAAGGTTTTAATCTTAGTTAAACACAAGATCTATGGTACTAGCTTATTGGTTATTGTTTGGTTCAAGGTTTTTAATCTTAGTTAAACACAAGATCTATGGTACTAGCTTATTGGTTATTGTTTGGTTCAAGGTTTTTAATCTTAGTTAAACACAAGATCTATGGTACTAGCTTATTGGTTATTGTTTGGTTCAAGGTTTTTAATCTTAGTTAAATGCAAGATCTATAGTACTAGCTTATTGGTTATTGTTTGGTTCAAGGTTTTTAATCTTAGTTAAACACAAGATCTATGGTACTAGCTTATTGGTTATTGTTTGGTTCAAGGTTTTAATCTTAGTTAAACACAAGATCTATGGTACTAGCTTATTGGTTATTGTTTGGTTCAAGGTTTTAATCTTAGTTAAACACAAGATCTATGGTACTAGCTTATTGGTTATTGTTTGGTTCAAGGTTTTAATCTTAGTTAAATACAAGATCTATGGTACTAGCTTATTGGTTATTGTTTGGTTCAAGGTTTTTAATCTTAGTTAAACACAAGGTTTATGGTATCAACTTATTGGTTATTGTTTGGTTTAAGGTTTTTAATCTTAGTTAATTACAAGATCTATGGTACTAGCTTATTGGTTATTGTTTGGTTCAAGGTTTTTAATCTTAGTTAAACACAAGATCTATGGTACTAGCTTATTGGTTATTGTTTGGTTCAAGGTTTTTAATCTTAGTTAAATACAAGATCTATGGTACTAGCTTATTGGTTATTGTTTGGTTCAAGGTTTTTAATCTTAGTTAAACACAAGATCTATGGTACTAGCTTATTGGTTATTGTTTGGTTCAAGGTTTTTAATCTTAGTTAAATACAAGATCTATGGTACTAGCTTATTGGTTATTGTTTGGTTCAGGGTTTTTAATCTTAGTTAAATACAAGGCCTATGGTACTAGCTTATTGGTTATTGTTTGATTCAAGATTTTTAATCTTAGTTAAATACAAGGTGTATGGTACTAGCTTATTGGTTATTGTTTGATTCAAGATTTTTAATCTTAGTTAAATACAAGGTGTATGGTACTAGCTTATTGGTTATTGTTTGGTTCAAGGTTTTTAATCTTAGTTAAATACAAGATCTATGGTACTAGCTTATTGGTTATTGTTTGGTTCAGGGTTTTTAATCTTAGTTAAATACAAGGCCTATGGTACTAGCTTATTGGTTATTGTTTGGTTCAAGGTTTTTAATCTTAGTTAAACACAAGGTTTATGGTATCAACTTATTGGTTATTGTTTGGTGCAAGGTTTTTAATCTTAGTTAAATACAAGATCTATGGTACTTATTGGTTATTGTTTGGTTCAAGGTTTTTAATCTTAAACACAAGGTTTATGGTATCAACTTATTGGTTATTGTCTGGTTCAAGGTTTTTAATCTTAGTTAAACACAAGGTTTATGGTATCAACTTATTGGTTATTGTTTGGTTCAAGGTTTTTAATCTTAGTTAAACACAAGATCTATGGTACTAGCTTATTGGTTATTGTTTGGTTCAAGGTTTTTAATCTTAGTTAAATACAAGATCTATGGTACTAGCTTATTGGTTATTGTTTGGTTCAAGGTTTTTAATCTTAGTTAAACACAAGATCTATGGTACTAGCTTATTGGTTATTGTTTGGTTCAAGGTTTTTAATCTTAGTTAAATACAAGATCTATGGTACTAGCTTATTGGTTATTGTTTGGTTCAGGGTTTTTAATCTTAGTTAAATACAAGGCCTATGGTACTAGCTTATTGGTTATTGTTTGATTCAAGATATTTAATCTTAGTTAAATACAAGGTGTATGGTACTAGCTTATTGGTTATTGTTTGGTTCAAGGTTTTAATCTTAGTTAAATACAAGATCTATGGTACTAGCTTATTGGTTATTGTTTGGTTCAGGGTTTTAATCTTAGTTAAACACAAGATCTATGGTACTAGCTTATTGGTTATTGTTTGGTTCAAGGTTTTAATCTTAGTTAAATACAAGATCTATGGTACTAGCTTATTGGTTATTGTTTGGTTCAAGGTTTTAATCTTAGTTAAACACAAGATCTATGGTACTAGCTTATTGGTTATTGTTTGGTTCAAGGTTTTTAATCTTAGTTAAATACAAGATCTATGGTACTAGCTTATTGGTTATTGTTTGGTTCAGGGTTTTTAATCTTAGTTAAATACAAGGCCTATGGTACTAGCTTATTGGTTATTGTTTGATTCAAGATTTTTAATCTTAGTTAAATACAAGGTGTATGGTACTAGCTTATTGGTTATTGTTTGGTTCAAGGTTTTTAATCTTAGTTAAATACAAGATCTATGGTACTAGCTTATTGGTTATTGTTTGGTTCAAGGTTTTTAATCTTAGTTAAACACAAGATCTATGGTACTATCTTATTGGTTATTGTTTGGTTCAAGGTTTTAATCTTAGTTAAACACAAGGTTTATGGTATCAACTTATTGGTTATTGTTTGGTTCAAGGTTTTTAATCTTAGTTAAACACAAGATCTATGGTACTAGCTTATTGGTTATTGTTTGGTTCAAGGTTTTTAATCTTAGCTAAACACAAGATCTATGGTACTAGCTTATTGGTTATTGTTTGGTTCAAGGTTTTAATCTTAGTTAAATACAAGATCTATGGTACTAGCTTATTGGTTATTGTTTGGTTCAAGGTTTTAATCTTAGTTAAACACAAGATCTATGGTACTAGCTTATTGGTTATTGTTTGGTTCAAGGTTTTAATCTTAGTTAAATACAAGATCTATGGTACAAGCTTATTGGTTATTGTTTGGTTCAAGGTTTTAATCTTAGTTAAACACAAGGTTTATGGTATCAACTTATTGGTTATTGTTTGGTTCAAGGTTTTAATCTTAGTTAAATACAAGATCTATGGTACTAGCTTATTGGTTATTGTTTGGTTCAAGGTTTTTTAATCTTAGTTAAACACAAGATCTATGGTACTAGCTTATTGGTTATTGTTTGGTTCAAGGTTTTAATCTTAGTTAAACACAAGATCTATGGTACTAGCTTATTGGTTATTGTTTGGTTCAAGGTTTTAATCTTAGTTAAACACAAGATCTATGGTACTAGCTTATTGGTTATTGTTTGGTTCAAGGTTTTAATCTTAGTTAAATACAAGATCTATGGTACTAGCTTATTGGTTATTGTTTGGTTCAAGGTTTTTAATCTTAGTTAAACACAAGATCTATGGTACTAGCTTATTGGTTATTGTTTGGTTCAAGGTTTTTAATCTTAGTTAAACACAAGGTTTATGGTATCAACTTATTGGTTATTGTTTGGTTCAAGGTTTTTAATCTTAGTTAAACACAAGATCTATGGTACTAGCTTATTGGTTATTGTTTGGTTCAAGGTTTTTAATCTTAGTTAAACACAAGATCTATGGTACTAGCTTATTGGTTATTGTTTGGTGCAAGGTTTTTAATCTTAGTTAAATACAAGATCTATGGTACTAGCTTATTGGTTATTGTTTGGTTCAAGGTTTTTAATCTTAGTTAAACACAAGGTTTATGGTATCAACTTATTGGTTATTGTTTGGTTCAAGGTTTTTAATCTTAGTTAAATACAAGATCTATGGTACTAGCTTATTGGTTATTGTTTGGTTCAAGGTTTTTAATCTTAGTTAAACACAAGGTTTATGGTACTAGCTTATTGGTTATTGTTTGGTTCAAGGTTTTAATCTTAGTTAAACACAAGATCTATGGTACTAGCTTATTGGTTATTGTTTGGTTCAAGGTTTTAATCTTAGTTAAACACAAGATCTATGGTACTAGCTTATTGGTTATTGTTTGGTTCAAGGTTTTAATCTTAGTTAAACACAAGGTTTATGGTATCAACTTATTGGTTATTGTTTGGTTCAAGGTTTTAATCTTAGTTAAATACAAGATCTATGGTACTAGCTTATTGGTTATTGTTTGGTTCAAGGTTTTAATCTTAGTTAAACACAAGGTTTATGGTATCAACTTATTGGTTATTGTTTGGTTCAAGGTTTTTAATCTTAGTTAAATACAAGGTTTATGGTACTAGCTTATTGGTTATTGTTTGGTTCAAGGTTTTTAATCTTAGTTAAACACAAGATCTATGGTACTAGCTTATTGGTTATTGTTTGGTTCAAGGTTTTTAATCTTAGTTAAATACAAGATCTATGGTACTAGCTTATTGGTTATTGTTTGGTTCAAGGTTTTTAATCTTAGTTAAATACAAGATCTATGGTACTAGCTTATTGGTTATTGTTTGGTTCAAGGTTTTAATCTTAGTTAAATACAAGATCTATGGTACTAGCTTATTGTTTATTGTTTGGTTCAAGGTTTTTAATCTTAGTTAAACACAAGGTCTATGGTACTAGCTTATTGGTTATTGTTTGGTTCAAGGTTTTTAATCTTAGTTAAATACAAGGTCTATGGTACTAGCTTATTGGTTATTGTCTGGTTCAAGGTTTTTAATCTTTAATTGACTACAGAATTTTTTAGTACCGACTTGTTAAGATTTGTATGTTTTAACACAACACAGAATTATTATGATAAATATTTGTCAGTGTTAGTTTGATGATAATGTTATGTTTTCAAATACAGTGTTTCCATAAGTAAATCTTCAGAATTCATCTTATAAGGCTGAGTTGATTTTCACTGCTGTTTACTTGTTTTTACAGAATACCTGAGAATACTGTGCATGATGAACAAGTTCACCGTAGACAAAGAAAGATCAAGCACAGGAATCCTGTTAGGCCTGAGGTTTCTGGCATCAGAGTTCGAAATGGGAAACGTTTCAAACATGGAGAAACAAGTATTTTAACACTTGTGTATATATGTTAGACTTTAATATTAAAATTAATCTACTTGGTTTTAATGCTGGTATACATCTGTTAGACTTTATTATTGAAATAAATTTACTTGATGTTAACATTGGTATATATCTGTTAGACTTTATTATTAAAATAAATTTACTTGATGTTAACACTGGTATATATCTGTTAGACTTTATTATTAAAATAAATTTACTTGATGTTAACACTGGTATATATCTGTTAGACTTTATTGTTAAAATAAATTTACTTGATGTTAACACTGGTATATATCTGTTAGACTATTATTAAAATAAATTTACTTGATGTTAACACTGGTATACATCTGTTAGACTTTATTATTAAAATAAATTTACTTGATGTTAACACTGGTATACATCTGTTAGACTTTATTATTAAAATAAATTTACTTGATGTTAACACTGGTATACATCTGTTAGACTTTATTATTAAAATAAATTTACTTGATGTTAACACTGGTATACATCTGTTAGACTTTATTATTAAAATAAATTTACTTGATGTTAACACTGGTATACATCTGTTAGACTTTATTATTAAAATAAATTTACTTGATGTTAACACTGGTATACATCTGTTAGACTTTATTATTAAAATAAATTTACTTGATGTTAACACTGGTATACATCTGTTAGACTTTATTATTAAAATTAATCTACTTGGTTTTAAAGTCTGTTAGACTTTACTATTAAAATAAATTTACGTGGTCTTAACACTGGTATATATCTGTTAGACTTTACTATTAAAATTAATGTACTTGGTTTTAACACTGGTATACATCTGTTAGATTTGAAATTAATCGACTTGGTCTTTCGCTATTTACATATATCTGATATAGCTGGTTTGCTGAAACCTGTAGATGATGAAGACATCGAAGAATTGAATATCTATGATTTTATTCCCAAGACGATGTCAGTTTTCTCTCTGTTGTTACAGGAGAGAGAAAAAATGAAGGTAAAGAACTTTTCAACATTATCACTAATGTGTTAAATCAGAACTAACCCTACTTGGATATGATATCACTTGTGTTAAGTCAAGAGTAAGTCTACTTATATATGACTAACATGAATATATTTAATATGAAAGTGGAACACTAATGTTTTTATCCTATACTTATATATGACTAACATGAGTATAATTAATATGAAAGTGGAACACTAATGTTTTTATCCTATACTTATATATGACTAACATGAGTATAATTAATATGAAAGTGGAACATTAATGTTATTATCCTGTACTTATATATGACTAACATGAGTATAATTAATATGAAAGTGGAACACTAATGTTATTACCCTGTACTTATATATGACTAACATGAGTATAATTAATATGAAAGTGGAACACTAATGTTATTACCCTATACTTATATATGACTAACATGAGTATAATTAATATGAAAGTGGAACATTAATGTTATTACCCTATACTTATATATGACTAACATGAGTATAATTAATATGAAAGTGGAACATTAATGTTATTACCCTATACTTATATATGACTAACATGAGTATAATTAATATGAAAGTGGAACATTAATGTTATTATCCTATACTTATATATGACTAACATGAGTATAATTAATATGAAAGTGGAACACTAATGTTATTATCCTATACTTATATATGACTAACATGAGTATAATTAATATGAAAGTGGAACATTAATGTTATTATCCTATACTTATATATGACTAACATGAGTATAATTAATATGAAAGTGGAACACTAATGTTATTACCCTAGCACTTTCAAATGATGGATCTTTCTTCTTCAGGGCAAAGTATTCATGGTATAGGATTTTATATTAAGACTTTGAATCTGTCTGGTTTTGATAATTCTGAATGTGTTATTACATCAATATGTGAAATAATTCTACAGTTGTACTAAGGTTCAAAACATACATTGTTTAGTCAGTCCTGAGTAACTAGGAAGTTCATGGGTCAACTAGAATATCCAAACAATAATGTTACTGGCCCAACAGGGCAAACTGTAGTTTTAAGCTGGGTTATTCCATGTAAAAATATCCAGATTTTGGAAAATTTTCCAGGTGACCCCCTCAGAATGCCTTAAAAAAAATTCACATATTCTCATCTACCCATATAATGAGAAATTACCAAAGATTAGATCAATATCTCTAATAGTTTCTGATTTACAGCTCTGTAAAGTTTAGTTAATTTTTTTTTTATTTTTCGTGAATTCATTTTCGAGCAACTTTGGCTGCTTAAAGCTGCAAGGGTAATGGTGGTAGAAGGCTTAAATTTGCAACATTGACTAAATTAATATTACAAAATTCAAAAATGATCTCAAACCAAGTTTATCTCTCTTAGGATTTTCATTGTGAAGCTGTAAAATTACCTGAAAACCCAAAATCGTAAAACATATTGGTTTATTTAATAAGCCATAGCTCTAAAACTTAATATGATACAAAGATGAATTGTTTTTTCAAATTTCCTATAACATATGTGTTGATAAATCAGCAATTGTTATACTTAAAAGTCTGTTAGATCTACTGTAAAAAAATGTATCTGCATGCAACTTTTTATAATTTAGCTAAAAATAGCCCAACTTCAGGCCACAGTTTGACCATGTCACCAGTTATACAGCCTTTTCAGATTTTTACCATATATTCTTACATTTCTGAATATGATCTACAAAAAACATCAGGATGGTGTTCAACCTACTTTTTGAGTTATAATTTTTTAAAGTATCCTCTGACCACATGTTGTTTACTTGAAAAAAAAATTCAGTTCAGGTGTGTTACTGTGTGCAAATATATCCAGACAATTTTGAAAAAAATGATGAATCCCATTGAAATACTCTAATCAGCCTTTACCATATATTCTTACATTTCTGAACATGATCTTAAGATATCAGTGTTGTTACCATGTGTGTTCCATCAGAATGTCTGAAATACGACACAGTAGTTGTTCATGCTTTCATTATCACAGTACTGAGCCATGCTGAAAAGAAATATTCAAACACAGAAAAGATCATTTATTTCAGTGATGGTGCAGCTTCACAATACAATAATTTTAAAATCTTTTAAATCCTTGCTACCATTTTGAAGATTATCAGTTGTCTGCTGAATGGCATTTTTTTGCCACCAGTCATTTGAAAAGTCCATGTGATGGAATTCGGGGTATGGTGAAGAGGCTGGTGGCTCATGCAAGCCTTCAGTTGCCTATAAATAATAAAATTTTAAGTGTCTCTGATATGTACCATTGGGCAAAGGACCACATTCAGGGCATTCAGTTCTTTCTTGTCAATCAGTAATCAGTCCTGCAGAATTGTGTAAAGTTTGATCTACTTGAGCACTTTGAAAATGTAAAACTGTGACAGGTATGAGGTCACATCATAGTTTTATTCCCCACTCTACCAACAAATTGTGTATGAGAAGGTGATGATGTGTACACAGTTGTAACTGTTGGTAGTAGCAGTGAAAGTGATGCTACAGCAGCTCAAATAGGGTCTAATGATAACAATGACAATTATCAGCCAGGGAAATATGTGGCATACATATATGATCATGAATGGTATGTGGGAAACATAACAGATAGATCAGATGAACATTCAGATGTGTTGGTGTAATTTATGAAGAAATCAAGAAGCGAACTGTTCTCATGGCCTGCAAGGTCACGTAAAGATGAAAGTTGGATTTCTTTCCAACATATTCTTTGTCTGACAGGTGCACCTACCATGCAAGGCAGTAGTGCTCACCACTATGTTCTAAGTCAAAGTAATCTTAACATAATCAAACTCGAAGTTTAGAAATTTATTCAAGCTGTCTGAACAAAGTAATGTTTATTTGATGTTGTTTATGGCTAATTTATCACCAAAGCAGTTTTTGAAACATTTTATTGTCTCGATTATTGCAGTTTGGTGTAACTATAATCTTTCTCGGTTATCCCCTGTTATAGCACTGTGTCTGATTTACTTTTGTATTTATTATATTATGAATGTAATATATTATAATTTATTATAATATGAACTCAGCCATATCTGCATAATTGTAATGCATACACAATATATTTGCATTGCCATGTGATCTAACTAGTTATGTCAATAAACTTGTTCAGAAATGAATTAATTCTTTCTTGTTTCTTACAACTTCATTATTTAACATTGTGAAAGGCTGGTTAGAATATTTCAGTGGGATTCATAACGTTCTGACAGGTATTTTTTTCAAAATTCTCTGGATATGTTTGCACACAGTAACACAACTGAACTGAATTTTTTTTTTCAAGTAAACAACATGTAGTCAGAGGATACTTTAAAAACTTGTAACTCAAAAAGTAGGTTGAACACTATCCTGATTTTTTTTTGTAGATCATATTCAGAGATGTAAGAACATATGGTAAAAATCTGAAAAGGCTGAATAACTGGTGACATGGTCAAACTGTGGCCTGAAGTAGGGCTATTTTTAGCTAAATCATAAAAAGTTGCATGCAGCTACATTTTTTACAGTAGATCTAACAGACTTTTAATTATAACAATTTCTGATTTATCAACACATATGTTATAGGAAATTTGAAAAAAACAATTCATCTTTGTATCATATTAAGTCTTAGAGCTATAGCTTATTACACAAACCAATGTTTTATACAATTTTGGGTTTTCAGGTGATTTTACAGCCTCACTATGAAAATCCTAAGAGATAAACTTGGTTTGAGACCATTTTGAATTCTGTGGGATTAATCCAGTCAGTGTAGCAAATTTCAGTTTTACCACTGTTACTTTTGCAGCTTTAAGCAGCCAGTGTTGCCCAAAATGAATTTGCCAAAAAATAAAAATAAAAATCTAAATTTTACAGGGCTGTAAATTAGAAACTATTAGAGATATTGATCTGATCTTTGGCAGTTGTTCATTATATGGGTAGATGAGCACATGTGAATTTTGTCAAGGCATTCTGTGGGGGTCATCTACAGCCCCCTGGATGATTTGACATGGAATGACCCAGCATCTTTCCTGATTTATCTTGTTACCAAATATGTATTTTTATAGTTATGTGTTGATCCACAGTGTCTTATTTAATTTCTCAAATAAAGTCTTTAGTTTTCTAGAGATCCCTGATCTATTTATAAATATTGTGGGATACCTCTATAAGGTCTGAAATAAACAGGTGGTTCTCTAATATGTGAATAGCAAGATCAAACAAAGTATGATGAATGTTGATATCTGAAGGGAGGAACACCTCACCTTTTGGTCAGAATTAAAATTCACATATATATATGCGTGTGTTTTTATCTGGATAATTCTATCAGCACAGGTCAAAGGCCATGTCCAGAGATGCCAACCATTACGATTTGAGCGTAATCATTACAATTTTGGTGTATACACTATGACTAGATGCTCATACAGACAAATATTACGACTTGTTGCAACTCCTAAATTATTATATATTATATAGGCCTATACAATAAAGTGATAAATTGTTCCCCCAGGGCTTGAAAGGGGTGAAAAGAAAATTTCGAGGGAGATACAACTAAATTTTGATGATAAATAAAAGACATAGTCCAAATGGCTACTTGCAATAATCATGTTTGTGCTTGAAGTAATAAAAAATATTTGTATCTCCGACATCCACCAATAGTTTGAGTGTGGTGCTTCTCCATACTGGGTATGTGGGGCAATCCATATTTACATAATCAGTGCTTGTCAGCCAATCAGCACTCACTTAGATGGGTAGTTCTTATTTTCTAATCAGCATAGAAACACCAATGCGATCGTTCATAAGATGGAAAAAAAGAAGCCTCATTCACCAGATTGCCTTGTTTTGGCAAATCTAAAAGGACTAAAACTGTGAATCAAAAATTTAGAAAAGAGTATAGTGCAAAATATCTGGTCATTGCATCAAAAGACAGTGACAGTCATGTGTTTTGTTCAGTTTGTCATATTGATTTTTCTGTGGTGCATGGTGGGATAAACGATTGTTCCAGACATAAAAAATCAGCATTTCACCAACAAAAGGCTGAGGCGAAGACAAAAACAATGCAGATAACGACGTTTACGAGTAAGAATTCAGAATATGAAACCATAAATGCAGAAGTGATGTTCATGCAATTTGTCATTGCTCACAATTTACCCATAGCTGTAGTTAATATGCAGGACATCTATTCAGAAAAATGTTCCCAGACTCTGATATAGTGAAAACATGTTGCTGTGCTAGAACCAAAACTACAGCCGTTGTACAAATGTTGGGTTGTGAAGATGACAAAATTATTTCAAGCATACCTACTAACAGTGTTTACAGTTTAGCCACAGAAACTGAATATATATATTCAGGCTATATATATATATATGTCTGAATACAGACATGGATGACTCAAAACTGTGTCCAGTCATAAATGAGCAATCTATAGCAGTAATAAATAATAATAATTATAATAACAATATAATAATAAACAGCTTAGAGACATTGGTCAGGCCTAGTAGCCACAAATGATAAAGGGCTCTGTCTACAATCATTATGCTCAGTCATTTGAAATAGTTGGCATCTCAGCATGTTGTCATGGCATTTGATAACTTGCATTTGAATGTGGATTGTAAGCTAAATTTTAGTATACATTAATTAATTTATACATTAATTAATAACTTAATTTAAAAGTTAATATTAAAAAAAACACCATCTAAACATCAATTTTAGTGAATCATGTAATTTGTTGAATGCAGCACTGGTTCAAATTAAATTTTTGTATTGTTAAAATATAAGGCTATAGTTTCATACAAATTAAGAACTCAAATTATTGATATTCTCAAGCTTGAATTATATATTAAGAACTGCCCATATTTTATATTTGCCAAGATATCACTGTGTTTACTGAATCAAACACAGTGGCACCATCCACTCCTTTCAATTTTGGAAACACTTCCTTACATTCAACAACTTCTGTCTCTGTGATGTGAATAACAAATCAAAAGCTCAGAATGTCCTCCTAGTGGCTTTTGCACCATTTCAAAGTGTTAGGGTGTAAATTTTGTTCTTTTGATACATTTCATGTGGTAAAATGTTAGTGAGCTCAAAATTTGATATATTTTTTAGACCCAAACACAGTTTAGCTATTAATCTTGATAAATTATAGTAGAATTCTGTGGTATTCATTTAGTAATTTATGATTTTTTGTTATTTCAAATATTTATATAAAACCTAAAAAGATAGTTTGTTTTACATCTTTCATGTGTGAAATTTGATAAGGCTTAGCAACATATGAGAGCAGTACATTAGTATAAAGTTCATAACTAGAAGAAATAATTATTTGTTATATTTTTTATTTACTGTTTGTGTTTTAAGAAACATAATTAACTCCTTCGGAATAGGGTTCAAAGACCATGTCATTGTGTTTACTGAATTCCATTCAAAAGTTTATTGAAGTAATATTTTATGAATTTATGTCAATAAGTTTGGAATCAAATTGTAGATTATAATTTAAACTTTAATATTATATACGAGTTAATTTCTTAAAATAAATATTAAAAGAACATGCCTTTAATATAAATTTTAGTGAGTTACCTGGTTTGTTGAATGTAGCAGTGTTTTAAAATTAGATGTTTGTGATGTTAAGATACTAAGTCTATAGTTTTGTACAAACTAGGAACTCAGATTACTAGTATTATCAGCTAGAATATAAAATTAGAACCTAATATATTTTTATTTTGTTGATATATGGCTTATGTACTGAATCATACATAGTGGCCTCCTTTCAACTCTTTCCATTTTTTAAACAGTCCCTTATATATACTTACTTCAATATATGGCATGTGAATAACCAATTAATCAACAGCTTAGAATGTCCCTAGATAGTTTCTCTGCCATTTTTATCTTTCAAAATACAACACTACTCTCTCAATCCAAGGTTTCAATGAGGTAAGTATTGTTTGTTTTTAGTCTGCTTGAGGTTTCATATTTTTTAAAATCCAAATAAATGTTAGTCACTAAGTTTAATAAATTATAGTGGAATTCTGTGGTATCATTGTAGTTATTTATGATTTTTTGGTTATTCTACTGCATATATAAAACTTTAAAATGTTTCATATCCTCCATGTGCATAATATTAAAAGGCTTAGCAATCTATATCCAACAGCATCTGAGTACAAAGGTTGTAGTGAGAAAAGATAATTGTTTGTTTTACTTCTTGATTTATTGTCCTCTATTTTAAGAGAAAAGTTTAATAATTTGTTTCTAAATAGTAATAATCTATATACAATATATATTTACAAATATATTACAAAATACTAGTTTACTAAAACACAGGGAAAACTAAAGGTCAGTTTTATATATCACTAGATACATGAGCACATGTGAACCGTGTAAGGACAGATTATGTAATGTTATAAAGTATGAAAAGAAGATCGGGTATAGTAAAAAATAAATATATATGTTTATATATAGTGTTATGAGACATTAGCTACATAGACTAAACATTTGTATTTTTGTGTTATAATATGTAGTAATTCTAGCATGAGAAAAGTATAACTTTCCTGATTTCCTTTATATATTTATTTTTATGGCAGTTGCAAGGTTGGTCAAATGACATACCCAGTGTAGTTAGAGCAGTGGTTCTTAACCTTGTTGGAGGTACTGAACCCCGGAAGTTTTGTACTTGCATTCACTGAACCTTTCTTAATTGAAAAAATGAAATATGATTTTTTCAAATTCAAAACATTAGTAGATATCTTATTGGTGCACAAAATAAACCATGCTTCAGTTGCACACAATATCACTGTGTTCAAAGAACAAAAACCAACAAAACATGAATTTCACACAAAAACATAACTCAATGAATATTTACTGCAAATCAATGTGATTTTTGCTGTTGAGACAAGTTCAGAAATGCACAGCTGCACCTTGGCAAGTACCACTCTCATGTCATTTTCACAACAAAGTCTGTTCCTTTTCTTCGTTTTTATGTCTACCATCCTCGGAAAGGATTGCTCGCAAAAATACGTTGTAACAAACAGTATGAGTATCTCAAGGGCTTTCTTAGCAATAAAAGTGCGCTACGATTTGGTGACACCAAAGCGTTGAGAGTGTTGTTGTTCTGAAAAGTGGTTGTTGAACCTAGCTCTGCTGAAGTTCAATGATTTCGTCGAGGTATTCATCATTGACATCTGCTGTCACAACACTAAACGTGAACGGCTGTCTCACCCATGCTGGATATGACTCTCTGGTGGGTAAGTATCCGTCAAGAGACTTTGCGAGCTCATCTAAGTGCATGGCAATTGCTTACTTCAGTTCCCTGAGTACAGAAATGTCTCGATTTCAGACACATCTTGATCTTACTTACACAGTCGTCCAGCAGGGAAAAGTTTGCGAAGTTATCATTCTCTGTTCGTCGTTTCCATAACAGTAACTTTTGTGAAAAGCCTTCAGGTTTTCTTCCGCTTTGATGATGTTGACTCCACCGCTCTGCATCTGTTGATTGATAGCATTGAAGATATCGGCCATGTACGCCAAAATGAGAGTGAATTCAGATTTTTCGAAGCAATCTGCATGGCAGTGTTGGTATTCTCACAAAAACAGGGCTAATTCCACACGCATGGCAAAAACACAATTCAACACCTTTCCCCGGGATAACCACCGGCGTTAGAATGGTACAGAAGTACCTCAATTCAGAGCCCATTTCATTACACAGCTCTTTGAAGATGCAGTGCTTCAGGGCACTATTTCACACAAAGTTCACACATTCCACTACAATTTTTAATACTTCTGCCAGTTTTGAAGGCTAGGGTTTTGTTGCCAATGCATGCCTGTGCAGAACACAGTGTGTTACAATAATGTGTGGTGCATCAGCTTTCACCAGTGCACCAAAACCAGAGTTTCGTCCCAGCATGACTGGTGCTCCGTCCGAACAAACTGCAGAAACCATATCCCATGAAAGATCGTTGTCTCTGAAGAAGTCATCCACAAGTTTGTTCAAATCGACTGCCTTAGTTGTTGTTGTAAGAGGCTTACAAAATAAAAAATCTTATTTTATCTCGTTGTTCTTCACATAGCGCATGAATACAAGTTTCTTCATATCAGCTGCCTTAGTTGTTGTTGTAAGAGGCTTACAAAATAAAAAACCTTATTTTATCTTGTCGTTCTTTACATAGCGCATGAATACAAAAGCTAGCCTAGATTGGAAACATTGGTGGTCTCATCAAGTTGAAGGCTGAGTTTTGCTGGGCTTGAAATCAGATCTGCAACTACTTGAGTCAATGTCATCTATTCTGCTGCTGATGGTGTCATTTGAAAGAGGAATTTGGGATAACTTTTTTCAGCAGCTTTTCCCAGCATGATATTCGCCATCTTGAATGCAGCTGGTTTTACGAGTGCTTCACCAATGGTGTGTGGTTTGCCCTGCTTTGCGATCAAGTACGCAACTTCGTACGATGCTGTGAGGATCGCTTTGTCGATGGGTACAAAGCCGAGAACAGGCAGAGTAGCTTTTTCATCGAACCTGGCTCTCTTTACCATGAATTCAGCAAGCGTTATGTTCTTGTATTTCCTATCTCCATGCAGCTTTAGGGAGTGTTCTCTTAGTTTTGCCAGTGCTAGACTAGAATTGCTCGACTTGGTATTGCAACTCATGCATTGAGGACACTGACTCCCATCATGTTCCGTTATACATGTGAATCCATATTGTACGTATTTGTCTGACCACTTACAGTTTTTGCTCGATATAGTTAGTATGAAGGGTTTGAAAGATTAGGAAAAAATAAAAAATGATGCACGATTACTACAGTCACAAGTCGACTGCTAAGCGCATGAAGTTCCTTGCAAGCACAGATATTAAGACCAAGTGGAGCATGATGTCACGAATCATACGAGTGAGGTGAACGGAACGGACACACTTGTGTGTGTGTCTTGACCTCTGTCGAACCCAGGTTAAGAACCACTGAGTTAGAGTATAAAAAATAACGATGTATGATGTGTTACTGAAAACAAAAGTTTGAAATGTATTTAGAAAGTTCTAGAGATTACACAAAAATAATATTTGAGAATTTTGGGACAAAGAATGGTGTGTCTAACAAACTATAATATTGTAGTAAGATTATCACTAATATTTGAAATTTGGCTAAACCTTTCTATATGGTAGTGTGCCTAACAAGGTCGGATACTGTAGCAAGATTATCACTAATGTGTAAAACTAGGCCTAACCTTTTTATAGTTAAATACACCAAGTTATAGCCATTGTGCTTTTGTTTTTTAGAGAAACCATAATAAGTGTTGTAAAGAAACTGATGTGACACATGTAAAATACTATTCTCACAATGCTTTCATTCATTGTTTTCTAGTTTTTGGACATCCCAGTGTATAGGAGTATATTGGCTATGAAAGAATTGTCCATTGAGAATATAATTTTCATGGTTTGTTTGTCATGTTAATACCCTTTTCTATCAGGGGTTCACTTCATGTGATTTTTATTGTTTATTGTATTCTGAGTTCAATAGTGTTGATGCTGCTTTTGATGTACTGTATACCACTTGTGGTTTTCAATGTTTATTGTATTCTTGGTTCAATAGTGTTGATGCTGCTTTTGATGTACTGTATACCACTTGTGGTTTTCAATGTTTATTGTATTCTGAGTTCAATAGTGTTGATGCCGCTTTTGATGTACTGTATACCACTTGTGGTTTTCAATGTTTATTGTATTCTTGGTTCAATAGTGTTGATGCTGCTTTTGATGTACTGTATACCACTTGTGGTTTTCAATGTTTATTGTATTCTTGGTTCAGTAGTGTTGATGCTGCTTTTGATGTACTGTATACCACTTGTGGTTTTCAATGTTTATTGTATTCTTGGCTCAGTAGTGTTGATGCTGCTTTTGATGTACTGTATACTACTTGTGGTTTTCAATGTTTATTGTATTCTTGGTTCAGTAGTGTTGATGCTGCTTTTGATGTACTGTATACCACTTGTGGTTTTCAATGTTTATTGTATTCTGAGTTCAATAGTGTTGATGCTGCTTTTGATGTACTGTATACCACTTGTGGTTTTCAATGTTTATTGTATTCTTGGTTCAGTAGTGTTGATGCTGCTTTTGATGTACTGTATACCACTTGTGGTTTTCAATGTTTATTGTATTCTTGGTTCAGTAGTGTTGAATGCTGCTTTTGATGTACTGTATACCACTTGTGGTTTTCAATGTTTATTGTATTCTTGGTTCAGTAGTGTTGAATGCTGCTTTTGATGTACTGTATACCACTTGTGGTTTTCAATGTTTATTGTATTCTTGGTTCAGTAGTGTTGAATGCTGCTTTTGATGTACTGTATACCACTTGTGGTTTTCAATGTTTATTGTATTCTGAGTTCAGTAGTGTTGAATGCTGCTTTTGATGTACTGTATACCACTTGTGGTTTTCAATGTTTATTGTATTCTTGGTTCAGTAGTGTTGATGCTGCTTTTGATGTACTGTATACCACTTGTGGTTTTCAATGTTTATTGTATTCTTGGTTCAGTAGTGTTGATGCTGCTTTTGATGTACTGTATACCACTTGTGGTTTTCAATGTTTATTGTATTCTGAGTTCAATAGTGTTGATGCTGCTTTTAATGTACTGTATACCACTTGTGGTTTTCAATATTTATTGTATTCTTGGTTCAATAGTGTTGATGCTGCTTTTGATGTACTGTATACCACTTGTGGTTTTCAATGTTTATTGTATTCTTGGTTCAATAGTGTTGATGCTGCTTTTGATGTACTGTATACCACTTGTGGTTTTCAATGTTTATTGTATTCTTGGTTCAGTAGTGTTGAATGCTGCTTTTGATGTACTGTATACCACTTGTGGTTTTCAATGTTTATTGTATTCTGAGTTCAATAGTGTTGATGCTGCTTTTGATGTACTGTATACCACTTGTGGTTTTCAATGTTTATTGTATTCTTGGTTCAATAGTGTTGATGCTGCTTTTGATGTACTGTATACCACTTGTGGTTTTCAATGTTTATTGTATTCTGAGTTCAGTAGTGTTGATGCTGCTTTTGATGTACTGTATACCACTTGTGGTTTTCAATGTTTATTGTATTCTGAGTTCAATAGTGTTGATGCTGCTTTTGATGTACTGTATACCACTTGTGGTTTTCAATGTTTATTGTATTCTTGGTTCAGTAGTGTTGATGCTGCTTTTGATGTACTGTATACTACATGATGTTTTTTTGATCAGTGAAATTTGATTCTCTTCAAGGCTTGGAACAACTTTATTAACAGCAGTGATGAAGAACAGTGGAAAATTCTGAACAAAACTGATGATCAGTCTGAATGGATTGTTAATGATGGTGATGAAGACTGTGTTGATGATGATAGACGTAACAGTAAGTATCATTTTAGAATATTTTGGTTTTCATTTATCTAAAGCTTTGAGGCTATTAATCTCATTATTGTATTAAATCACTAATTTAATCTGTTCTAAATCCTCTTTATAATTTATATTCTCACATTTTACCAAACTTCTTTATCTGGAACTGAAATTGAATGTTAATGAAGCAATGGGTTTTAAAGGTATTAACTTGACAAATTCAAAGTGTGACTGCTTTTAAATTAGTTAATTGTTTATAAAGATTTTATGTTACGTAAACAACTTGTTACATTGGATATAAAACAACTTTCTAAGCAGAGAATATTGCATGTTTTAGTGCTAATAATATTGAGTTTCTTAAAGTTATCATTTTAAAAGTGATATGTTTTGATACTGGTTCTGTCTTTTTATGTCTAAAATATAAAATGTCAATGGGACAGTTACATTATCATCCCAACATAGTAAGTTAGATATGATGTTAATTAATATAAATAATTTATTCAAATCACTTCACTGACTTCCAAAATGAAATATATTAGATTTGTGGATTATGTAAATTACAATTGATGTTGCTGTTGGCTGTAGGTCATCCTGCTTTCTCTGCTGAAGAATGCTACAGTAAGATTGACTGGGACTTGAGAAACACGTTAAAGAAGCGTCACATACCTATGGTGAGAAACCTTTAGTTGTGGTAGAAATGATTTAATCTCTCATATATATTTTTTAAGGTAATTAATCATAAAGGTTTAATATTATGTTGCACAAAAGGTGCTCAATTTAAGAACATTTTCAGATCTTGGGGAATAACTGAGAAACTATTAGCCTGAACTTATTAGGAATGTATTGTTTCTTTAGTTATTGTCATGGTAATAACCCACAGCATAAGTTATAAAGTGATTATACAATTAGGTTTTAAGGTATCTTCTCTTACAGTATTATGATAAGACACTTAGCTGTAGATTGTAAGTAACTGTAACATTTTTTTTATTAAGGAAATTAAGTATAACAATAGTTTACAAAGTTAACACTAAATAATATTACTTTAACCATCTTAACATAAAGCATGTTGAAATATGTCACTCGAGTATTCTTTTTGATGCACAAATATATGTACCACTTTATATGCTATCCCAAAGTCATACTAAAGTACTTTACAGAGCTATTATAACTTATTAAACCTTGTATGTATTACAGTTGAATGACATGTATCGAGTAACTGTACCTTCACAAAAGTATTACAAGTTATTAGATTTTGTATGTTTTTGCATGCTGTTAAGGGAACATTGATCCAGTTGGAAAAGAAGCTATCAGATTTCTTTTTGAACCAACCATACTCTATCTACAAACTGCGTCTGGGGAACAGCTATGAAAGACTGATGGTTCATGCTCTCTGTCAATACATGGGCTTAAAGTCATGTAGTAAGTTTCATATATTAAATGCTTTCAAAGTTTATTTTTGTGGAGACTGTTAATCAACATAATTCTAATGTTACTCAGATATTTAATGTGTAAAACAGTTCATGTCTTGGTTTTTCATTTCTGTGTTAAAAGGGATAAATTAAATATAAGTGGAAATTACATTACCAATCGCAATCACTGTCATTATTCAGTAGGGTTAGTGCAGTGTGTAAAACTGTCATCGTTCAGTAGGGTTAGTGTTATTGATAAATTCATATTCTGCCAGGAGAATGTTAACAAAGCTGTATAAACAGTTGTTGAGGTCAGAATTTATTTTAAATGTTTATTGATGACAACTTGATGTTTTAAATTCAGTAACGTGTATTGTTAGAATAATCAGTGTTAGTCTACAATGATATTTGAGAATCCATTGTTTTAATTTTTCATGAAAACATTTTTTTTGAAGGAATAATAATATTGGAAAGTGTTTTTAAATAACTAACATTTTTTTAGTGACTATGTAAACAGAGGGTCAGTAGTGTATTAGTTTGTCTTAATGTACAAGCTAACTTTATTACAAAGTGTGATGTGTCTGTCATCTGTGATACATGCTCCTTATCAAGAAAGCATTAGACATCAACTTAACCAATATAATTTTTAAGGCTACAATGAAAATGGTGTTCGTTGGACCAAAGTACATAACAAGTACGTGATATTCCATCCACCACCAGTCTTCTTGTCTACCTTCTTGGAGCTGAGAGCACAACGTTTCTGTCGAGGTTTCTGCTAATTGCTTGTTTGTAAACTGGACACAATGTAGTGTTTCTCGAGTTTAGACAAAATTGTAAACAGTGTATTTAAATTGGTTTTGTATTCCCCTCTTCAACTTAAGGTAGGACATGGTGTTGTATTTTAAAATCTTGTACTCGTGCCTTCATTGTACAGCAGTCTTTATCAACTGTTCCTTTAAGTTTTATTTCTAACAATAAATTTTTTGTTAAGCTTCTTTGTTCAGTTTTTGTGAATCTAGAACTGTTCTTCAGATGTTATTTGTTGATATATACTTCTCAATTGTTATTACTTTGGAGGAAATGAATTGTTACTTTTGTGGCAACATTATTTCAACTGGTATTAGCATGTTTGTTTTTATATCATATGTGGGTTTTGAAACTTTTTATATACAAGGTACATACTTATGTAGATATTTAGAAGTAGACATTGTGTTGGTTTTCATGTAATTATATTGTGACTATAAGACTTAAGATATAAAATTTAATTTGAAATATGTTTGTGATAATATGAAATTTTATTTTAAGAAACAAGTTGATCCTAATGTAAGATTTAAGTATTACATGTCCATGTATAATGAATATCAGATGGAATTCTCTCCTTTACATACTACAATGTTGCGTGTCCATAGCTACTATGAACGTGAGATGTAATTCTGTCCTTTACATACTACAATGTTGCGTGTCCGTAGCTACTATGAACGTGAGATGTAATTCTCTACTTTACATACTTAGTGAGCTCTTTACAAATATAATATCCAAGCTGTTTATTGTCTTATTTTTATTGTGAGTTAAAACAACTTTTATTTAAAAAAATGATAATTAAATGTAAAAACCTTTTTTTCCAGGAAAAAAGGTTCACTCCAATTTTTCTATATTCTCTGCTGATAAATAGTATGCCTTAATTCATCAGAAACAGACACCAAACTTTCAGAACAATCAGGTGTGTGTGTAATTGAACCAACGTTTTTCATTAAGCCTCTGGTGGATGTACAATATCTAATTTAGTTAATACAAAAAAAACACCTTCTTTAAGTAAACATAGGATAACAAGTTGAATGTTAATGTGAAAGTTACCAGATAACACTGATTTAGGTGTACGTTTTTATATGAAAGTTAAAATATAACACTGATTCTGGTGTACGATATAATTTGAAAGTTATCGGATAACGCTGAGTCAGGTGTACGATTTAATTTGAAAGTTATCGGATAACGCTGAGTCAGGTGTATGATGTAATCTGTGAAGGTACTGCTAACCAGTTTCTGGGTATTTGGAGAACAATAAATGGATTGGATGAATTAATTACAGCACTAAAATTTTAATTCTGATGTATCTTTCATATATCACACAGTCAAATTAATAAGTAATAAATAAGTACAACATATTTAAAACATGAAGAAATGAGGCATTACAAACAATACATGTTACACATATGTACAATAACCTGTGTAGATGTACTAACATGAAATTGATGATATAAACCCAATATATACAAGATGTGTGGGTGTAGTAATAGCAGAAATGAGATGCTGTTAACCCCCATTTTACCACTAATATCCTCTTTACATTACAACTTTTATATTTGTTGACCTTGGTTTCCATCCAAGGTCTGTTGATTGATTTTCAAAGTGTCTTTGTTAAACACCCTAGCTGTATGACTGACTGTTGTAACACTCTTAGAAATACATAATGTGTGAATTGTCTGACATCACAGTTGTGAAACACTCACTCTGACTTCTTTTGTCTTGAAGGCTTAATCTGACTGTTAAACAATAACAAATGCAGGTATCTTATTATGATAACAGAACTCTTTTGAATGGCCCAAACAGGTTTGTCAAATGTGGTGGTAATTGTGTTAAGTTTGTCATTCTAGTTGGATAAATAGTGATACTGTTTAGAATAATGTTAGTATGGCTGATATTTCAACTTCAAACGGGTGTTCCAAATGTTGCTGTTGTTCATTTCTGTTTACACGGTATTTAGGGCACTGGCTTCCATCTCGAGACAAAGCTGCCATTTTGAAAACACCCATCTTAGACTCCATCCAGTTCGGGACGAATTTATCAACAATGCTAAAAATAAATATTGGATTTACCGTTATTTATTTGAATAAACTGGAACACTAGAATGACAACTATAAAATTTCACCAGTTCCATATTTTATAAAAAACAAGAAATTACAACAGCTTTATAAAAAGTGAAAACCTTTCAATTTAAACTGATCAAGCAACACTAAACTATAACATCCACCTGACCCTGTACTCTAATCAGTTCAAGGTTCCTAGTATTTGTTATTATTATTATAGATTCAGTGTTTATACATGCATTTAAGCATCTTTAAAACATTTTGTTATATTGTTACCTTTAATGTTACGTGTTCTTTCTAAACTTTCAGTTGTATCAGAAACTTTAAAAGCTGGTGTTCCAGGTTGTTTCTCAATTGTAATCAGTCAATAACTAAACTCAAATGAAACTAAGTACAGAGATTTTCAACTTATTTAATTTATAACACCATAAGCTTAATATCATATTTAAACATTGCTTCATCATATCCTTCTTCTTACATCACTTCAAATTTAAATTGTACTCTACCTTATAATAGTTGTCTTTCATCTGGTGTCAAGTTATTATCATTATAATTTACCATCAAATTCAAATTGTGCTCTTTACTTGGTTATATAATGTCTCCCCTCTGGTGTCAGTTATTAACACTATAATTAACCATCAAATTCAAACTGTGCTCTTTACTTGGTTATATAATGTCTCCCCTCTGGTGTCAGTTATTAACACTATAATTAACCAAATTTAAATTGTGCTCTTTACTTGATCATAAATGTTTTCCCTCTGGTGCTACTCATCAACACTATAGTATACTATTAAATTTAAACTTTTCTCTACTTACTTAATCATAATTGTCTTCCCTTTGATGTCACTCATCGTACTTCCCAGTTCACAAATTATTCTGTTCATACAGTTTTCATCTTCTACAGCTGACCGATAGATAGAATAATATTTCTCAAACTTCTTGCGATAGCTACTGAAGACATCTGACATTTCACCTACTTCCCGCTTCCGTCGCGTAGAAGCGCTGGTTCCAGTTAGGCTAGTGACTGTGGGTAAGAGAAGTCGAGACCTATCAAACCCAGAATAGGCATGGCTAATGAGTAGAGACCGAAGCCATTACTTGCTTGTTTGATACCATAATCGCCAGCTTCGTTGCCATAGTGATAGTTGAAGCTGCTAGAAGGTGGAAAGTAGCCTGCATAGCCTCCTGGGTTACCTTGGAAACCTCCATATCCTCCAGCAATTAGTTGGTTTACTCCACTCTCGAATCCACTTTTATATCCTGAGTTCCGAAATGACCTGCATTAGTACCTCCAAACTGACCATCATTAAAACTTCCAAACTGATCAGAACTAAGTCCTGCGGCTCCCTGGTAAATGTCACCTGAAGAACTTTGGACTGAGGTGGTATCGAAGTTCGACCTGACTGGACTGAAATTGGATGCAGCATAGGTTGGTTGTAGCTCAGAACCAGAAATGCTACTGTCTTGTACCTTGGGTTTCTCCTGCACGGGGTAGTAGTAGTAATACTGACTATTTTTACTAGCAGAGGATGGCTGGTAACTCTGGCTAGAAGAATCCAGCCTGCTTCCACTCGAAGATTGGCTGGATGGAGTATATAGGCTGATGATTACTCTCACTTGATTTCTTGTCTTCTCTTTTTGAGGAAGATCCTGATGCAACGAAAGTTAGGACTAATAGCCCCAAATAAAACACTAACTTCAGCATCCTAAAGGAAAAAAACAGAACCATGTAAAATATACCAAACAGTAACTTCAACATACTAAAGGTAAAAAAGCAGAACCATGTGAAATATACCAAACAGTAACTTCAACATACTAAAGGTAAAAAAGCAGAACCATGTGAAATATACCAAACAGTAACTTCAACATGCTAAAGGTAAAAAAACAAAACCATGTGAAATATACCAAACAGTAACTTCAACATACTAAAGGTAAAAAAACAAAACCAAGTGAAATATACTTAACAGTAACTTCAACATCCTAAAAAGTAAAAAACAAAACAAAAACAGAACCAAACGAAACTTTAACTAGAAACAAGGGATTTTAGCACTACAAGTAGCAATGGACTTTATAACTAGAAGTAACAAAGAACTTTATCACTACAAGTAACAGATGATTATAAATACAAACATTAGACGACTATAATTACAGACAACAATAGATTATAAATACAGATAACAATGGACTATCATTACAACGAAACTTTATATTATTAACAAATTTTTAGTAACCACTCTAGCAACTTTAAATAACGTATTATTTACTTAACGTATTTATTATTTACATTAAATCGAGAAGTTCCTATTTCCTTTACTTACTTTCTGATGGAACTGTCCGTCTTCTTACAAACCTTGACGAGTTTTTATTTCAACGCAGATAGCATGGGAATTAAGTACTCCGACTACAGTATGACGTCACTATAATCACGTGACATATATTTATCAAATAACCTCATTCCGAGTCCCGTTATACGTGTTTTGTGAAATAGTACTTGCTGTGATTGGATAACTTCAATTTCAGTGTCAATTTGCCTTCAGGTGCCACCTTGTACCTACAGTTGGGTCACTATTTGTATTTGACCCGGAAACAAACAACTTATATCCGTCTTGGCTTTGACCGATATCGGAAGAGGGTCACGCCGAGAGGTGCGGTGTTATTTCTAAAGAGGCATTCCTCAAAACAGACCCATTTTCAGTCTTCCGCGTTCTGTTGAGGTCATTAAACCTTGAGTACAAGTTCAAGGATTCGACTAGTTTACGAATCCTTCATTTCCATTTCACAACTAGTTTCCAGCGAGGTACCTAGAGCTGACTTAGAGGAGACGACACTTTCGGTGTAAAGATGATTTCTTACGAAAATAAAAAAACAATTGTGTATCATAAAATCATGAACTTGAAAATATCAAAAAGTCTATAAAAAAAAACTACCTTCTTGTAAAAGAACACTCTTCATTAGTCTGAGAAGTAACAAAACAAAGTCTCTGTATTTATATATGAAGTAAAACAAATAATGTTAAATAACAAACCTATCTGTATTTACATATGAAGTGAAACAAGTTGCATTAAATAACAGCCTATCTGTATTGATATACGAAGTATAACAAGTAACAATAAGAAACTAACTTTATTTATATATGAAATAAAACAAGTAACATTGAATGACAAACTATCTTTATTTATATATGAAGTGAAATGAGTAACTAAGAGTTCTTCAATGATACCAAAATGGAAAAGTAACATTGAATTACAACATTTCTTTGTGTATCTAAAGGGTAAAAGATAATAACGAGTATTTTAACTAAGTTTTCCAATGACATAAAATTAAAGTACATGGCAACGAAAAAATCAATTTGAGTTAAAAGAAGACAGAGTAGGACTAAGTCAGTTTAACCATATCATATAAATAAGAGACAAACATACTATCTGAACATAATGCTGGTAAACCATATGAGAAAGTTCTAGTTCTAAAACAAAGAAACAAAATTAGCGTAAAATCTGTTCAATGTAAGATGAACGAAGAGTGAATTTAGATCATTTATTTAACGTATTAATGAAAATACCACTTTTTCTCTGCCTTGAAATTTTACGGAAAATATAATTTAATCTCATTTTGATATAACTCTCTTATTTGTGTAATTTAAGGAATTAAAATATTCGTTTTTTACTAAATATATATTTTTACTGTTTTGAAAAATTTGACTTTAATCCCTAAATATTTTAATACCTTTGAAGAATGCTACAATGCTCTGTTTTGATGGTCATATTTATCTAAACGAACACGTTAAATGAAAGTTAGGACTAAGTACTCGTTTCGAGAAAGAGTGAGGCCTAATTATACCACAATGTCAGTTCACCAGCAGTTTCAGACAAATAAAGAAAATACAACCATAAAGATGTCAGAACAACTGTGCTGCAGTGATGGAAAGTGGGGAGGGAGGAACACAGTAACCTGAAAACCTTCTACAAACAAAATTTTGTTGTTAGGAGATTCCAACTTCAACTTAAGGCTTGTTAAATAAAAATCGTGCCGAATCCACTTCTTTTCCTTAGAAGCAAAACTCGCCTGTTAAAACTGTTACAGTTAATATAAGAAGTGTGTTTGAGAAATTTAAAACTAACAGACGTAAACCTGAGGTTGAATCTGTTCGTCAATTTCCCGAGTAAAGTAAATATGATGGTATTGTTTCCATGGTGACATATCCCCTTTCTTTGTCTCCTTTTGTTCTATATCACATTTTGTACTCACCATACTATATGCCAGTCTGTTGTACGTCCGTCTCATATCTCAAATAAATACCTCACTCTTTTCCAACGTGTGTAGTATATGTCTCTGTCTATATCTCTTGTTTACGTTAAACTATCTGTGTACGTAAACATTGCATGCCACTAAGTTTTAATACATACCGCACTGTTTATCTCTATATAATATATGCATATTAACTTCCTTGTCTGCATTTAGCATATAAAGTTTGTTTGTATACACCTGTAGTGTACGTTAATTACCCTGTTTGTCTATATATTACCCTGCTTGGATGTATCATAATCCATATCAAGAGTACGCCACACTGTTTGTTTACATATGTAGTGTAAGTTAAAATACACATGATGACAACACACCCACTTCAAATATGTATTTTCAAGACGGATGTATGGGTATTAAAAATTTTAATTACAATAAACCACAAAACGTTTCGACCTTCTCTGATCATCTTCAGATCCATATGTGGTTTACACTACTGACGTAGACATACAGTGTGGCCATTAATACAGATGTAAATATATAGTGTGGCTCATATAATACATGTAGACGTATAGTGTGGACTCCACTACAGATGCAACGATATAGTGTGGTCCACTCTATATTTCTACATTTATACAATAAGCCACACTATATGTCTACATGTGTATTAATATATACATATATATATATCTACATCAGTAGAGTAAGTCACACAATATGACTCCATCTGTATTATTGGTCACAGTATATCTCTACACATATAATGTAGCCAATACTACATCTATAATGTAGGTCACACTATATGTCTACATTTATTTTATTGGCCACACTTCATATGTGCATCTGTATTATTAGCCACACCATCTGTCTACATTTATAGCATAGATCACATTATAGGACTACATCTCTATTATTGGCCCCACTTTATTTCTAAATCTACAATATTTGCCACACTATATGCCTAGATCTATATTACTGGCCACACCACATCTATATCATTGGCCACACTATATATCTACATCTGTAGAGTAAGTCACACTATATGACTCCATCTGTATTATTGGCCACACTATATCTCTACATATATAATGTAGCCAATACTACATCTATAATGTAGGTCACACTATATGTCTACATTTATATTATTGGCCAGACTTCATATGTGCATCTGTCTACATTTATAGCGTAGATCACATTATAGGACTACATCTATATTATTGGCCCCACCCTATTTCTAAATCTATAATATTCGCCACACTATATGCCTAGATCTATATTATAGGCCACACTATATGTCCACATCTATATTATTGGTCAAAACATATGTCTACATTTACCTTATTGGTCACATTACATACATGCCTATATCTGTATTATTTGCCACACTATATGTCTACTTTTATATTATTGGCTTCACTATATCTACATTTATAGTGTAGATCCCACTACATCTCTACATGTATATTATTGGCCGAAATATATATATATATATATCGTCAATATTATTGGTCACACTATAAGTCCAGACCTATTTGATTGGCCATAATGTATGTCTACATTTACATTATTAGCCAAACTATATGTCCACACCTATAGTGTAGGCGACACTATGTACCTACATCTATACTGATATCCACACTATATATCTACATCTATAATGACATCCACACTATGTATCTGCATCTATACTGATATCCACACTGTGTATCTGCATCTATACTGATATCCACACTATATATCTGCATCTATGCTGATATCCACACTGTGTATCTGCATCTATACTGATATCCACACTATATATCTGCATCTATGCTGATATCCACACTATATATCTGCATCTATAATGACATCCACACTATATATCTGCATCTATACTGATATCACACTATATATCTGCGTCTATGCTGATATCCACACTGTGTATCTGCATCTATGCTGATATCCACACTATGTATCTGCGTCTATACTGATATCCACACTGCGTATCTGCATCTATGCTGATATCCACACTATGTGCGTCTGCGTCTATGCTTTGATATCCACACTATGTATCTGCATTTATGCTGATATCCACACTGGGGTATCTGCATCTATGTTGATATCACACGCTGTCTAACTGCATCTATGCTGATATCCACACTATATATCTGCATCTATGCTGATATCCGCACTATGTATATCTGCATCTATGCTGATATCCACACTATGTGTGTCTGCGTCTATACTGATATCCACACTGTATATCTGCGTCACATACTGATATCCACACTGTGTATGCGTACATCTATGCGCGATATCCACACTATATATCTGCATCTATACTGATGTCCACACTGTATATCTCTGCGTCTATACTGATATCCACACTATATGTCTATATCTATACTGATATCCACACTATGTATCTACATCTATACTGATATCCACACTGTGTGTCTGCATCCATACTGATATCACACTGTATATCTGCATCTATACTGATATCACACTGTGTGTCTGCATCCGTACTGATATCCACACTGTGTATCTGCATCTATACTGATATCCTCACGTATGTATCTGCGTCTATACTGATATCCACACTATGTATCTGCATCTATCGATATCCACACTGTATATCTGCGTCTGTGCTGATATACACACTATGTATCTGCATCTATACTGATATCCACACTATATATCTACATCTATACTGATATCCACACTATATATCTACATCTATACTGATATCTACACTATATATCTACATCTATACTGATATCCACACAATGTATCTACATCTATTCTGATATCTACATCTATACTGATATCCACACTATGTATCTACATCTATACTGATATCCACACTATATATCTACATCTATACTGATATCCACACTACGTATCTACATCTATACTGATATCCAAACTATATATCTACATCTATACTGATATCCACTCTATATATCTACATCTATACTGATATCCACACTATATATCTACATCTATACTGACATCCACACTATATGTCTACATCTATATTATTAGCCAAACTATATGTCTACATCTATATTATTAGCCAAACTATATGTCCACACCTATAGAGTAGGCTTACACTGTGTATGTACATCTATGCTGATATCCACACTATATATCTGCATCTATACTGATATCCACACTATATATCTACATCTATACTGACATCCACACTATATGTCTACATCTATATTATTAGCCAAACTATATGTCTACATCTATATTATTAGCCAAACTATATGTCCACACCTATAGAGTAGGTGACACTATGTATCTACATCTATACTGATATCCACACTATATACCTACATCTATACTGATATCCACACTATATATCTACATCTATACTGATATCCACATTATATATATACATCTATACTGATATCCACACTATATATCTACATCTATACTGATATCCACACTATGTTTCTACATCTATACTGATATCCACAGTATATATCTACATCTATACTGATATCCACACTATATATCTACATCTATACTGATATCCACACTATATATCTACATCTATATTATTAGCCAAACTATATGTCCACACCTATACTGATATCCACACTATATATCTACATCTATACTGATATCCACACTATATACCTACATCTATACTGATATCCACACTATGTATCTACATCTATATTATTAGCCAAACTATATGTCTACATCTATATTATTGGACACACTCTATGTATACATTAATATTATTAGACAGATGATATGTCTACATTCATATTACTGACCACACCATATGTCTACATCTAAAGCTTAGGTCACACTATATGTCTACGTCTATATTGTTGGCCATACTGCATCTCTACATCTATAACGTTGGCCACAATATATGTATGGATCTATATTATTGGCTACACTGTACGTCTATATTGATATCACTGGACACACTATATCTCAACATCTAAAATGTAGGCCACACTATGTGTACATTTATATTACTTACAACATTAAATCTCTACATTTATATTATTGGCCTCAGTATATCTCTACAACTTAATAATTGACCACACTATATGTCAACATCTATATTATTGCTGATACTATATGTCTATATCTATATTATTGGCCATACTATATTTCTACATCTATAATATAGGTCACACTATGTGTCTGCATCTGTATTATCGGCCATACTGTATATCTACATCTATATTATTGGCGATACAATATGTCTAAATCTATATTATTGGCGATACTTTATCTATGTTATTCGACACACTGTATGTCTATATTTATATTATTGGCCACACTATATGTCTACATCTATGCTATTCGCCAGACTATATGTGTATATTGATATTATTGGCCACAGTATATATCAACATATATATGATAGGTTATACTATATGTCTGCATTTCCTCTGTAGACCACACTACATCTCTACATCTACAATGCAGTCAACAGAGTACCTCTACGTCTATATTGTAGGTTACGCTTATATGTCTGCATGAGTATTATTGATACACACTATGTGTCTAGATCTATATTACTGGCAACACTATATGTCTAAATCTACATTATTGGTCACACTATATCTCTACATCTATAATGTTATGCACAATATGTGTACATCTACATTAATGGCCACACTATATTTGTACATCTGTATTATTGGCTACACTATATCTCTATATCTATAGCATAGTTCACACTATATATATACATCTATATTTTTGGCCACACTATATTCCTACATCTATAATGTAGGCCACAGAATACGCTTTCATCTATAGTGTAAGTTGCAACATATGTCCTCCATCTATATTATTGGCCAAACTACATCTCTACATCTATAATGTTGAGCACGATGTGTCTACATTTATATTACTGGCCACACTCTATGTCTACATCTATATTATTGGCCACACTATATGTCACGCGTATATTATATACCACACGAAATGTCTACATCTATACTATTGGCCACACTATATGTCAACACTTATATTACTGGCCACGCTATATCTCGACATCTATAGTGTAAGACGCACTATATCTCTATTATATATATATTATTGTCTATACTATATGTCAACTTTTGTATGATTGGAAACACTATATTGCTACATCTATAGTGAATGTCACACTATATGTGTATATCCATATTATTGGCCACATTATATGTCTATATCCTTATTATTACACACACTCTTTGTCTACATCCATATTATTGACCATACTGTATGTCTATATCTACACTGTAGATCATTGTAAATTATTGTCCACACTATATGTCTGAATCTATACTATTGGCCAAACTATGTGTCTTCATATATATTATTGGACATACTATATCTCAACATCTATAGAGTATGATGCACTGTAGATCATACTATATAACTACATGTAAATTATGGTCCACACTATATGTCTGAATCTATATTATTGGACATACTATATCTCAACATCTATACAGTATGATACACTATATATCTATATTATTGTCGACACTATATGCTAAATTTATATTATTCACCAAAGTATATTTCAATATCTATATTGCTGGCCACACTTTATGTCTACATTTATATTATTCGTCACACTATATCTCTACATTTATATTATTGGCCATACTATATCTCTACATTTATATTATTGGCCACACTATATCTCTATGTCTATATTATTGGCCACACTATATCTCTATGTCTATATTATTGGCCACACTATATCTCTATGTATATATTATTGGCCACACTATATCTCTATGTCTATATTATTGGCCACACTATATGTTTACATCTATATTCCTGGCTACACGGCATCTCTATGTCTATATTTCTGGCCACACTATATGTCTACATGTACTCGTACAGTATATACTGTCTTGATTACATTATATTCCCCTCTAACGCCTGTGTTTATAACATTTTCTATTTTAGCTACAACTTATATAAATTTCGGCGAATATTGAAATTGACCGTTATATTACGATCCCCCCAACATTGGAAGAGTTAATATGTTCATTGAAAGGATTCAAACCTGTGATCCACTATTTGCGAATCAGGAAATCTCTTCAAAGTCACTTTCAAGATTACAATTCAACAGTTAAACATGAACTTGATAATAATTAAGATTCACTTATATAATCTCGTTCCCACAGTAACAATAGTTGGACATGAAAATCTAGAATAAATATAATGCCTAGACCATGGTTTTTCAAACTGTGCCCCGCGGAGCCCTTGGGCTCCGCCAAAGTTACCTGGGGCTCCGCGAGGAAATTTTAGAATGTTAATATATTTTCCTAAAATTATAATTAGAATACCCTGTAAAAAAAAAGTAAAATGTATCTTTTATATAACAAGTTCGTCACTTATTGGACCTTTTAGTATTTTATTCTGCCAGACGGTTTTGTTTAACTTGGGGAAGTTCTCGCGGTGAAAGTGTTAATATAATATCAGTTAACTTTGACAGTGGCAAAACTGGTTGATAGTAGATATGGCACCATCTCAAGATCACATGCTTCATTGGAGATGAAAGATATCTTAGTAATTTTCCTATGAAACATCGGTCAACACTAGGTAGTGATGCCAACTGTCGTGTAACACGCAGATCTGGATTAGCGGCTAACTGTCGAATAAAATGAAACATGACGTCATAGCTGAAACTTGTCCAAGTTTGAAACATTGTAATGAAACTAAATGCAGTATCAATTGTTTCAATTTCAAAGTATATTTATATGAAGTATAATTATATTTATGACAATTATAATTTACTTAAGTGGAGATGCAAAAGTTTGAGTCTTACAGTACATATCTGATTAGTGTACAACTTCTGGGGAATACTGCCCTCCTCATGTACAACTACCGGGGAATACTGCCCTCCTCATGTACAACTACTGGGGAATACTGCCCTCCTCATGTACAACTACTAGGGAATACTGCCATCCTCATGTACAACTTCCGGGGAATACTGCCCTCCTCATGTACAACTACTAGGGAATACTGCCCTCCTCATGTACAACTTCCGGGGAATACTGCCCTCCTCATGTACAACTACTGGGGAATACTGCCCTCCTCATGTACAACTTCCGGGGAATACTGCCCTCCTCATGTACAACTACTGGGAATACTGCCCTCCTCATGTACAACTTCCGGGAATACTGCCTTCCTCATGTACAACTTCCGGGGAATACTGCCCTCCTCATGTACAACTACTGGGGAATACTGCCATCCTCATGTACAACTTCCGGGGAATACTGCCCTCCTCATGTACAACTACTAGGGAATACTGCCCTCCTCATGTACAACTTCCGGGAATACTGCCCTCCTCATGTACAACTACTGGGGAATACTGCCCTTCTCATGTACAACTACTGGGGAATACTGCCCTCCTCATGTACAACTACTGGGAAATACTGCCTTTCTCATGTACAACTACTGGGGAATACTGCCCTCCTCATGTACAACTACTGGGGAATACTGCCCTTCTCATGTACAACTACTGGGGAATACTGCCCTCCTCATGTACATCTAATGGGAATACTGCCCTCCTCATGTAGAAAAATTACTGCAGATTCAAAATCCTTTTGTTGACTCTGCAAATACCAACGATTTGTCTTTGAAAGAGTAAGAACAGCTTATAGAAAGTTCAACTGATTACACACTAAAAACAAAATTTTAGCAGGAAGAAATCACACAATCTTGGATTCAAATAGTTATGGAATACCCTGAAATAAGTAACAGAGCTTTGGAAATTTTGATGCGTTTTCCAACAATATATCTTTGTGAGCAAACATTTTCACTGTATACAGCTACAAAGATCAAATTTAGAAACAGGCTAAATATTGAAGATGATTTGTGCTTACAAGTGACGACCAAATATTGAACTACTTTGTTAACAAAAGCAAGCCCGTACGAACCACTAATAAATAAATAAGTACACCGTACTTTTACTGATATAAATTTTGTAAGTAGAATGGTATGAACAAGTAGAAGTAAAAATGTTTCTTTAAATATTGATATTTTAAATAAATTTATATTCTAAAAGTTTGAAGTAAACTTTATCTGGTGCTAGTGGCCGATTGTTTCTATTTTTAGTGTATTTTATTTTATTAAGGCTCCGGAATGTTTGTTCTTTTTATGTGAAGCTCGGCAGGTCTAAAAGTTTGGGAATCCTTCCGAGATCACCGAAGTAGCCGTCAAATCCGTCAAGTCTGATAAGCCCTGTAACTAGACTAAAGTCCGCATTGGCATTAAATATAGTGTCTTTGTAATAAAGTTTACTTTGCTTTCTCGCATGACTCTTCTATATAGGTACTCTGTTCTCGCATGACTCTTCTATATACATGCTATGAGCCCGGCATGGCCAGATGGTTAAGGTACTCGAATCGTAATCCAACGGTCGCGGGTTCGAATCCCCGACACATGGAACATACTCGCCCTTTCAGCCGTGGAGTCGTTATAATGTGACGGTCAAACCCAATATTAGTTGGTAAAACAGTAGCCCAAAAGTTGTCCGTTGGCGGTGATGACTAGTTGCCTTCCCTTTAGTCTCACACTGCTAAACTAGGGATGGCTAGGGCAGATAGCCCTCTAGTAACTTTGCGCGAAATTCAAAACAATCAAACAAACAATACATGCTCTCTTCTCGCAACACTCTTCCTTAGAGATGCTCTGTTCTCTCATGACTCTTCTCTGTAGGTGCTCTGTTCTCGCATTACTCTTCTCCATAGGTGCTCTGTTCTCGCATTACTCTTCTCTATAGGTGCTCTGTTCTCACATGACTCTTCTCTCTAGATGCTCTGTTCTCGCATCACTCTTCTCTGTAAATGTTCTGTTCTCGAATGACTCTTCTCTATAGATGCTCTGTTCTTGCATGACTCTTCTCTATAGATGCTCTGTTCTCGCATGACTCTTGACTATAGATACTCTGTTTTTGCATGACTCTTCTCTATATATGCTCTGTTTTCGCATGACTCTACTCTATAGGTGCTCTATTCTCGCATGACTCTTCTCTATAGACGCTCTGTTCTCGGATGACTCTTCTCTAT
This sequence comes from Tachypleus tridentatus, assembly GCF_004210375.1. Classification (NCBI taxonomy): domain Eukaryota; kingdom Metazoa; phylum Arthropoda; class Merostomata; order Xiphosura; family Limulidae; genus Tachypleus; species Tachypleus tridentatus. The sequence continues at coordinate 177,991,086 of NC_134825.1, forward strand.
AGATGCTGTGTTCTCGCATGACTCTTCCCTATAAATACTCTGTTCTCGCATGACTCTTCTCAATAGATGCTCTGTTCTTGCATCAATCTTCTTTATAAATACTGCGTTCTCGCATGACTCTTCTCTATAGTTGCTCTGTTCTCGCATGACTCTTCCCTATAAATATAGATGCTCTGTTCTCGCATGACTTTTCTCTATAGATGCTCTTTTCTCGCATGACTCTTCTCTATAGAGTCTCTGTGCTCGCATCACTCTTCCCTATAGTTGCTCTGTTCTGGGACGACTTTTCTCTGTAGTTGCGATGTTTTCGCATGACTCTTCTCTATGGGTGCTCTGTTCTCGCATCACTCTTCTCTCTAGATGCTCTGTTCTCGCATGATTCTTCTCTATAGGTGCTCTGTTGTCGAATAACTCTTCTCTATAGATGCTCTTTTCTCACATGACTCTTCCTTATAAGTATAAATGTTCTTTTCTCGCATGACTCTTGCCTATAGATACTCTGTTCTCGCATGACCCTACTCTATAGATGCTCTGTTCTCGCATGACTCTTCCCTATATGTGCTCTGTTCTCGCATGACTCTTCCCTCTAAATATAGATGCTCTGTTCTCGCATGACTCTTCTCTGTAGATGCTGTGTTCTCTCATGACTCTTCTCTGTAGGTGCTCTGTTTTCGCATGACTCTTCCCTATAAATATAAATGCTCTATTCTCGCATGACGCTTCTCTATAGATGCTCTGTTCTTGCATGACTCTTCCATATAAATGCTCTGTTCTCACTTCACTGTTCTTTATAAATGCTCTGTTGTCGCATGACTCTTCTCTATAGTTGCTCTGTTCTCGGATGACTTTTCTCTAAAGTTGCTATGTTCTCGCATGACTCTTCTCTATAGAGTCTCTGTGCTCGCATCACTCTTCCGTATAGGTGCTCTGTTCTCTCATGACTGTTCTCTATAGATGCTCCGTTTTCGCATGACTCTTCTCTATAGGTGATTTGTTCTCGCATCACTCTTCTATATAAATGCTCTGTGATTGCATCACTCTTCCCTATATGTGCTCTGTTCTCGTATGACTCTTCTCTATAAATGCTCTGTTTTCGCATGACTCTTCTCTGTAGATGCTCTGTTCTCGCATGACTCTTCTCTATACATGCTCTGTTTTTGCATGACTCTTCTCTATAGTTGCTCTGTTCTCGGATGACTTTTCTCTAAAGTTGCTATGTTTTCGCATGACTCTTCTTTATAGGTGCTCTGTTCTCGCATGACTCTTCTCTATAGAGTCTCTGTGCTCGGATCACTCTTCCCTATAGGTGCTCTGTTCTCGCATCACTCTTCTCTATAGTTGCTCTGTTCTCGGACGACTTTTCTCTGTAGTTGCGATGTTTTTGCATGACTCTTCTCTATGGGTGCTCTGTTCTCGCATCACTCTTCTCTATAGATGCTCTGTGCCCGCATCACTCTTCCCTATATGTGCTATGTTCTCGTATGACTCTTTCTGTGGATGCTCTATTCTTGCATGACTATTCTCTATAGATGCTCTGTTTTCGCATGACTCTTCTTTATAGTTGCTCTGTTCTCGGATGACGTTTCTCTGTAGTTGCTCAGTTCTCGTATGACTCTTCTCTATAGGTGCTCTGTTCTCGCATGACTCTTCTCTATAGATGCTCTGTTTTCGCATGACTCTTCTCTATAGTTGCTCTGTTCTCGGATGACTTTTCTTTAAAGTTGCTATGTTCTCGCATGACTCTTCTCTATAGATGCTCTGTGCTCGCATCACTCTTTCCTATATGTGCTCTGTTCTCGCATGATTCTTCTGTATAGGTGCTCTGTTGTCGAATATCTCTTCTCTATAGATGCTCTTTTCTCGCATCACTCTTCCCTAGAAATATAAATGTTCTGTTCTCGCATGACTCTTGCCTATAGATACTCTGTTCTCGCATAACTCTTGCCTATAGATACTCTGTTCTCGCATGACTCTTCTCTATAGATGCTCTGTTCTTGCATGACTCTTCCATATAAATGCTCTGTTCTCACTTCACTCTTCCCTATAAATGCTCTGTTGTCGCATGACTCTTCTCTATAGTTGCTATGTTCTCGCATGACTCTTCTTTATAGGTGCTCTGTTCTCGCATGACTCTTCTCTATAGAGTCTCTGTGCTCGCACCACTCTTCCCTATAGGTGCTCTGTTCTCGCATGACTATTCTCTATAGATGCTCTGTTTTCGCATGACTCTTCTCTATAGTTGTTCTGTTCTCGGATGACGTTTCTTTAAAGTTGCTCTGTTCTCGCATGACTCTTCTCTATGGGTGATCTGTTCTCGCATCACTCTTCTCTATAAATGCTCTGTGCTTGCATCACTCTTCCCTATATGTGCTCTGTTCTCGTATGACTCTTCTCTATAAATGCTCTGTTTTCGCATGACTCTTCTCTATAGATGCTCTGTTCTCGCATGACTCTTCTCTCTAGATGCTCTGTTCTTGCATGACTCTTCTCTCTAGATGCTCTGTTCTTGCATGATTCTTCTGTATAGGTGCTCTGTTGTCGAATAACTCTTCTCTATAGATGCTCTGTTCTTGCATGACTCTTCCATATAAATGCTCTGTTCTCACTTCACTCTTCCCTATAAATGCTCTGTTGTCGCATGACTCTTCTCTATAGTTGCTCTGTTCTCGGATGACTTTTCTCTGTAGTTGCGATGTTTTTGCATGACTCTTCTCTATAGGTGCTCTGTTCTCGCATCACTCTTCTCTATAGATGCTCTGTGCTCGCATCACTCTTCCCTATATGTGCTCTGTTCTCGTATGATTCTTCCCTGTAGATGCACTGTTCTCGCATGACTCGTCTCTGTAGATGCTCTCTTCCCTATAAATATAAATGCTCTGTTCTCGCATGACTTGCCTATGGATGCTCTGTTATTGCATGATTCCTCCCTATAAATGTTCTGTTATCGCATGACTCTTCTCTATAGCTGCTCTGTTCTCGGATGACTTTTCTCTAAAGTTGCTATGTTCTCGCATGACTCTTCTTTATAGGTGCTCTGTTTTCGCATGACTCTTATCTATAGAGTCTTTGTGCTCGCATCACTCTTTCCTATAGGTGCTCTGTTCTCGCGTGACTATTCTCTATAGGTGCTCTGTTCTCGCATGACTCTTTTCTATAGATGCTCTGTCCTCGCATCACTCTTCCCTATATGTGCTCTGTTCTCGTATGACTCTTCTCTATAAATGCTCTGTTTTCGCATGACTCTTCTCTGTAGATGCTCTGTTCTCGCATGACTCTTCTCTGTAGATGCTCTGTTCTCGCATGACTCTTCTCTGTAGATGCTCTTTGCTCGCATAACACTTCTCTGTAGATGCTCTGTGCTCGCATAACTCTTCCCTAAAAATATAGATGCTCTGTTCTCGCATGACTCTTCTCTATAAATATAGATGCTCTGTTCTCTCATGCTTCTTCTCTGTAGGTACTCTGTTCTCACATTACTCTTCTCTATAGGTGCTCTATTCTCGCATAACTCTTCCCTATAAATATAAATGCTCTGTTCTCGCATGACTATTGCCTATGAATGCTCTGTTCTTGCATGATTCTTCCCTATAAATGCTCTGTTCTCATTTCACTGTTCCCTATAAATGCTCTGTTCTCACTTCACTGTTCTCTATAAATGCTCTGTTGTCGCATGACTCTTCTCTATAGTTGCTCTGTTCTCGGATGACTTTTCTCTAAAGTTGCTATGTTCTCGCATGACTCTTCTCTATAGATGCTCTGTGCTCGCATGACTCTTCCCTATATGTGCTCTGTTCTCGCATGACTCTTCTCTATAGATGCTCTGTTTTTGCATGACTCTTCTCTATAGATACTCTGTTCTCGCATGACCCTACTCTATAGATGCTTTGTTCTCGCATAACTCTTCTCTGTAGATGCTGTTCTCGCACGACTCTTCCTTATATGTGCTCTGTTCTCGTATGACTCTTCTCTGTAGGTGCTCTGTTCTCGCATTACTTTTCTCTATAGGTGCTCTGTTCTCGCATGACTCTTCCCTATAAATATAAATGCTCTGTTCTCGCATGACTCTTGCCTATGGATGCTCTGTTTTTGCATGATTCTTCCCTATAAATGCTCTGTTCTCACTTCACTGTTCCCTGTAAATGCTGTGTTGTCGCATGCCTCTTCTGTATAGTAGCTCTGTTCTCGGATGACTTTTCTCTAAAGTTGCTATGTTCTCGCATGACTCTTCTTTATAGGTGCTCTGTTTTCGCATGACTCTTCTCTATAGAGTCTCTGTGCTCGCATCACTCTTCCCTATAGGTGCTCTGTTCTCGCATGACTATTCTCTATAGGTGCTCTGTTCTCGCATGACTCTTCTCTATAGATGCTCTGTCCTCGCATCACTCTTCCCTATATGTGCTCTGTTCTCGTATGACTCTTCTCTATAAATGCTCTGTTTTCACATGACTCTTCTCTGTAGATGCTCTGTTCTCGCATGACTCTTCTCTGTAGATGCTCTGTTCTCGCATGACTCTTCTCTGTAGATGCTCTTTGCTCGCATGACACTTCTCTGTAGATGCTCTGTTCTCGCATAACTCTTCCCTATAAATATAGATGCTCTGTTCTCGCATGACTCTTCTCTATAGGTGCTCTGTTCTCGCATGACTGTTCTCTATAGGTGCTCTGTTCTCGCATGACTCTTCTCTATAAATATAGATGCTCTGTTCTCTCATGCTTCTTCTCTGTAGGTACTCTGTTCTCACATTACTCTTCTCTATAGGTGCTCTATTCTCGCATAACTCTTCCCTATAAATATAAATGCTCTGTTCTCGCATGACTCTTGCCTATAAATGCTCTGTTCTCACTTCACTGTTCCCTATAAATGCTCTGTTGTCGCATGACTCTTCTCTATAGTTGCTCTGTTCTCGGATGACTTTTCTCTAAAGTTGCTATGTTCTCGCATGACTCTTCTCTATAGATGCTCTGTGCTCGCATGACTCTTCCCTATATGTGCTCTGTTTTTGCATGACTCTTCTCTATAGATGCTCTTTTCTCGCATGACTCTTCTTTATAAATATAAATGTTCTGTTCTCGCATGACTCTTGCCTATAGATACTCTGTTCTCGCATGACCCTACTCTATAGATGCTCTGTTCTCGCATAACTCTTCTCTGTAGATGCTGTTCTCGCACGACTCTTCCTTATATGTGCTCTGTTCTCGTATGACTCTTCTCTGTAGGTGCTCTGTTCTCGCATTACTTTTCTCTATAGGTGCTCTGTTCTCGCATGACTCTTCCCTATAAATATAAATGCTCTGTTCTCGCATGACTCTTGCCTATGGATGCTCTGTTTTTGCATGATTCTTCCCTATAAATGCTCTGTTCTCACTTCACTGTTCCCTGTAAATGCTGTGTTGTCGCATGCCTCTTCTGTATAGTAGCTCTGTTCTCGGATGACTTTTCTCTAAAGTTGCTATGTTCTCGCATGACTCTTCTTTATAGGCGCTCTGTTTTCGCATGACTCTTCTCTATATAGTCTCTGTGCTCGCATCACTCTTCCCTATAGGTGCTCTGTTCTCGCATGACTATTCTCTATAGGTGCTCTGTTTTCGCATGACTCTTCTCTATAGTTGCTCTGTTCTCGGATGACTTTTCTCTAAAGTTGCTATGTTCTCGCATGACTCTTCTTTATAGGTGCTCTGTTCTCGCATGACTCTTCTCTATAGAGTCTCTGTGCTTGCACCACTCTTCCCTATAGGTGCTCTGTTCTCGCATGACTATTCTCTATAGATGCTCTGTTTTCGCATGACTCTTCTCTATAGTTGCTCTGTTTTCGGACGACTTTTCTCTGTAGTTGCGATGTTTTCGCATGACTCTTCTCTATAGGTGCTTTGTTCTCGCATCACTCTTCTCTATAGATGCTCTGTGCTCGCATCACTCTTCTCTATAGAGTCTCTGTGCTCGCATCACTCTTCCCTATAGGTGCTCTGTTCTCGCATGACTATTCTCTATAGGTGCTCTGTTCTCGCATGACTCTTCTCTATAGATGCTCTGTCCTCGCATCACTCTTCCCTATATGTGCTCTGTTCTCGTATGACTCTTCTCTATAAATGCTCTGTTTTCGCATGACTCTTCTCTGTAGATGCTCTGTTCTTGCATGACTTTTCTCTGTAGATGCTCTTTGCTCGCATGACACTTCTCTGTAGATGCTTTGTGCTCGCATAACTCTTGCCTATAAATATAGATGCTCTGTTCTCGCATGACTCTTCTCTATAAATATAGATGCTCTGTTCTCTCTTGCTTCTTCTCTGTAGGTACTCTATTCTCACATTACTCTTCTCTATAGGTGCTCTGTTCTCGCATAACTCTTCCCTATAAATATAAATGCTCTGTTCTCGCATGACTATTGCCTATGGATGCTCTGTTCTTGCATAATTCTTCCCTATAAATGCTCTGTTCTCATTTCACTGTTCTCTATAAATGCTCTGTTCTCACTTCACTGTTCCCTATAAATGCTCTGTTGTCGCATGACTCTTCTCTATAGATGCTCTGTGCTCGCATGACTCTTCCCTTTATGTGCTCTGTTCTCGCATGACTCTTCTCTGTAGATGCTCGGTTCTCGCATGACTCTTCTCTATAGATGCTCTGTTTTTGCATGACTCTTCTCTCTAGATGCTCTGTTCTCGCATGATTCTTCTCTATAGGTGCTCTGTTGTCGAATAACTCTTCTCTATAGATGCTCTTTTCTCGCATGACTCTTCCTTATAAATATAAATGTTCTGTTCTCGCATGACTCTTGCCTATGGATGCTCTGTTTTTGCATGATTCTTCCCTATAAATGCTCTGTTCTCACTTCACTGTTCCCTGTAAATGCTGTGTTGCCGCATGCCTCTTCTGTATAGTAGCTCTGTTCTCGGATGACTTTTCTCTAAAGTTGCTATGTTCTCGCATGACTCTTCTTTATAGGCGCTCTGTTTTCGCATGACTCTTCTCTATAGAGTCTCTGTGCTCGCATCACTCTTCCCTATAGGTGCTCTGTTCTCGCATGACTATTCTCTGTAGGTGCTCTGTTCTCGCATGACTCTTCTCTATAGATGCTCTGTTTTCGCATGACTCTTCTCTATAGTTGCTCTGTTCTCGGATGACTTTTCTCTAAAGTTGCTATGTTCTCGCATGGCTCTTCTCTATAGATGCTCTGTGCTCGCATCACTCTTCCCTATATGTGCTCTGTTCTCTTATGACTCTTCTCTATAGATGCTCTGTTTTCGCTTGACTCTTCTCTGTAGATGCTCTGTTCTCGCATGACTCTTCTCTATAGATGCTCTGTTCTTCCATGACTTTTCTCTCTAGATGCTCTGTTCTCGCATGATTCTTCTGTATAGGTGCTCTATTGTCGAATAACTTCTCTATAGATGCTCTTTTCTCGCATGACTCTTACCTAGAAATATAAATGTTCTGTTCTCGCATGACTCTTGCCTATAGATACTCTGTTCTCGCATGACCCTTCTCTATAGATGCTCTGTTCTTGCATAACTCTTCTCTGTAGATGCTGTTCTCGCATGACTCTTCCCTATATGTGCTCTGTTCTCGTATGACACTTCTCTGTAGATGCTCTGTTCTCGCATGACTCTTCTCTGTAAATGTTCTGTTCTCGCATTACTCTTCTCTATAGATGCTCTGTTTCTGCATGACTTTTCTCTATAGATGCTTTGTTCTCGTATGACTCTTGGCTATAGATACTCTGTTCTCGGATGACTTTCCTCTGTAGTTTCTCAGTTCTCGCATGACTCTATTCTATTGATGCTCTGTTCTCGCATGACTCTACTCTATTGATGCTCTGTTCTCGCATGACTCTACTCTATTGATGCTCTGTTCTCGCATGACTCTTCTCTATAGTTGCTCTGTTCTCGGATGACTCTTCTCTATAGTTGCTATGTTCTCGGATGACTTTTCTCTGTAGTTGCTATGTTCTCGCATGACTCTTCTCTATAGTTGCTCTGTTCTCGGATAACTTTTCTCTGTAGTTTCTCTGTTCTCGCATGACTCTTCTCTATAGATGCTCTGTTTTCTTATTTGATGAAATATATTTTAACGCATGCACTTTTTCAATTTGTTCTTCCAAATTCAGCTCTATATAAAGAAAACACAGAAAGTATTGGGTAGAGTAGCGATTGTTCACTTACAGAGCGAAACTATTTCTGCTACTATTATCTATGTAAATACAAAGGAAATATAAATATTAAATTTATCTTTGTTTGTTTAACACGTTGCTAGTTTTTGTTTTAAATCGAATTTTCGTATAAGGTGGGCATAACCAGGTAGCTAAAGTGTTCTGGTGTTTCATGGTTTAATATTCTTTGAACACTACGTTCTAAATTAGATTTCACTTCCGGTGGTTCGTTTTTTTACTGTTAATTGAACGCCATGTTCCAAATTATATTTCAATTCCGGTGTTTCATGGTTTATTGTTAGTTGAACGCCATGTTCCAAATCAGATTTAACTGGTTAGTGAACTGGTAGGGTATCGATAGCTCCTGACGAAACTGTTATGGTGAAATGTTGATGTTATATTCTGTGGTGAAATGTTGATGTTATGTTCTGGAGATAGAGAGCTTGATTTAGTTCACGTTTATAACTATTATATTGTGTTATTTTTACCTTACTAACCATACGGCAACACTCGTACATTAACAACCTATATAGGATAGTACAAGCCATCGTACTATTGCAGTTCGCATCGAATAATTGTTTATCGGAAAACTAAAGACTCAGAGAAATAACCACGTGTAGGATGTTTGTTGTTTTAAATATGATTCTTATTAACGCCTCATTGTTCAGATTGATCACGTTTTACTAAATATATTTATATTTGCTTGAAAATTCAATTAATATTATATAGTGGTAATAATTATTTGTAAACACATATTTTTTAAAAGTAAAATGATCATAAATGTGTTTCGTTGTAAGAAACCCTGTAAGACAGGGTAGAAAGTGTTTTCAACATCTACGTTTATAAATCCATTATGTACCGTCGAAATGGTGTGGTTCCTTCCGGTTAACCAAATTGATGTGTTCTTTACCCTTTTACACATCCTACTAAGGTGTTTTGGTATTTCATTCCTTACTGATGTCATAAAGGAACAAATACTTTCGGCGTATATAGTTGAAGATTCATCGTACTGTACTGCGGGTAATATTGAACAACATAATATATTGAGTTTTATCGTATTCATATACATAACACACATTTATTTAGCGGAGCTTTCAACCTGTTTCGATTGCAAATCTGAATGTGATGAAACCCTTTTTTAACCCACAGTTTTAATTTTCATTCTAACTGTTGAAAACCTATCGGTATGATACACATTGCTGAACAATTTTGTGGCGTTCATATTTTCAAAGGCTCCGGCACTCGTAATTTGAAGGTCGCGGGTTTGAATCGCTGTTACACCACACATGCTCGCCCTTTCAGCCGAGGAGGGGGCGTTATAATATTGCGATCAATCCTATTATTCGTTGGTGAAAGAGTAACCCAAGAGCCAAGAGTTGACGGTGGGTGGTGATAACTAGCTGCCTTTCCTCTGGTCTTATACTGTTAAATTAGGGATGGCTAGCGCACATAGCCCTCATGTAGCTTTGGGCAAAATAAAAAAAAAACACAACAACAACATATTTTCAGTTTCACTGCAATTTTATTTCGCTGGACGTGGTCCTGTTTTCATCACACTCTGACGAAGTTACGATATTAAATCAAAATAGGAAGATAGTGGGCAGACAGAAACTGGTCTATGTTCAATATCCAGACGATATCAAGAAAAATGAAAGAAAAACTTTCTTCTGTGATTTTAAATAATTTATTTCATAAGCCATAATGTCTTTTACAATATTTTTGTACATATTTCATAACTTTTATGTATATATAAGTTTTGTTCCAACTTAATAAAGAAAAGAAAATACTAAATTATAATTGGTTAATTAATTATGTTATAAACATCATGTTTAGGGATAGCGAAAATAATACACAGTAACGATTTACAGAAATCTTATGATAATTATATCGGAAAACAGTAACTGCAGATTGTTTTTAACCCCATATATTAAGTATCTAATTAGTCTTTGTTATCATGAGATAATAATGTCACAAACAAACACCGAATAAGCCAATCATAGCATTTATTAAGGGTAATAAACTATTACGGAAGTGAACCATAATGCCGTTTCATAATGTTAACAAACTATCACGGAAGTGGATTATGATAACGTTTGGTAATGTTAAAAATAATGCGGAAGTATACTATAATAACGTTTCGAAATATTAACAAATTCATACAGAAGTGGCTCTGTTAATGTTTCATGATATAACGACATAAAACGCAAGTGAACTGTAATATAATAAACTATTACCGAAGTGAAGCATAATAACAAAGGCCGACAGTATCGTAGTGTCTTGGATGTCTGACCTCTAGATTTATTTCAGATCTGGTTCTTTTATATGCCACATCGAATTCACTAGTTCATTTAACGCTACTAAACAATATAAAGTGATGACGTATAGATAATGTGAAAAAACTCAAATCAACTTAAAGCGTAAAATTCGGAATCTTACTAGCCAATCAAAACTCGTAATCCTACAAGCCAATCAAAACTCGAAGCCTCTTCTGGAGAAAGTGAACATTTTGGTGTATTTCAAATCTTTCACTTACTTGGTTATTTAACTTACATACCAATACAGCTCTAACTCCAGTTTCATCCAAATAACATGTTATGGTTCATAGTTTGTTATACATTTCTCGCAAAGTTACGCGAGGGTTATCTGCACAAATCGTCCTCAAGAAACGACGCTGTTCACAATCACCTACCGACAACTCTTGAGATACTTTTTTAACCAATCAATAATGGGACTAATCAACGTTATAACGCTCCTACAGTTGAAAAGGCGAGCATGTTTGGAGATCCGGATTAAATTGTGACTTAAGTGAAAGATGTCAGTTTAGTGTTTTATTTATTAACACTAGTCATTGATTATTACTCACTGAAATATAAGATTTCAGTTTAGTGTTTTATTTATTAACACTAGTTCACTGATTATTACTGACTGAAGAGAAAATTGTGAGTTAAATGTTTTATTTATTAGAACTAGTTCACTGATTATTACTGAATGAAATGAAAGATGTCAGTTTAGTGTTTTATTTATTAACACTAGTTCACTGATTATTACTGACTGAAATGAAAATTGTGAGTTTAGTGTTTTATTTATTAACACTAATTCACTGATTATTACTGACTGAAGTGATAAATGTCAGTTAAGTATTTTATTTATTAACACTAGTTCGCTGATTATTACTGACTGAAATGAAAGATGTCAGTTTAGTGTTTTATTTATTAACACTAGTTCACTGATTATTACTGACTGAAATGAAAATTGTGAGTTAAATGCTTTATTTATTAGAACTAGTTCACTGATTATTACTGACTGAAATGAAAGATGTCAGTTTAGTGTTTTATTTATTAACACTAGTTCACTGATTATTACTGACTGAAATGAAAATTGTGAGTTGTTTTATTTATTAACACTAATTCACTGATTATTACTGACTGAAGTGATAAATGTCAGTTTAGTGTTTTATTTATTAACACTAGTTCACTGATTATTACTGACTGAAATGAAAGATGTCAGTTTAGTGTTTTATTTATTAACACTAGTTCACTGATTATTACTGACTGAAGAGAATATTGTGAGTTGTTTTATTTATTAACACTAGTTCACTGATTATTACTGACTGAAATGAAAATTGTGAGTTGTTTTATTTATTAACACTAATTCACTGATTATTACTGACTGAAGTGATAAATGTCAGTTTAGTGTTTTATTTATTAACACTAGTTCACTGATTATTACTGACTGAAGAGAAAGATGTCAGTTTAGTGTTTTATTTATTAACACTAGTTCACTGATTATTACTGCCTGAAATGAAAGATGTCAGTTTAGTGTTTTATTTATTAACACTAGTTCATTGATTATTACTCACTGAAATATAAGATTTCAGTTTAGTGTTTTATTTATTAACACTAGTTCACTGATTATTACTGACTGAAGAGAAAATTGTGAGTTAAATGTTTTATTTATTAACACTAATTCACTGATTATTACTGACTGAAATGAAAGATGTCAGTTTAGTGTTTTATTTATTAACACTAATTCACTGATTATTACTGACTGAAATGAAAGATGTTAGTTTAGTGTTTTATTTATTAACACTAGTTCACTGATTATTACTGACTGAAATGAAAGATGTTAGTTTAGTGTTTTATTTATTAACTCTAGTGCACTGATTATTACTGACTGAAGTTATAAATGTCAGTTAAGTGATTTATTTTATTGATGACGAGAAACCCACTTGAAATGAAAATGTATCTGAGAATGGCTGTTATGGGTATTAACACCGTTATTGATGAGGAGAGAACAACGTTTCTCCTTTACTAGGTCATCTTCAGGTTAAGAAAAAGAGCATTTGAATGTGACCACTGACGGACACACGTCTTAGAGACGAGAGTATAAACTGGTACGGGATTGTTTGGGCGTTACATTCTTAACAAGAAGATGATCTCGGAAGGTCAAAACGTTGTTCTCTCCTTATCAGTGACGGTGTTAATACCCATAATATCTGTTCTGAGATACAGTTAAGTGTTTTATTTACTAACACTAGTTTACTGACTGTAGTGAAAAATGTCCGTTGTTTTATTTTTACGCCAAACGCTTAATTCTATTTTGTGTACATTTCAGTGTGTCAATGACTTCATGTGGACTGTATGTGAAGCTACATGTAGAAAAAGTCCTATATAGTGCCTTGAATCTAGGTATTGCAAGGAAACATTTCATTCATATTTTGAATATTTAAACTTACTCTTTATGTATACTCGAAAACAATAATTTTACATCTCTAATAGTTTGGATTGGTTTGTCGAAAATTCTCTACAAAAGTGATATGGCAAACGTTTGGGTTGTTTTCTGATTCACCTTGAAGCTAGAAGGAAAACAAAAATTAGGTTAGGTCAAATTACACACAAGCTACGAATTACTTCCCTTTCACTGTTTCCTCATCTGCCCCTATAGGACGCATTCTACAACGCTCCTAGGCCTAAATTTCAATAGATGTGACTTCTAATATATCCGCATCAGAGGGGCGACTTGTGAACCGTTGAAAATAATATTTATAGATATTCTGGGATCCATATTCACTTGTTACAATTAATTAGTCCTAATAAGGTTTACTTCCTAAAATTTGCAGGAACAAAATTTATTATTTAACAATATATCATCTTACATTTGCTTTTACAGTAAATTAATATAAATAACATTATATGCATATGATATATTATTCTTTTAGTGTGGATTTATGTCTCTGTCTATTTGCTACTCCAAATTTATTTTCATTACAATAAATATATGCATGTTATTTTATAGATACTTAAAATGTTGTTTAATACTGCATTGGATTGGAGAATAATGCGATTTATTAATTAGGTAATTATTAAAAGTTGTAACAACCAACTGTCAAGTTGTATCAAGAGTTTCATTCACTGAATATCTGTCGTCAGTAGCTCATTTTCAAGTCTGCAGGCGACTTAGGCTAAACATACGGTTGGACACACGACAGATAGTCCATTGTTTTACTTTGAAGTGAACTATGAAAAGGCCCCCAGTGGCTCAGCGGTATGTCTGCAAACACTAA